>NC_139475.1:21377500-21390000 GCF_057233095.1 Heloderma suspectum
TTAGGGTTAGGGTTCGGGCTAGGGCTAGGGTTAGGGCTAGGGCTAGGGCTACGGATAGGGCTAGGGTAAGGTCTAGGGTTAGGGCTAGGGCTAGGGTAAGGGTTAGGGCTAGGGTTAGAACTAGAGCTAGGGCTAGGATTAGGGTTAGGGTTACAGTTAGTGAGAGGGTTAGGGCTAAGGCTAGTGTTAGGGTGAGATTTAGGTTTAGGGATATGGTTTTTTGTTAGGGTTAGGGTTATGGTTAGCATTAGGATTAGGGTTAGGGCGAGGGTTAGGTCGAGGGTTAGGGTTAGGGCTAGGGTTAGGGTTAGAGTTAGGGTTAGGGTTAAGGTTAGGGTTAGGGTTAGGGTTAGGGTTAGGGCTGGGGTTGGGGTTGAGGTTAGGGTTAGGGTTACGGTTGGGGTTGTGGTTGGTGTCGTGTTGTGGTTGGGGTTGGGGTTAGGGTTTGAGTTTGGGTTCGGGTTCCGGATAGGGTTAGAATTAGTGTTAGGGTTAGGGTTAGGGCTAGGGCTAGGGTTAGGGGTAGGCTTAGGTTTAGGGATACGGTTTGGATTAGGGTTAGGGTTAGGGCTAGGGTTTGGGTTAGGGTTAGGGTTAGGATTAGCATTTGGGTTAGGGCTGGCATTAGCGTTAGCATTAGAGTTAGGTTTAGGTTTAGGGTTAGGGTTAGGGTTAGGGCTAGGGCTAGGGCTACGGTTAGGGCTTGCGTCATGTCTAGGGTTAGGGTTCAGTGAGGTTTAGGGTTAGGAGTAGAGTTAGGGTTAGGGTGAGGGCTAGGTTTAGGGTGAGGGTTAGTTTTAGGGTTAGGGTTAGGGCTAGGGTTATCATTAGGGTTAGGGCTGGGGTTAGGGTTAGGTTTATGATTATGGTTAGGGTTTTGGTTAGGTTTAGTGGTAGGCTTTGGGTTAGGGTTAGGGCTCGGGTTTGGGTTAGGGTTAAGGTTAGAGTTAGGGTTAGGGTTAGGGTTTGGGTTAGGGTTAGGGTTAAGGTTAGAGTTAGGGTTAGGGTTAGGGTTTGTGTTAGGGTTAGGGTTAGTGTTCGGGCTAGGGCTAGGGTTACTGCTAGGGCTACAGTTAGGGCTAAGGTTAGGGCTAGGGTTAGGGCTAGGGTTAGGGCTTGGGTTAGGGTTAGGGCTAGGGCTAGGGCTAGGGCTAGGGCAAGGGTTAGGCAAGGGCTATGGTTAGGGTTAGGGTTAGGGTTAGGGTTAGGGTAAGGGTTAGGGTTAGGGTTAGGGTTAGGGTTAGGGTGAGGGTTAGGGCTAGGGCTAGGGCTCGGGCAAGGGTTAGGGCAAGGGCTATGCTTAGAGTTAGAGTTAGGGTTAGGGTTAGGGTTGGGGTTAGGGTGAGGGTCAGGGCTAGTGTTAGGGTGAGGGTTAGGGTTAGTGTTAGGGCCAGGGTTAGCATTAGGGTCAGGGCTATGGTTAGGGGTAGGGGTAGGGGTAGGGGTAGGATTAGGGTAGTGTTAGGGTTACGGCTATGGTTAGGGTTAGGGTTAGGGTTAGAGTTAGGGCAAGGGTTAGGGCTAGAGTTCAGGTTAGGTTTAGGGTAGGGTTAGGGCTAGGGCTAGGGTTAGGGTTAGGGTTAGGTTTAGGGCGAGGGCTAGGGCTAGGGCTAGGGTTTGTGTTAGGGTTAGTGCTAGGGCTAGGGCTAGGGTTAGTGTTAGGGTTAGGGTTAGGGTTAGGGTTAGGTTTAGGTGTAGGGTTAGGGTTAGGCTTAGGGGCAGGTTTAGGGGTAGGGCTAGGGTTAGTCGTAGTGTTAGAGCTAGGTCTAATCTTGGGATAGGGATAGGGATAGGGATAGGGATAGGGATAGGGATAGGGTTAGTGTTAGTGTTAGGGCTAGGGCTAGGGTTAGGGTTAGGGTTAGGGTTAGGGTTAGGGTAAGGGCTTGGGTTAGGGTTAGGGTTAGGGCTAGGGTTAGGGTTAGGGTTCGGGCTAGGATTAGGGCTAGGGTTAGGGCTAGGGCTAGGGCTAGGGTAACGGTTAGGGCTAGGGTTAGAGCTAGAGCTAGGGCTAGGGTTAGGGTTCAGGTTCAGGTTCAGTTTAGGGTTACAGTTTGGGTTAGGGGCAGGGGTAGGGGTAGGGGTATGGTTACGGCTAGGCCTAGGGTTAGGGCTAGGGCTAGGGTTAGGTTTAGGGTTAGCGTTAGAGTTAGGATTAGCGCTAGGGTTAGGGTTATGGTTAGGGTTAGGGTTAGGTTCAGGTTTAGGGCTCGGATTAGTGTTAGGTTTAGGGTTACGGTTCTGGTTAGGGTTTGGGTTAGGGTTAGGGTTAGTGGTAGGGGTTGGGTTAGGGCTAGGGTTAGGGTTTGGGCTAGGATTAGGGTTAGGGTTACAGTTAGTGAGAGGGTTAGGGCTAAGGCTAGGGTTAGGGTGAGATTTAGGTTTAGGGATATGGTTTTTTGTTAGGGTTAGGGTTATGGTAAGCGTTAGGATTAGGGTTAGGGCTAGGGTTAGGTCGAGGGTTAGGGTTAGGGTTAGTGGTAGGGGTTGGGTTAGGGTTAGGGCTAGGGTCAGGGTTGGGGCTAGGGTTAGGGTTAGGGTTATTGTAAGTGAGAGGGTTAGGGCTAAGCCTAGGGTTATGCTTAGGGTTAGGGATACTGTTTGGGTTAGGGTTAGGGTTAGGGTAAGGGTTTGGGTTAGGGTTAGGGCTAGGGTGAGGTTTAGGGCTAGGGTGAGGTTTAGGGTTAGTTCTAGGGTTAGGGTTATCGTTACGGTGACGCTTTGGGCTAGGGTTAGGGTTAGGGTTAGGGTTAGGTTTAGGGTTAGGGTTAGGGTTCGGGCTAGGGCTAGGGTTAGGGCTAGGGTTAGGGCTAGGGCTACGGATAGGGCTAGGGTAAGGTCTAGGGTTACGGCTAGGGCTGGGGTTGGGGTTGAGGTTAGGGTTAGGGTTACGGTTGGGGTTGTGGTTGCTGTCGTGTTGTGGTTGGGGTTGGGGTTAGGGTTTGAGTTTGGGTTCGGGTTCCGGATAGGGTTAGAATTAGTGTTAGGGTTAGGGTTAGGGCTAGGGCTAGGGTTAGGGGTAGGCTTAGGTTTAGGGATACGGTTTGGATTAGGGTTAGGGTTAGGGTTAGGGCTAGGGTTTGGGTTAGGGTTAGGGTTAGGATTAGGGCTAGGGCTAGTGTTAGCGCTAGGGCTAGGGCTAGGGTAACGGTTAGGACATGCGTTAGAGCTAGAGTTAGGGCTAGCGTTAGGGTTCAGGTTCAGTTTAGGGTTACAGTTTGAGTTTGGGGTAGGGGTAGGGTAGGGCTAGGGCTAGGGTTAGGGCTAGGCCTAGGGTTAGAATTAGGGCTAAGGTTAGGTTTAGGCTTAGGCTTAGCGTTAGGGTTAATGCTAGGGTTACGTTTAGGGTTAGTGATAGGGTTAGGTTTAGGGCTCGGGTTAGGGTTAGGGTTACTGTTACGGTTAGTGTTTGGGTTAGGGTTAGGGTTAGTGGTAGGGGTTGGGTTAGGGTTAGGGCTAGGGTCAGGGTTTGGGCTAGGGTTAGGGTTATGGTAAGTGAGAGGGCTAGGGCTAAGCCTAGGGTAAGGGTCAGGGTTAGGGTTAGGGATACTGTTTGGGTTAGGGTTAGGGTTACGGTTAGGGTTAGGGTTACGGTTAGGGTTAGGGTTAGGGTTAGGGTTAGGGTTAGGGTTAGGGCTAGGGTTATCATTAGGGTTAGGGCTAGGGTTAGGGTTAGGGTTAGGTTTATGATTATGGTTAGGGTTTTGGTTAGGTTTAGTGGTAGGCTTTGGGTTAGGGTTAGGGCTAGGGTTTGGGTTAGGGTTTGGGTTAGGGTTAGGGTTAGGATTAGGGCTAGGGCTAATCTTAGGGCTAGGGCTAGGGCTAGGGTAACGGTTAGGACATGCGTTAGAGCTAGAGTTAGGGCTAGCCTTAGGGTTCAGGTTCAGTTTAGGGTTACAGTTTGAGTTAGGGGTAGGGGTAGGGTAGGGCTAGGGCTAGGGTTAGGGCTAGGCCTAGGGTTAGAATTAGGGCTAAGGTTAGGTTTAGGGTTAGGGTTAGCGTTAGGGTTAGTGCTAGGGTTACGTTTAGGGTTAGGGATAGGGTTAGGTTTAGGGCTCGGGTTAGGGTTAGGGTTACGGTTATGGTTAGGGTTTGGGTTAGGGTTAGGGTTAGTGGTAGGGGTTGGGTTAGGGTTAGGGCTAGGGTCAGGGTTGGGGCTAGGGTTAGGGTTAGGGTTATTGTAAGTGAGAGGGTTAGGGCTAAGCCTAGGGTTATGCTTAGGGTTAGGGATACTGTTTGGGTTAGGGTTAGGGTAAGGGTTTGGGTTAGGGTTAGGGCTAGGGTGAGGTTTAGGGTTAGGGTTAGGGTTAGTTCTAGGGTTAGGGTTATCGTTAGGGTGACGCTTTGGGCTAGGGTTAGGGTTAGGGTTAGGTTTAGGGTTAGGGTTAGGGTTCGGGCTAGGGCTAGGGTTAGGGCTAGGGCTAGGGCTACGGATAGGGCTAGGGTAAGGTCTAGGGTTAGGGCTAGGGCTAGGGTAAGGGTTAGGGCTAGGGTTAGAACAAGAGCTAGGGCTAGGATTAGGGTTAGGGTTACAGTTAGTGAGAGGGTTAGGGCTAAGGCTAGTGTTAGGGTGAGATTTAGGTTTAGGGATATGGTTTTTTGTTAGGGTTAGGGTTATGGTTAGCATTAGGATTAGGGTTAGGGCGAGGGTTAGGTCGAGGGTTAGGGTTAGGGCTAGGGTTAGGGTTAGGGTTAGGGTTAGGGTTAAGGTTAGGGTTAGGGTTAGGGTTAGGGTTAGGGTTAGGGTTAGGGTTGGGGTTGGGGTTTAGGTTAGGGTTAGGGTTACGGTTGGGGTTGTGGTTGGTGTCGTGTTGTGGTTGGGGTTGGGGTTAGGGTTTGAGTTTGGGTTCGGGTTCCGGATAGGGTTAGAATTAGTGTTAGGGTTAGGGTTAGGGCTAGGGCTAGGGTTAGGGGTAGGCTTAGGTTTAGGGATACGGTTTGGATTAGGGTTAGGGTTAGGGCTAGGGTTTGGGTTAGGGTTAGGGTTAGGATTAGGGCTAGGGCTAGTGTTAGGGCTAGGGCTAGGGTAACGGTTAGGACATGCGTTAGAGCTAGAGTTAGGGCTAGCGTTAGGGTTCAGGTTCAGTTTAGGGTTACAGTTTGAGTTAGGGGTAGGGGTAGGGTAGGGCTAGGGCTAGGGTTAGGGCTAGGCCTAGGGTTAGAATTAGGGCTAAGGTTAGGTTTAGGCTTAGGCTTAGCGTTAGGGTTAATGCTAGGGTTACGTTTAGGGTTAGTGATAGGGTTAGGTTTAGGGCTTGGGTTAGGGTTAGGGTTACTGTTACGGTTAGTGTTTGGGTTAGGGTTAGGGTTAGTGGTAGGGGTTGGGTTAGGGTTAGGGCTAGGGTCAGGGTTTGGGCTAGGGTTAGGGTTAGGGTTATGGTAAGTGAGAGGGCTAGGGCTAAGCCTAGGGTAAGGGTCAGGGTTAGGGTTAGGGATACTGTTTAGGGCTTGGGTTAGGGTTAGGGTTACGGTTATGGTTAGGGTTTGGGTTAGGGTTAGGGTTAGTGGTAGGGGTTGGGTTAGGGTTAGGGCTAGGGTCAGGGTTGGGGCTAGGGTTAGGGTTAGGGTTATTGTAAGTGAGAGGCTTAGGGCTAAGCCTAGGGTTATGCTTAGGGTTAGGGATACTGTTTGGGTTAGGGTTAGGGTTAGGGTAAGGGTTTGGGTTAGGGTTAGGGCTAGGGTGAGGTTTAGGGTTAGGGTTAGGGTTAGTTCTAGGGTTAGGGTTATCGTTAGGGTGACGCTTTGGGCTGGGGTTAGGGTTAGGGTTAGGGTTAGGTTTAGGGTTAGGGTTAGGGTTCGGGCTAGGGCTAGGGTTAGGGCTAGGGCTAGGGCTACGGATAGGGCTAGGGTTAGGTCTAGGGTTAGGGCTAGGGCTAGGGTAAGGGTTAGGGCTAGGGTTAGAACTAGAGCTAGGGCTAGGATTAGGGTTAGGGTTACAGTTAGTGAGAGGGTTAGGGCTAAGGCTAATGTTAGGGTGAGATTTAGGTTTAGGGATATGGTTTTTTGTTAGGGTTAGGGTTATGGTTAGCATTAGGATTAGGGTTAGGGCGAGGGTTAGGTCGAGGGTTAGGGTTAGGGCTAGGGTTAGGGTTAGGGTTAGGGTTAGGGTTAGGGTTAGGGTTAAGGTTAGGGTTAGGTTTAGGGTTAGGGTTAGGGTTCGGGCTGGGGCTAGGGTTAGGGCTAGGGCTAGGGCTACGGATAGGGCTAGGGTAAGGTCTAGGGTTAGGGCTAGGGCTAGGGTAAGGGTTAGGGCTAGGGTTAGAACTAGGGTTAGGTTTAGGGCTTGGGTTAGGGTTAGGGTTACTGTTACGGTTAGTGTTTGGGTTAGGGTTAGGGTTAGTGGTAGGGGTAGTGTTAGGGTTACGGTTAGGGTTAGGGTTAGGGTTAGGGTTAGGGTGAGGGTTAGGGTTAGGGTTGGGGTTAGGGTGAGGGTCAGGGCTAGGGTTAGGGTTAGGGTTAGGGTTAGTGTTAGGGACAGGGTTAGCATTAGGGTCAGGGCTACGGTTAGGGTTAGGGGTAGGGGTAGGGGTAGGGGTAGGATTAGGGTAGTGTTAGGGTTACGGCTATGGTTAGGGTTAGGGTTAGGGTTAGGGTTAGGGTTAGGGTTAGAGTTAGGGCAAGGGTTAGGGCTAGAGTTCAGGTTAGGTTTAGGGTAGGGTTAGGGCTAGGGCTAGGGCTAGGGTTAGGTTTAGGGTTAGCGTTAGAGTTAGGATTAGCGCTAGGGTTAGGGTTATGGTTAGGGTTAGGGTTAGGTTCAGGTTTAGGGCTCGGGTTAGTGTTAGGTTTAGGGTTACGGTTCTGGTTAGGGTTTGGGTTAGGGTTAGGGTTAGGATTAGGGCTAGGGCTAGTGTTAGGGCTAGGGCTAGGGCTAGGGTAACGGTTAGGACATGCGTTAGAGCTAGAGTTAGGGCTAGCGTTAGGGTTCAGGTTCAGTTTAGGGTTACAGTTTGAGTTAGGGGTAGGGGTAGGGTAGGGCTAGGGCTAGGGTTAGGGCTAGGCCTAGGGTTAGAATTAGGGCTAAGGTTAGCTTTAGGGTTAGGGTTAGCGTTAGGGTTAGCGCTAGGGTTACGTTTAGGGTTAGGGATAGGGTTAGGTTTAGGGCTCGGGTTAGGGTTAGGGTTACGGTTATGGTTAGGGTTTGGGTTAGGGTTAGGGTTAGTGGTAGGGGTTGGGTTAGGGTTAGGGCTAGGGTCAGGGTTGGGGCTAGGGTTAGGGTTAGGGTTATTGTAAGTGAGAGGGTTAGGGCTAAGCCTAGGGTTATGCTTAGGGTTAGGGATACTGTTTGGGTTAGGGTTAGGGTTAGGGTAAGGGTTTGGGTTAGGGTTAGGGCTAGGGTGAGGTTTTGGGTTAGGGTTAGGGTTAGGGTTAGTTCTAGGGTTAGGGTTATCATTAGGGTGACGCTTTGGGCTAGGGTTAGGGTTAGGGTTAGGTTTAGGGTTAGGGTTCGGGCTAGGGCTAGGGTTAGGGCTAGGGCTAGGGCTACGGATAGGGCTAGGGTAAGGTCTAGGGTTAGGGCTAGGGCTAGGGTAAGGGTTAGGGCTAGGGTTAGAACTAGAGCTAGGGCTAGGATTAGGGTTAGGGTTACAGTTAGTGAGAGGGTTAGAGCTAAGGCTAGTGTTAGGGTGAGATTTAGGTTTAGGGATATGGTTTTTTGTTAGGGTTAGGGTTATGGTTAGCGTTAGGATTAGGGTTAGGGCTAGGGTTAGGTCGAGGGTTAGGGTTAGGGTTAAGGTTAGGGTTAGGGTTAAGGTTAGAGTTAGGGTTAGGGTTAGGGTTAGGGTTAGGGTTAGGGCTAGGGTCAGGGTTGGGGCTAGGGTTAGGGTTAGGGTTATTGTAAGTGAGAGGGTTAGGGCTAAGCCTAGGGTTATGCTTAGGGTTAGGGATACTGTTTGGGTTAGGGTTAGGGTTAGGGTAAGGGTTTGGGTTAGGGTTAGGGCTAGGGTGAGGTTTAGGGCTAGGGTGAGGTTTAGGGTTAGTTCTAGGGTTAGGGTTATCGTTACGGTGACGCTTTGGGCTAGGGTTAGGGTTAGGGTTAGGGTTAGGTTTAGGGTTAGGGTTAGGGTTCGGGCTAGGGCTAGGGTTAGGGCGAGGGTTAGGTCGAGGGTTAGGGTTAGGGCTAGGGTTAGGGTTAGGGTTAGGGTTAGGGTTAAGGTTAGGGTTAGGGTTAGGGTTAGGGTTAGGGTTAGGGTTAGGGCTGGGGTTGGGGTTGAGGTTAGGGTTAGGGTTACGGTTGGGGTTGTGGTTGGTGTCGTGTTGTGGTTGGGGTTGGGGTTAGGGTTTGAGTTTGGGTTCGGGTTCCGGATAGGGTTAGAATTAGTGTTAGGGTTAGGGTTAGGGCTAGGGCTAGGGTTAGGGGTCGGCTTAGGTTTAGGGATACGGTTTGGATTAGGGTTAGGGTTAGGGCTAGGGTTTGGGTTAGGGTTAGGGTTAGGATTAGCATTTGGGTTAGGGCTGGCATTAGCGTTAGCATTAGAGTTAGGTTTAGGTTTAGGGTTAGGGTTAGGGTTAGGGTTAGGGCTAGGGCTAGGGCTACGGTTAGGGCTTGCGTCATGTCTAGGGTTAGGGTTCAGTCAGGTTTAGGGTTAGGAGTAGAGTTAGGGTTAGGGTGAGGGCTAGGTTTAGGGTGAGGGTTAGTTTTAGGGTTAGGGTTAGGGCTAGGGTTATCATTAGGGTTAGGGCTGGGGTTAGGGTTAGGTTTATGATTATGGTTAGGGTTTTGGTTAGGTTTAGTGGTAGGCTTTGGGTTAGGGTTAGGGCTCGGGTTTGGGTTAGGGTTAAGGTTAGAGTTAGGGTTAGGGTTAGGGTTTGGGTTAGGGTTAGGGTTAAGGTTAGAGTTAGGGTTAGGGTTAGGGTTTGTGTTAGGGTTAGGGTTAGTGTTCGGGCTAGGGCTAGGGTTACTGCTAGGGCTACAGTTAGGGCTAAGGTTAGGGCTAGGGTTAGGGCTAGGGTTAGGGCTTGGGTTAGGGTTAGGGCTAGGGCTAGGGCTAGGGCTAGGGCAAGGGTTAGGCAAGGGCTATGGTTAGGGTTAGGGTTAGGGTTAGGGTAAGGGTTAGGGTTAGGGTTAGGGTTAGGGTTAGGGTGAGGGTTAGGGCTAGGGCTAGGGCTCGGGCAAGGGTTAGGGCAAGGGCTATGCTTAGAGTTAGAGTTAGGGTTAGGGTTAGGGTTGGGGTTAGGGTGAGGGTCAGGGCTAGTGTTAGGGTGAGGGTTAGGGTTAGTGTTAGGGCCAGGGTTAGCATTAGGGTCAGGGCTATGGTTAGGGGTAGGGGTAGGGGTAGGGGTAGGATTAGGGTAGTGTTAGGGTTACGGCTATGGTTAGGGTTAGGGTTAGGGTTAGGGTTAGGGTTAGAGTTAGGGCAAGGGTTAGGGCTAGAGTTCAGGTTAGGTTTAGGGTAGGGTTAGGGCTAGGACTAGGGTTAGGGTTAGGGTTAGGGTTAGGTTTAGGGCGAGGGCTAGGGCTAGGGCTAGGGTTTGTGTTAGGGTTAGTGCTAGGGCTAGGGCTAGGGTTAGTGTTAGGGTTAGGGTTAGGGTTAGGGTTAGGTTTAGGTGTAGGGTTAGGGTTAGGCTTAGGGGCAGGTTTAGGGGTAGGGCTAGGGTTAGTCGTAGTGTTAGAGCTAGGTCTAATCTTGGGATAGGGATAGGGATAGGGATAGGGATAGGGATAGGGATAGGGTTAGTGTTAGTGTTAGGGCTAGGGCTAGGGTTAGGGTTAGGGTTAGGGTTAGGGTTAGGGTAAGGGCTTGGGTTAGGGTTAGGGTTAGGGCTAGGGTTAGGGTTAGGGTTCGGGCTAGGATTAGGGCTAGGGTTAGGGCTAGGGCTAGGGCTAGGGTAACGGTTAGGGCTAGGGTTAGAGCTAGAGCTAGGGCTAGGGTTAGGGTTCAGGTTCAGGTTCAGTTTAGGGTTACAGTTTGGGTTAGGGGCAGGGGTAGGGGTAGGGGTATGGTTACGGCTAGGCCTAGGGTTAGGGCTAGGGCTAGGGTTAGGTTTAGGGTTAGCGTTAGAGTTAGGATTAGCGCTAGGGTTAGGGTTATGGTTAGGGTTAGGGTTAGGTTCAGGTTTAGGGCTCGGATTAGTGTTAGGTTTAGGGTTACGGTTCTGGTTAGGGTTTGGGTTAGGGTTAGGGTTAGTGGTAGGGGTTGGGTTAGGGCTAGGGTTAGGGTTTGGGCTAGGATTAGGGTTAGGGTTACAGTTAGTGAGAGGGTTAGGGCTAAGGCTAGGGTTAGGGTGAGATTTAGGTTTAGGGATATGGTTTTTTGTTAGGGTTAGGGTTATGGTAAGCGTTAGGATTAGGGTTAGGGCTAGGGTTAGGTCGAGGGTTAGGGTTAGGGTTAGTGGTAGGGGTTGGGTTAGGGTTAGGGCTAGGGTCAGGGTTGGGGCTAGGGTTAGGGTTAGGGTTATTGTAAGTGAGAGGGTTAGGGCTAAGCCTAGGGTTATGCTTAGGGTTAGGGATACTGTTTGGGTTAGGGTTAGGGTTAGGGTAAGGGTTTGGGTTAGGGTTAGGGCTAGGGTGAGGTTTAGGGCTAGGGTGAGGTTTAGGGTTAGTTCTAGGGTTAGGGTTATCGTTACGGTGACGCTTTGGGCTAGGGTTAGGATTAGGGTTAGGGTTAGGTTTAGGGTTAGGGTTAGGGTTCGGGCTAGGGCTAGGGTTAGGGCTAGGGTTAGGGCTAGGGCTACGGATAGGGCTAGGGTAAGGTCTAGGGTTACGGCTAGGTCTGGGGTTGGGGTTGAGGTTAGGGTTAGGGTTACGGTTGGGGTTGTGGTTGCTGTCGTGTTGTGGTTGGGGTTGGGGTTAGGGTTTGAGTTTGGGTTCGGGTTCCGGATAGGGTTAGAATTAGTGTTAGGGTTAGGGTTAGGGCTAGGGCTAGGGTTAGGGGTAGGCTTAGGTTTAGGGATACGGTTTGGATTAGGGTTAGGGTTAGGGCTAGGGTTTGGGTTAGGGTTAGGGTTAGGATTAGGGCTAGGGCTAGTGTTAGCGCTAGGGCTAGGGCTAGGGTAACGGTTAGGACATGCGTTAGAGCTAGAGTTAGGGCTAGCGTTAGGGTTCAGGTTCAGTTTAGGGTTACAGTTTGAGTTTGGGGTAGGGGTAGGGTAGGGCTAGGGCTAGGGTTAGGGCTAGGCCTAGGGTTAGAATTAGGGCTAAGGTTAGGTTTAGGCTTAGGCTTAGCGTTAGGGTTAATGCTAGGGTTACGTTTAGGGTTAGTGATAGGGTTAGGTTTAGGGCTCGGGTTAGGGTTAGGGTTACTGTTACGGTTAGTGTTTGGGTTAGGGTTAGGGTTAGTGGTAGGGGTTGGGTTAGGGTTAGGGCTAGGGTCAGGGTTTGGGCTAGGGTTAGGGTTATGGTAAGTGAGAGGGCTAGGGCTAAGCCTAGGGTAAGGGTCAGGGTTAGGGTTAGGGATACTGTTTGGGTTAGGGTTAGGGTTACGGTTAGGGTTAGGGTTACGGTTAGGGTTAGGGTTAGGGTTAGGGTTAGGGTTAGGGCTAGGGTTATCATTAGGGTTAGGGCTAGGGTTAGGGTTAGGGTTAGGTTTATGATTATGGTTAGGGTTTTGGTTAGGTTTAGTGGTAGGCTTTGGGTTAGGGTTAGGGCTAGGGTTTGGGTTAGGGTTTGGGTTAGGGTTAGGGTTAGGATTAGGGCTAGGGCTAATCTTAGGGCTAGGGCTAGGGCTAGGGTAACGGTTAGGACATGCGTTAGAGCTAGAGTTAGGGCTAGCCTTAGGGTTCAGGTTCAGTTTAGGGTTACAGTTTGAGTTAGGGGTAGGGGTAGGGTAGGGCTAGGGCTAGGGTTAGGGCTAGGCCTAGGGTTAGAATTAGGGCTAAGGTTAGGTTTAGGGTTAGGGTTAGCGTTAGGGTTAGTGCTAGGGTTACGTTTAGGGTTAGGGATAGGGTTAGGTTTAGGGCTCGGGTTAGGGTTAGGGTTACGGTTATGGTTAGGGTTTGGGTTAGGGTTAGGGTTAGTGGTAGGGGTTGGGTTAGGGTTAGGGCTAGGGTCAGGGTTGGGGCTAGGGTTAGGGTTAGGGTTATTGTAAGTGAGAGGGTTAGGGCTAAGCCTAGGGTTATGCTTAGGGTTAGGGATACTGTTTGGGTTAGGGTTAGGGTTAGGGTAAGGGTTTGGGTTAGGGTTAGGGCTAGGGTGAGGTTTAGGGTTAGGGTTAGGGTTAGTTCTAGGGTTAGGGTTATCGTTAGGGTGACGCTTTGGGCTAGGGTTAGGGTTAGGGTTAGGTTTAGGGTTAGGGTTAGGGTTCGGGCTAGGGCTAGGGTTAGGGCTAGGGCTAGGGCTACGGATAGGGCTAGGGTAAGGTCTAGGGTTAGGGCTAGGGCTAGGGTAAGGGTTAGGGCTAGGGTTAGAACAAGAGCTAGGGCTAGGATTAGGGTTAGGGTTACAGTTAGTGAGAGGGTTAGGGCTAAGGCTAGTGTTAGGGTGAGATTTAGGTTTAGGGATATGGTTTTTTGTTAGGGTTAGGGTTATGGTTAGCATTAGGATTAGGGTTAGGGCGAGGGTTAGG
>NC_139475.1:21395000-21630000 GCF_057233095.1 Heloderma suspectum
TTGGGTTAGGGCTAGGGTTAGGGTTTGGGCTAGGATTAGGGTTAGGGTTACAGTTAGTGAGAGGGTTAGGGCTAAGGCTAGGGTTAGGGTGAGATTTAGGTTTAGGGATATGGTTTTTTGTTAGGGTTAGGGTTATGGTAAGCGTTAGGATTAGGGTTAGGGCTAGGGTTAGGTCGAGGGTTAGGGTTAGGGTTAGGGTTAGGGTTAGGGTTAGGGTTGGGGTTAAGGTTAGAGTTAGGGTTAGGGTTAGGGTTTGGGTTAGGGTTAGGGTTAGTGTTCGGGCTAGGGCTCGGGTTACTGCTAGGGCTACGGTTAGGCCTAGGGTTAGGGCTAGGGTTAGGGCTTGGGTTAGGGTTAGGGTTAGGGCTAGGGCTAGGGCTAGGGCTAGGGCAAGGGTTAGGGTTAGGGTTAGGGCTGGGGCTAGGGCTACGGTTAGGGCTAGGCTTAGGGCTAGGGTTAGGGCTTGGTGAGGGTTAGGGTTAGGGTTGGGGTTAGGGTGAGGCCTAGGTTTAGGGTGAGGGTTAGTTTTAGGGTTAGGGTTAGGGCTAGGGTTATCATTAGGATTAGGGCTAGGGTTAGGGTTAGGTTTATGATTATGGTTAGGGTTTTGGTTAGGTTTAGTGGTAGGCTTTGGGTTAGGGTTAGGGCTAGGGTTTGGGTTAGGGTTTGGGTTAGGGTTAGGGTGAGGATTAAGGCTATGGCTAGGGTTAGGGTTAATGTTAGGGCTAGGGCTAGGGTTAGGTTTGGGGTTACGGTTAGGGTTAGGGTTAGGGTTAGAGTTAGGGCTAGGGTTGTGGTTGAGGTTAGGGTTAGGGTTAGGGTTAGGCTTAGGGTTACGGTTGTGGTTGCGGTTGGTGTTGTGGTTGGGGTTGGGGTTAGGGTTTGAGTTCGGGTTCGGTTCGGGTTAGGGTTAGGGTTAGGGTTAGGGTTAGGGTTAGGGTTGGGGTTGGGGTTAGGTTTAGGGCTAGGGCTAGGGCTAGGGCTAGGGTTAAAGCTAGGGCTAGGGCTAGGGTTAGGGTTAGCGTTAGGGTTAGCGCTAGGGCTAGGGTTAGGGTTAGCGGTAGGGTTAGGGTTAGGGTTAGGGTTAGTGCTAGGGCTAGGGTTAGGGGTAGGGGTAGGGTTAGGGTTAGGGTTAGGGTTAGGGTTAGGGTTAGGGCTAGGGTTAGGTTTAGGGGTAGGGATAGGTTTAGGGATAGGGTCTGGGCTAGGGTTAGGTTTAGGGTTAAGGCTCGGGCTAGGGCTAGGGATAGGGCTAGGGCTAGGTCTAGGGCTAGGGTTAGCGTTACGGTTAGGGCTAGGGTTCGGGTTAGGGCTAGGGTTCGGGTTAGGGTTAGGGTGGGGTTAGGGCTACAGCTAGGGTTAGGGCTTGGGTTAGGGTTAGGGTTAGGGTTAGGGTTAGGATTAGGGCTAGGGCTAGTCTTAGGGCTAGGGCTAGGGCTGGGTAACTGTTAGGACATGCGTTAGAGCTAGATTTAGGGCTAGCGTTAGGGTTCAGGTTCAGTTTAGGGTTACAGTTTGAGTTAGGGGTAGGGGTAGGGTAGGGCTAGGGCTAGGGTTAGGGCTAGGCCTAGGGTTAGAATTAGGGCTAAGGTTAGGTTTAGGGTTAGGGTTAGCGTTAGGGTTAGCGCTAGGGTTACGTTTAGGGTTAGGGATAGCGTTAGGTTTAGGGCTCGGGTTAGGGTTAGGGTTACGGTTATGGTTAGGGTTTGGGTTAGGGTTAGGGTTAGTGGTAGGGGTTGGGTTAGGGTTAGGGCTAGGGTCAGGGTTGGGGCTAGGGTTAGGGTTAGGGTTATTGTAAGTGAGAGGGTTAGGGCTAAGCCTAGGGTTATGGTTAGGGTTAGGGATACTGTTTCGGTTAGGATTAGGGTTAGGGCTAGGGTGAGGTTTAGGGTTAGGGTTAGGGTTAGGGTTAGGGTTAGGTCTAGGGTTAGGGTTATCGTTAGGGTGACGCTTTGGGCTAGGGTTAGGGTTAGGGTTAGGGTTAGGGTTAGGGTTAGGGTTCGGGTTCGGGTTCGGGCTAGGGCTAGGGTTAGGGCTAGGGCTAGGCTACGGATAGGGCTAGGGTTAGGGCTAGGGTTAGGTCTTAGGTTAGGGTTAGGGTTAGGGTTAGGTTTATGGTTCGGGTTAGGTATAGGGTGAGGGCTAGGGTTAGGGTGAGGGTTCTGGTTAGTGTTAGGGCTAGGGTTAGCATTAGGGTTAGGGCTACGGTTATGGTTAGGGTTTGTGTTAGGGTTAGTGGTAGGCTTTGAGTTAGGGTAAGGTCTAGGGTTAGGGCTAGGGCTAGTGTCAGGGTTAGGGCTAGGTTTAGAACTAGAGCTAGGGCTAGGGTTAGGGTTAGGGTTCAGTTTTAGTTTAGGGTTACAGTTTGGTTTAGGGGTAGGGGTAGGGGTAGGGGTAGGTCTAGGCCTAGGGTTTGGGTTAAGGCTATAGTTAGGTTTAGGGTTAGGGTTAGGGTTAGCGCTAGGGTTAGGCTTAGGGTTAGGGTTAGGGCTAGGGTTAAGTTTAGGGCTCGGGTTAGGGTTAGGGTTACGGTTCTGGTTCTGGTTAGGGTTTGGGTTAGCGTTAGGGTTAGGGTTAGTGGTAGGTGTTGGGTTAGGGTTAGGGCTCGGGATAGAGTTTAGGCTAGGATTAGGGTTAGGGTTACAGTTAGTGAGAGGGTTAGGGCTAAGGCCAGTGTTAGGGTGAGATTTAGGTTTAGGGATATGTTTTTTTGTTAGGGTTAGGGTTATGGTTAGCGTTAGGATTAGGGTTAGGGCTAGGGTTAGGTCGAGGGCTATTGTTACAGTTAGGGTTAGGGTCAGTGTGAGGGCTATGGTTAGGGTGAGGGTGAGGATGAGGGTTACGGCTAGGGTTAGCATTAGGGTTAGGGCTGGCGTTAGCGTTAGAGTTAGGTTTAGGTTTATGGTTAGGGTTAGGGTTAGGGTTAGGGTTAGGGCTAGGGCTAGAGCTACGGTTAGGGCTAGCGTTATGGCTAGGGTTAGGGTTCGGTGAGGTTTAGGGTTAGGAGTAGAGTTAGGGTTAGGGTGAGGGCTAGGTTTAGGGTGAGGGTTAGTTTTAGGGTTTGGGTTAGGGCTAGGGTTATCATTAGGGTTAGGGCTAGGGTTAGGGTTAGGTTTATGATTATGGTTAGGGTTTTGGTTAGGTTTAGTGGTAGGCTTTGGGTTAGGGTTAGGGCTAGGGTTTGGGTTAGGGTTTGGGTTAGGGTTAGGGTTAGGATTAGGGCTAGGATAATGGTTAGGACATGCGTTAGAGCTAGATTTAGGGCTAGCGTTAGGGTTCAGGTTCAGTTTAGGGTTACAGTTTGAGTTAGGGGTAGGGGTAGGGTAGGGCTAGGGCTAGGGTTAGGGCTAGGGCTAGGGTTAGAATTAGGGCTAAGGTTAGGTTTAGGCTTAGGCTTAGCGTTAGGGTTAGCGCTAGGGTTACGTTTAGGGTTAGGGATAGGGTTAAGTTTAGGGCTCGGGTTAGGGTTAGGGTTACGGTTATGGTTAGGGTTAGGGTTAGGGTTAGGGTTAGTGGTAGGGGTTGGGTTAGGGTTAGGGCTGGGGTCAGGGTTGGGGCTAGGGTTAGGGTTAGGGTTATTGTAAGTGAGAGGGTTAGGGCTAAGCCTAGGGTTATGGTTAGGGTTAGGGATACTGTTTCGGTTAGGATTAGGGTTAGGGTTAGGGTTAGGGTAAGGGTTAGGGTTAGGGTTAGGGTTAGGGTTAGGGCTACGGTGAGGTTTAGGGTTAGGGTTAGGGTTAGGTCTAGGGTTAGGGTTATCGTTAGGGTGACGCTTTGGGCTAGGGTTAGTGTTAGGGTTAGGGTTAGGGTTAGGGTTCGGGTTCGGGCTAGGGCTAGGGTTAGGGCTAGGGCTAGGGCTACGGATAGGGCTAGGGTTAGGGCTAGGGTTAGGTCTTAGGTTAGGGTTAGGGTTAGGGTTAGGTTTATGGTTCGGGTTAGGTATAGGGTGAGGGCTAGGGTTAGGGTGAGGGTTCTGGTTAGTGTTAGGGCTAGGGTTAGCATTAGGGTTAGGGCTACGGTTATGGTTAGGGTTTGTGTTAGGGTTAGTGGTAGGCTTTGAGTTAGGGTAAGGTCTAGGGTTAGGGCTAGTGTCAGGGTTAGGGCTAGGTTTAGAACTAGAGCTAGGGCTAGGGTTAGGGTTAGGGTTCAGTTTTAGTTTAGGGTTACAGTTTGGTTTAGGGGTAGGGGTAGGGGTAGGGTTAGGTCTAGGCCTAGGGTTTGGGTTAAGGCTATAGTTAGGTTTAGGGTTAGGGTTAGGGTTAGCGCTAGGGTTAGGCTTAGGGTTAGGGTTAGGGCTAGGGTTAAGTTTAGGGCTCGGGTTAGGGTTAGGGTTACGGTTCTGGTTCTGGTTAGGGTTTGGGTTAGCGTTAGGGTTAGGGTTAGTGGTAGGTGTTGGGTTAGGGTTAGGGCTAGGGATAGAGTTTAGGCTAGGATTAGGGTTAGGGTTACAGTTAGTGAGAGGGTTAGGGCTAAGGCCAGTGTTAGGGTGAGATTTAGGTTTAGGGATATGTTTTTTTGTTAGGGTTAGGGTTATGGTTAGCGTTAGGATTAGGGTTAGGGCTAGGGTTAGGTCGAGGGCTATTGTTACAGTTAGGGTTAGGGTCAGTGTGAGGGCTATGGTTAGGGTGAGGGTGAGGATGAAGTTTACGGCTAGGGTTAGCATTAGGGTTAGGGCTGGCGTTAGCGTTAGAGTTAGGTTTAGGTTTATGGTTAGGGTTAGGGTTAGGGTTAGGGTTAGGGCTAGGGCTAGAGCTACGGTTAGGGCTAGCGTTATGGCTAGGGTTAGGGTTCGGTGAGGTTTAGGGTTAGGAGTAGAGTTAGGGTTAGGGTGAGGGCTAGGTTTAGGGTGAGGGTTAGTTTTAGGGTTTGGGTTAGGGCTAGGGTTATCATTAGGGTTAGGGCTAGGGTTAGGGTTAGGTTTATGATTATGGTTAGGGTTTTGGTTAGGTTTAGTGGTAGGCTTTGGGTTAGGGTTAGGGCTAGGGTTTGGGTTAGGGTTTGGGTTAGGGTTAGGGTTAGGATTAGGGCTAGGTTAATGGTTAGGACATGCGTTAGAGCTAGATTTAGGGCTAGCGTTAGGGTTCAGGTTCAGTTTAGGGTTACAGTTTGAGTTAGGGGTAGGGGTAGGGTAGGGCTAGGGCTAGGGTTAGGGCTAGGCCTAGGGTTAGAATTAGGGCTAAGGTTAGGTTTAGTCTTAGGCTTAGCGTTAGGGTTAGCGCTAGGGTTACGTTTAGGGTTAGGGATAGGGTTAAGTTTAGGGCTCGGGTTAGGGTTAGGGTTACGGTTATGGTTAGGGTTAGGGTTAGTGGTAGGGGTTGGGTTAGGGTTAGGGCTAGGGTCAGGGTTGGGGCTAGGGTTAGGGTTAGGGTTATTGTAAGTGAGAGGGTTAGGGCTAAGTCTAGGGTTATGCTTAGGGTTAGGGATACTGTTTGGGTTAGGGTTAGGGTTAGGGTAAGGGTTTGGGTTAGGGTTAGGGCTAGGGTGAGGTTTAGGGTTAGGGTTAGGGTTAGGGTTAGGTCTAGGGTTAGGGTTATCGTTAGGGTGACGCTTTGGGCTAGGGTTAGGGTTAGGTTTAGGGTTAGGGTTAGGGTTCGGGCTAGGGCTAGGGTTAGGGCTAGGGCTAGGGCTACGGATAGGGCTAGGATAAGGTCTAGGGTTAGGGCTAGGGCTAGGGAAAGGGTTAGGGCTAGGGTTAGAACTAGAGCTAGGGCTAGGATTAGGGTTAGGGTTACAGTTAGTGAGAGGGTTAGGGCTAAGGCTAGTGTTAGGGTGAGATTTAGGTTTAGGAATATGGTTTTTTGTTAGGGTTAGGGTTATGGTTAGCGTTAGGATTAGGGTTAGGGCTAGGGTTAGGTCGAGGGTTAGGGTTAGGGTTAGGGTTAGGGTTAAGGTTAGGGTTAGGGTTAGGGTTAGGGTTTGGGTTAGGGTTAGGGTTAGTGTTCGGGCTAGGGCTAGGGTTAATGCTAGGGCTACGGTTAGGGCTAGGGTTAGGGCTAGGGTTAGGGCTTGGGTTAGGGTTAGGGTTAGGGCTAGGGCTAGGGCTATGGCAAGGGTTAGGGCAAGGGCTATGTTTAGGTTTAGGGTTAGGGTTAGGGTTAGGGTTAGGGTTAGGGTTAGGGTGAGGGTGAGGGTTAGGGCTAGGGCTAGGGCTAGGGCTAGGGCAAGGGTTAGGGCAAGGACTATGATTAGGGTTAGAGTTCGGGTTAGGGTTACGGTTGGGGTTAGGGTGAGGGTCAGGACTAGGGTTAGCGTGAGGGTTAGGGTTAGTGTTAGGGCCAGGGTTAGCATTAGGGTCAGGGCTACGGTTAGGGTTAGGGGTAGGGGTAGGGGTAGGATTAGGGTAGGGTTAGGGTTACGGCTATGGTTAGGGTTAGGGCTCGGACAAGGGTTAGGGCTAAGGCTAGGGCTAGTGTTAGGGTTAGGGCTATGGCTAGGGCAAGGGTTAAGGTTAGGGTTAGGGTTAGGTATAGGGTGAGGGCTAGGGTTAGGGTGAGGGTTCTGGTTAGTGTTAGGGCTAGGGTAAGCATTAGGGTTAGGGCTACGGTTATGGTTAGGGTTGGTATTAGGGTTAGTGGTAGGCTTTGGGTTAGGGTAAGGTCTAGGGTTAGGGCTAGGGCTAGGGTAAGGGTTAGGGCTAGGTTTAGAACTAGAGCTAGGGCTAGGGTTAGGGTTAGGGTTCAGTTTCAGTTTAGGGTTACAGTTTGGTTTAGGGGTAGGCATAGGGGTAGGGTTAGGACTAGGCCTAGGGTTAGGGTTAAGGCTATAGTTAGGTTTAGGGTTAGGGTTAGGGTTAGCGCTAGGGTTAGGCTTAGTGTTAGGGTTAGGGCTAGGGTTAGGTTTAGGCTCGGGTTAGGTTTTGGGTTACGGTTCTGGTTCTGGTTAGGGTTTGGGTTAGCGTTACGGTTAGTGGTAGGTGTTGGGTTAGGGTTAGGGCTAGGGATAGAGTTTAGGCTATGATTAGGGTTAGGTTACAGTTAGTGAGAGGGTTAGGGCTAAGGCTAGTGTTAGGGTTAGGCTTAGGTTTAGGGATATGGTTTGGGTTAGGCTTAGGGTTAGGGCTAGGGTTAGGGTTAGGGTTAGGGTTAGGTCTAGGGTTAGGGTTAGGGTTATGGTTAGGGTTAGGGTTAGGGTTAGGGTTAGGGTTAGGGTTAGTGTTAGGGTTAGTGTTCGGGCTAGGGCTAGGGTTAGGGCTAGGGCTATGGTTACGACTAGGGTTAGGGCTAGGGTTAGGGCTACGGCAAGGGTTACGGCAAGGGCTATGGTTAGGGTTATGGTTAGGGTTAGGGTCAGGGTTAGGGTGAGGGCTAGGGTTAGGGTGAGGGTTAGGGTTAGTGTTAGGGCTAGGGTTAGCATTAGGGTTAGGGCTACGTTTAGGGTCAGGGTTAGGGCTATGGTTATGGTTAGGGTTTGGGGTAGGGTTTGTGGTAGGCTTTGGGTTAGGGTTAGGTCTAGGGTTAGGGTTTGGGCTAAGGTTAGGGTTAGGGTTATGGCTAGGGTTAGGGTTTGGGTTAGGTTTAGGATTTGGGTTAGAGTTAGGGTTAGGGCTAGGGTTAGGTTTAGGGTTAGGGTTAGGGTTAGGGTTAGGGCTGGGGTTGGGGTTGAGGTTAGGGTGAGGGTTACGGTTGGGGTTGTGGTTGGTGTCGTGTTGTGGTTGGGGTTGGGGTTAGGGTTTGAGTTTGGGTTCGGGTTCCGGATAGGGTTAGAATTAGTGTTAGGGTTAGGGTTAGGGCTAGGGCTACGGTTAGGGTTAGGGCTAGGGCTAGGGCTACGGATAGGGCTAGGGTTAGGGCTAGGGTTAGGGCTTAGGTTAGGGTTAGGGTTAGGGTTAGGGTTAGGGTTCGGGTTAGGTATAGGTTGAGGGCTAGGGTTAGGGTGAGGGTTCTGGTTAGTGTTAGGGCTAGGGTTAGCATTAGGGTTAGGGCTACGGTTATGGTTAGGGTTTGTGTTAGTGTTAGTGGTAGGCTTTGAGTTAGGGTAAGGTCTAGGGTTAGGGCTAGGGCTAGGGTCAGGGTTAGGGCTAGGGTTCGGGTTAGGGTTAGGGTGGGGTTAGGGCTACGGCTAGGGTTAGGGCTTGGGTTAGGGTTAGGGTTAGGGTTAGGGTTAGGGTTAGGATTAGGGCTAGGGCTAGTCTTAGGGCTAGGGCTAGGGCTGTGTAACTGTTAGGACATGCGTTAGAGCTAGATTTAGGGCTAGCGTTAGGGTTCAGGTTCAGTTTAGGGTTACAGTTTGAGTTAGGGGTAGGGGTAGGGTAGGTCTAGGGCTAGGGTTAGGGCTAGGCCTAGGGTTAGAATTAGGGCTAAGGTTAGGTTTAGGGTTAGGGTTAGCGTTAGGGTTAGCGCTAGGGTTACGTTTAGGGTTAGGGATAGCGTTAGGTTTAGGGCTCGGGTTAGGGTTAGGGTTACGGTTATGGTTAGGGTTTGGGTTAGGGTTAGGGTTAGTGGTAGGGGTTGGGTTAGGGTTAGGGCTAGGGTCAGGGTTGGGGCTAGGGTTAGGGTTCGGGTTATTGTAAGTGAGAGGGTTAGGGCTAAGCCTAGGGTTATGGTTAGGGTTAGGGATACTGTTTCGGTTAGGATTAGGGTTAGGGTTAGGGTTAGGGTTAGGGTTAGGGTAAGGGTTAGGGTTAGGGTTAGGGTTAGGGTTAGGGTTAGGGCTAGGGTGAGGTTTAGGGTTAGGGTTAGGGTTAGGGTTAGGTCTAGGGTTAGGGTTATCGTTAGGGTGACGCTTTGGGCTAGGGTTAGGGTTAGGGTTAGGGTTCGGGTTCGGGCTAGGGCTAGGGTTAGGGCTAGGGCTAGGGCTACGGATAGGGCTAGGGTTAGGGCTAGGGTTAGGTCTTAGGTTAGGGTTAGGGTTAGGGTTAGGTTTATGGTTCGGGTTAGGTATAGGGTGAGGGCTAGGGTTAGGGTGAGGGTTCTGGTTAGTGTTAGGGCTAGGGTTAGCATTAGGGTTAGGGCTACGGTTATGGTTAGGGTTTGTGTTAGGGTTAGTGGTAGGCTTTGAGTTAGGGTAAGGTCTAGGGTTAGGGCTAGGGCTAGTGTCAGGGTTAGGGCTAGGTTTAGAACTAGAGCTAGGGCTAGGGTTAGGGTTAGGGTTCAGTTTTAGTTTAGGGTTACAGTTTGGTTTAGGGGTAGGGGTAGGGGTAGGGGTAGGTCTAGGCCTAGGGTTTGGGTTAAGGCTATAGTTAGGTTTAGGGTTAGGGTTAGGGTTAGCGCTAGGGTTAGGCTTAGGGTTAGGGTTAGGGCTAGGGTTAAGTTTAGGGCTCGGGTTAGGGTTAGGGTTACGGTTCTGGTTCTGGTTAGGGTTTGGGTTAGCGTTAGGGTTAGGGTTAGTGGTAGGTGTTGGGTTAGGGTTAGGGCTAGGGATAGAGTTTAGGCTAGGATTAGGATTAGGGTTACAGTTAGTGAGAGGGTTAGGGCTAAGGCCAGTGTTAGGGTGAGATTTAGGTTTAGGGATATGTTTTTTTGTTAGGGTTAGGGTTATGGTTAGCGTTAGGATTAGGGTTAGGGCTAGGGTTAGGTCGAGGGCTATTGTTACAGTTAGGGTTAGGGTCAGTGTGAGGGCTATGGTTAGGGTGAGGGTGAGGATGAGGGTTACGGCTAGGGTTAGCATTAGGGTTAGGGCTGGCGTTAGCGTTAGAGTTAGGTTTAGGTTTATGGTTAGGGTTAGGGTTAGGGTTAGGGTTAGGGCTAGGGCTAGAGCTACGGTTAGGGCTAGCGTTATGGCCAGGGTTAGGGTTCGGTGAGGTTTAGGGTTAGGAGTAGAGTTAGGGTTAGGGTGAGGGCTAGGTTTAGGGTGAGGGTTAGTTTTAGGGTTTGGGTTAGGGCTAGGGTTATCATTAGGGTTAGGGCTAGGGTTAGGGTTAGGTTTATGATTATGTTTAGGGTTTTGGTTAGGTTTAGTGGTAGGCTTTGGGTTAGGGTTAGGGCTAGGGTTTGGGTTAGGGTTTGGGTTAGGGTTAGGGTTAGGATTAGGGCTAGGTTAATGGTTAGGACATGCGTTAGAGCTAGATTTAGGGCTAGCGTTAGGGTTCAGGTTCAGTTTAGGGTTACAGTTTGAGTTAGGGGTAGGGGTAGGGTAGGGCTAGGGCTAGGGTTAGGGCTAGGCCTAGGGTTAGAATTAGGGCTAAGGTTAGGTTTAGGCTTAGGCTTAGCGTTAGGGTTAGCGCTAGGGTTACGTTTAGGGTTAGGGATAGGGTTAAGTTTAGGGCTCGGGTTAGGGTTAGGGTTACGGTTATGGTTAGGGTTAGGGTTAGGGTTAGTGGTAGGGGTTGGGTTAGGGTTAGGGCTAGGGTCAGGGTTGGGGCTAGGGTTAGGGTTAGGGTTATTGTAAGTGAGAGGGTTAGGGCTAAGCCTAGGGTTATGCTTAGGGTTAGGGATACTGTTTGGGTTAGGGTTAGGGTTAGGGTAAGGGTTTGGGTTAGGGTTAGGGCTAGGGTGAGGTTTAGGGTTAGGGTTAGGGTTAGGGTTAGGTCTAGGGTTAGGGTTATCGTTAGGGTGACGCTTTGGGCTAGGGTTAGGGTTAGGTTTAGGGTTAGGGTTAGGGTTCGGGCTAGGGCTAGGGTTAGGGCTAGGGCTAGGGCTACGGATAGGGCTAGGGTAAGGTCTAGGGTTAGGGCTAGGGCTAGGGAAAGGGTTAGGGCTAGGGTTAGAACTAGAGCTAGGGCTAGGATTAGGGTTAGGGTTACAGTTAGTGAGAGGGTTAGGGCTAAGGCTAGTGTTAGGGTGAGATTTAGGTTTAGGAATATGGTTTTTTGTTAGGGTTAGGGTTATGGTTAGCGTTAGGATTAGGGTTAGGGCTAGGGTTAGGTCGAGGGTTAGGGTTAGGGTTAGGGTTAGGGTTAGGGTTAGGGTTAGGGTTAGGGTTAAGGTTAGGGTTAGGGTTAGGGTTAGGGTTTGGGTTAGGGTTAGGGTTAGTGTTCGGGCTAGGGCTAGGGTTAATGCTAGGGCTACGGTTAGGGCTAGGGTTAGGGCTAGGGTTAGGGCTTGGGTTAGGGTTAGGGTTAGGGTTAGGGCTAGGGCTAGGGCAAGGGTTAGGGCAAGGGCTATGTTTAGGTTTAGGGTTAGGGTTAGGGTTAGGGTTAGGGTTAGGGTGAGGGTTAGGGCTAGGGCTAGGGCTAGGGCTAGGGCTAGGGCAAGGGTTAGGGCAAGGACTATGATTAGGGTTAGAGTTCGGGTTAGGGTTACAGTTGGGGTTAGGGTGAGGGTCAGGACTAGGGTTAGCGTGAGGGTTAGGGTTAGTGTTAGGGCCAGGGTTAGCATTAGGGTCAGGGCTACGGTTAGGGTTAGGGGTAGGGGTAGGATTAGGGTAGGGTTAGGGTTACGGCTATGGTTAGGGTTAGGGCTCGGACAAGGGTTAGGGCTAAGGCTAGGGCTAGTGTTAGGGTTAGGGCTATGGCTAGGGCAAGGGTTAAGGTTAGGGTTAGGGTTAGGTATAGGGTGAGGGCTAGGGTTAGGGTGAGGGTTCTGGTTAGTGTTAGGGCTAGGGTAAGCATTAGGGTTAGGGCTACGGTTATGGTTAGGTTTGGTATTAGGGTTAGTGGTAGGCTTTGGGTTAGGGTAAGGTCTAGGGTTAGGGCTAGGGCTAGGGTAAGGGTTAGGGCTAGGTTTAGAACTAGAGCTAGGGCTAGGGTTAGGGTTAGGGTTCAGTTTCAGTTTAGGGTTACAGTTTGGTTTAGGGGTAGGCATAGGGGTAGGGTTAGGTCTAGGCCTAGGGTTAGGGTTAAGGCTATAGTTAGGTTTAGGGTTAGGGTTAGGGTTAGCGCTAGGGTTAGGCTTAGGGTTAGGGTTAGGGCTAGGGTTAGGTTTAGGGCTCGGGTTAGGTTTTGGGTTACGGTTCTGGTTCTGGTTAGGGTTTGGGTTAGCGTTACGGTTAGTGGTAGGTGTTGGGTTAGGGTTAGGGCTAGGGATAGAGTTTAGGCTATGATTAGTGTTAGGTTACAGTTAGTGAGAGGGTTAGGGCTAAGGCTAGTGTTAGGGTTAGGCTTAGGTTTAGGGATATGGTTTGGGTTAGGCTTAGGGTTAGGGCTAGGGTTAGGGTTAGGGTTAGGGTTAGGGTTAGGTCTAGGGTTAGGGTTAGGGTTATGGTTAGGGTTAGGGTTAGGGTTAGGGTTAGGGTTAGGGTTAGTGTTAGGGTTAGGGTTAGGGTTCGGGCTAGGGCTAGGGTTAGGGCTAGGGCTATGGTTACGACTAGGGTTAGGGCTAGGGTTAGGGCTACGGCAAGGGTTACGGCAAGGGCTATGGTTAGGGTTATGGTTAGGGTTAGGGTTAGGGTCAGGGTTAGGGTGAGGGCTAGGGTTAGGGTGAGGGTTAGGGTTAGTGTTAGGGCTAGGGTTAGCATTAGGGTTAGGGCTACGGTTAGGGTCAGGGTTAGGGCTATGGTTATGGTTAGGGTTTGGGTTAGGGTTTGTGGTAGGCTTTGGGTTAGGGTTAGGTCTAGGGTTAGGGTTTGGGCTAAGGTTAGGGTTAGGGTTATGGCTAGGGTTAGGGTTTGGGTTAGGTTTAGGATTTGGGTTAGAGTTAGGGTTAGGGCTAGGGTTAGGTTTAGGGTTAGGGTTAGGGTTAGGGCTGGGGTTGGGGTTGAGGTTAGGGTGAGGGTTACGGTTGGGGTTGTGGTTGGTGTCGTGTTGTGGTTGGGGTTGGGGTTAGGGTTTGAGTTTGGGTTCGGGTTCCGGATAGGGTTAGAATTAGGGTTAGGGTTAGGGTTAGGGCTAGGGCTAGGGTTAGGGTTAGGGCTAGGGCTAGGGCTACGGATAGGGCTAGGGTTAGGGCTAGGGTTAGGGCTTAGGTTAGGGTTAGGGTTAGGGTTAGGGTTAGGGTTCGGGTTAGGTATAGGTTGAGGGCTAGGGTTAGGGTGAGGGTTCTGGTTAGTGTTAGGGCTAGGGTTAGCATTAGGGTTAGGGCTACGGTTATGGTTAGGGTTTGTGTTAGGGTTAGTGGTAGGCTTTGAGTTAGGGTAAGGTCTAGGGTTAGGGCTAGGGCTAGGGTCAGGGTTAGGGCTAGGTTTAGAACTAGAGCTAGGGCTAGGGTTAGGGTTAGGGTTCAGTTTTAGTTTAGGGTTACAGTTTGGTTTAGGGGTAGGGGTAGGGGTAGGGTTAGGTCTAGGCCTAGGGTTTGGGTTAAGGCTATAGTTAGGTTTAGGGTTAGGGTTAGGGTTAGCGCTAGGGTTAGGCTTAGGGTTAGGGTTAGGGCTAGGGTTAGGTTTAGGGCTCGGGTTAGGGTTAGGGTTACGGTTCTGGTTCTGGTTAGGGTTTGGGTTAGCGTTAGGGTTAGGGTTAGTGGTAGGTGTTGGGTTAGGGTTAGTGCTAGGTATAGAGTTTAGGCTAGGATTAGGGTTAGGGTTACAGTTAGTGAGAGGGTTAGGGCTAAGGCTAGTGTTAGGGTGAGATTTAGGTTTAGGGATATGTTTTTTTGTTAGGGTTAGGGTTATGGTTAGCGTTAGGATTAGGGTTAGGGCTAGGGTTAGGTCGAGGGTTAGGGTTAGGGTTAGGGTTAGAGTTAGGGTTAAGGTTAGAGTTAGGGTTAGGGTTAGGGTTTGGGTTAGGGTTAGTGTTCGGGCAAGGGCTAGGGTTACTGCTAGGGCTACGGTTAGGGCTAGGGTTAGGGCTAGGGGTAGGGCTTGGGTTAGGGTTAGGGCTAGGGCTAGGGCTAGGGCTAGGGCTAGGGCAAGGGTTAGGGCAAGGGCTATGGTTAGGGTTAGGGTTAGGGTGAGGGTGAGGGTGAGGGTTAGGGCTAGGGCTAGGGCTCGGGCTAGGGCTAGGGCAAGGGTTAGGGCAAGGGCTATGGTTAGGGTTAGAGTTCGGACAAGGGTTAGGTCTAAGGCTAGGGCTAGTGTTAGGGTTAGGGCTATGGCTAGGTCTTGGGCTAGGGCAAGGGTTAGGGTTAAGGTTAGGTATAGGGTGAGGGCTAGGGTTAGGGTGAGGGTTCTGGTTAGTGTTAGGGCTAGGGTTAGCATTAGGGTTAGGGCTACGGTTATGGTTAGGGTTTGTGTTAGGGTTAGTGGTAGGCTTTGAGTTAGGGTAAGGTCTAGGGTTAGGGCTAGGGCTAGGGTCAGGGTTAGGGCTAGGGTTCGGGTTAGGGTTAGGGTGGGGTTAGGGCTACGGCTAGGGTTAGGGCTTGGGTTAGGGTTAGGGTTAGGGTTAGGGTTAGGATTAGGGCTAGGGCTAGGGCTAGTCTTAGGGCTAGGGCTGTGTAACTGTTAGGACATGCGTTAGAGCTAGATTTAGGGCTAGCGTTAGGGTTCAGGTTCAGTTTAGGGTTACAGTTTGAGTTAGGGGTAGGGGTAGGGTAGTTCTAGGGCTAGGGTTAGGGCTAGGCCTAGGGTTAGAATTAGGGCTAAGGTTAGGTTTAGGGTTAGGGTTAGCGTTAGGGTTAGCGCTAGGGTTACGTTTAGGGTTAGGGATAGCGTTAGGTTTAGGGCTCGGGTTAGGGTTAGGGTTACGGTTATGGTTAGGGTTTGGGTTAGGGTTAGGGTTAGTGGTAGGGGTTGGGTTAGGGTTAGGGCTAGGGTCAGGGTTGGGGCTAGGGTTAGGGTTCGGGTTATTGTAAGTGAGAGGGTTAGGGCTAAGCCTAGGGTTATGGTTAGGGTTAGGGATACTGTTTCGGTTAGGATTAGGGTTAGGGTTAGGGTTAGGGTTAGGGTAAGGGTTAGGGTTAGGGTTAGGGTTAGGGTTAGGGCTAGGGTGAGGTTTAGGGTTAGGGTTAGGGTTAGGGTTAGGGTTAGGTCTAGGGTTAGGGTTATCGTTAGGGTGACGCTTTGGGCTAGGGTTAGGGTTAGGGTTAGGGTTCGGGTTAGGGTTAGGGTTCGGGTTCGGGTTCGGGCTAGGGCTAGGGTTAGGGCTAGGGCTAGGGCTACGGATAGGGCTAGGGTTAGGGCTAGGGTTAGGTCTTAGGTTAGGGTTAGGGTTAGGGTTAGGTTTATGGTTCGGGTTAGGTATAGGGTGAGGGCTAGGGTTAGGGTGAGGGTTCTGGTTAGTGTTAGGGCTAGGGTTAGCATTAGGGTTAGGGCTACGGTTATGGTTAGGGTTTGTGTTAGGGTTAGTGGTAGGCTTTGAGTTAGGGTAAGGTCTAGGGTTAGGGCTAGTGTCAGGGTTAGGGCTAGGTTTAGAACTAGAGCTAGGGCTAGGGTTAGGGTTAGGGTTCAGTTTTAGTTTAGGGTTACAGTTTGGTTTAGGGGTAGGGGTAGGGGTAGGGTTAGGTCTAGGCCTAGGGTTTGGGTTAAGGCTATAGTTAGGTTTAGGGTTAGGGTTAGGGTTAGCGCTAGGGTTAGGCTTAGGGTTAGGGTTAGGGCTAGGGTTAAGTTTAGGGCTCGGGTTAGGGTTAGGGTTACGGTTCTGGTTCTGGTTAGGGTTTGGGTTAGCGTTAGGGTTAGGGTTAGTGGTAGGTGTTGGGTTAGGGTTAGGGCTAGGGATAGAGTTTAGGCTAGGATTAGGGTTAGGGTTACAGTTAGTGAGAGGGTTAGGGCTAAGGCCAGTGTTAGGGTGAGATTTAGGTTTAGGGATATGTTTTTTTGTTAGGGTTAGGGTTATGGTTAGCGTTAGGATTAGGGTTAGGGCTAGGGTTAGGTCGAGGGCTATTGTTACAGTTAGGGTTAGGGTCAGTGTGAGGGCTATGGTTAGGGTGAGGGTGAGGATGAAGTTTACGGCTAGGGTTAGCATTAGGGTTAGGGCTGGCGTTAGCGTTAGAGTTAGGTTTAGGTTTATGGTTAGGGTTAGGGTTAGGGTTAGGGCTAGGGCTAGAGCTACGGTTAGGGCTAGCGTTATGGCTAGGGTTAGGGTTCGGTGAGGTTTAGGGTTAGGAGTAGAGTTAGGGTTAGGGTGAGGGCTAGGTTTAGGGTGAGGGTTAGTTTTAGGGTTTGGGTTAGGGCTAGGGTTATCATTAGGGTTAGGGCTAGGGTTAGGGTTAGGTTTATGATTATGGTTAGGGTTTTGGTTAGGTTTAGTGGTAGGCTTTGGGTTAGGGTTAGGGCTAGGGTTTGGGTTAGGGTTTGGGTTAGGGTTAGGGTTAGGATTAGGGCTAGGTTAATGGTTAGGACATGCGTTAGAGCTAGATTTAGGGCTAGCGTTAGGGTTCAGGTTCAGTTTAGGGTTACAGTTTGAGTTAGGGGTAGGGGTAGGGTAGGGCTAGGGCTAGGGTTAGGGCTAGGCCTAGGGTTAGAATTAGGGCTAAGGTTAGGTTTAGTCTTAGGCTTAGCGTTAGGGTTAGCGCTAGGGTTACGTTTAGGGTTAGGGATAGGGTTAAGTTTAGGGCTCGGGTTAGGGTTAGGGTTACGGTTATGGTTAGGGTTAGGGTTAGTGGTAGGGGTTGGGTTAGGGTTAGGGCTAGGGTCAGGGTTGGGGCTAGGGTTAGGGTTAGGGTTATTGTAAGTGAGAGGGTTAGGGCTAAGTCTAGGGTTATGCTTAGGGTTAGGGATACTGTTTGGGTTAGGGTTAGGGTTAGGGTAAGGGTTTGGGTTAGGGTTAGGGCTAGGGTGAGGTTTAGGGTTAGGGTTAGGGTTAGGGTTAGGTCTAGGGTTAGGGTTATCGTTAGGGTGACGCTTTGGGCTAGGGTTAGGGTTAGGTTTAGGGTTAGGGTTAGGGTTCGGGCTAGGGCTAGGGTTAGGGCTAGGGCTAGGGCTACGGATAGGGCTAGGATAAGGTCTAGGGTTAGGGCTAGGGCTAGGGAAAGGGTTAGGGCTAGGGTTAGAACTAGAGCTAGGGCTAGGATTAGGGTTAGGGTTACAGTTAGTGAGAGGGTTAGGGCTAAGGCTAGTGTTAGGGTGAGATTTAGGTTTAGGAATATGGTTTTTTGTTAGGGTTAGGGTTATGGTTAGCGTTAGGATTAGGGTTAGGGCTAGGGTTAGGTCGAGGGTTAGGGTTAGGGTTAGGGTTAGGGTTAAGGTTAGCGTTAGGGTTAGGGTTAGGGTTTGGGTTAGGGTTAGGGTTAGTGTTCGGGCTAGGGCTAGGGTTAATGCTAGGGCTACGGTTAGGGCTAGGGTTAGGGCTAGGGTTAGGGCTTGGGTTAGGGTTAGGGTTAGGGCTAGGGCTAGGGCTATGGCAAGGGTTAGGGCAAGGGCTATGTTTAGGTTTAGGGTTAGGGTTAGGGTTAGGGTTAGGGTTAGGGTTAGGGTGAGGGTTAGGGCTAGGGCTAGGGCTAGGGCTAGGGCAAGGGTTAGGGCAAGGACTATGATTAGGGTTAGAGTTCGGGTTAGGGTTACGGTTGGGGTTAGGGTGAGGGTCAGGACTAGGGTTAGCGTGAGGGTTAGGGTTAGTGTTAGGGCCAGGGTTAGCATTAGGGTCAGGGCTACGGTTAGGGTTAGGGGTAGGGGTAGGGGTAGGATTAGGGTAGGGTTAGGGTTATGGCTATGGTTAGGGTTAGGGCTCGGACAAGGGTTAGGGCTAAGGCTAGGGCTAGTGTTAGGGTTAGGGCTATGGCTAGGGCAAGGGTTAAGGTTAGGGTTAGGGTTAGGTATAGGGTGAGGGCTAGGGTTAGGGTGAGGGTTCTGGTTAGTGTTAGGGCTAGGGTAAGCATTAGGGTTAGGGCTACGGTTATGGTTAGGGTTGGTATTAGGGTTAGTGGTAGGCTTTGGGTTAGGGTAAGGTCTAGGGTTAGGGCTAGGGCTAGGGTAAGGGTTAGGGCTAGGTTTAGAACTAGAGCTAGGGCTAGGGTTAGGGTTAGGGTTCAGTTTCAGTTTAGGGTTACAGTTTGGTTTAGGGGTAGGCATAGGGGTAGGGTTAGGACTAGGCCTAGGGTTAGGGTTAAGGCTATAGTTAGGTTTAGGGTTAGGGTTAGGGTTAGCGCTAGGGTTAGGCTTAGTGTTAGGGTTAGGGCTAGGGTTAGGTTTAGGGCTCGGGTTAGGTTTTGGGTTACGGTTCTGGTTCTGGTTAGGGTTTGGGTTAGCGTTACGGTTAGTGGTAGGTGTTGGGTTAGGGTTAGGGCTAGGGATAGAGTTTAGGCTATGATTAGGGTTAGGTTACAGTTAGTGAGAGGGTTAGGGCTAAGGCTAGTGTTAGGGTTAGGCTTAGGTTTAGGGATATGGTTTGGGTTAGGCTTAGGGTTAGGGCTAGGGTTAGGGTTAGGGTTAGGGTTAGGGTTAGGTCTAGGGTTAGGGTTAGGGTTATGGTTAGGGTTAGGGTTAGGGTTAGGGTTAGGGTTAGTGTTAGGGTTAGTGTTCGGGCTAGGGCTAGGGTTAGGGCTAGGGCTATGGTTACGACTAGGGTTAGGGCTAGGGTTAGGGCTACGGCAAGGGTTACGGCAAGGGCTATGGTTAGGGTTATGGTTAGGGTTAGGGTCAGGGTTATGGTGAGGGCTAGGGTTAGGGTGAGGGTTAGGGTTAGTGTTAGGGCTAGGGTTAGCATTAGGGTTAGGGCTACGTTTAGGGTCAGGGTTAGGGCTATGGTTATGGTTAGGGTTTGGGGTAGGGTTTGTGGTAGGCTTTGGGTTAGGGTTAGGTCTAGGGTTAGGGTTTGGGCTAAGGTTAGGGTTAGGGTTATGGCTAGGGTTAGGGTTTGGGTTAGGTTTAGGATTTGGGTTAGAGTTAGGGTTAGGGCTAGGGTTAGGTTTAGGGTTAGGGTTAGGGTTAGGGTTAGGGCTGGGGTTGGGGTTGAGGTTAGGGTGAGGGTTACGGTTGGGGTTGTGGTTGGTGTCGTGTTGTGGTTGGGGTTGGGGTTAGGGTTTGAGTTTGGGTTCGGGTTCCGGATAGGGTTAGAATTAGTGTTAGGGTTAGGGTTAGGGCTAGGGCTACGGTTAGGGTTAGGGCTAGGGCTAGGGCTACGGATAGGGCTAGGGTTAGGGCTAGGGTTAGGGCTTAGGTTAGGGTTAGGGTTAGGGTTAGGGTTAGGGTTCGGGTTAGGTATAGGTTGAGGGCTAGGGTTAGGGTGAGGGTTCTGGTTAGTGTTAGGGCTAGGGTTAGCATTAGGGTTAGGGCTACGGTTATGGTTAGGGTTTGTGTTAGTGTTAGTGGTAGGCTTTGAGTTAGGGTAAGGTCTAGGGTTAGGGCTAGGGCTAGGGTCAGGGTTAGGGCTAGGGTTCGGGTTAGGGTTAGGGTGGGGTTAGGGCTACGGCTAGGGTTAGGGCTTGGGTTAGGGTTAGGGTTAGGGTTAGGGTTAGGGTTAGGATTAGGGCTAGGGCTAGTCTTAGGGCTAGGGCTAGGGCTGTGTAACTGTTAGGACATGCGTTAGAGCTAGATTTAGGGCTAGCGTTAGGGTTCAGGTTCAGTTTAGGGTTACAGTTTGAGTTAGGGGTAGGGGTAGGGTAGGTCTAAGGCTAGGGTTAGGGCTAGGCCTAGGGTTAGAATTAGGGCTAAGGTTAGGTTTAGGGTTAGGGTTAGCGTTAGGGTTAGCGCTAGGGTTACGTTTAGGGTTAGGGATAGCGTTAGGTTTAGGGCTCGGGTTAGGGTTAGGGTTACGGTTATGGTTAGGGTTTGGGTTAGGGTTAGGGTTAGTGGTAGGGGTTGGGTTAGGGTTAGGGCTAGGGTCAGGGTTGGGGCTAGGGTTAGGGTTCGGGTTATTGTAAGTGAGAGGGTTAGGGCTAAGCCTAGGGTTATGGTTAGGGTTAGGGATACTGTTTCGGTTAGGATTAGGGTTAGGGTTAGGGTTAGGGTTAGGGTTAGGGTAAGGGTTAGGGTTAGGGTTAGGGTTAGGGTTAGGGTTAGGGCTAGGGTGAGGTTTAGGGTTAGGGTTAGGGTTAGGGTTAGGTCTAGGGTTAGGGTTATCGTTAGGGTGACGCTTTGGGCTAGGGTTAGGGTTAGGGTTAGGGTTCGGGTTCGGGCTAGGGCTAGGGTTAGGGCTAGGGCTAGGGCTACGGATAGGGCTAGGGTTAGGGCTAGGGTTAGGTCTTAGGTTAGGGTTAGGGTTAGGGTTAGGTTTATGGTTCGGGTTAGGTATAGGGTGAGGGCTAGGGTTAGGGTGAGGGTTCTGGTTAGTGTTAGGGCTAGGGTTAGCATTAGGGTTAGGGCTACGGTTATGGTTAGGGTTTGTGTTAGGGTTAGTGGTAGGCTTTGAGTTAGGGTAAGGTCTAGGGTTAGGGCTAGGGCTAGTGTCAGGGTTAGGGCTAGGTTTAGAACTAGAGCTAGGGCTAGGGTTAGGGTTAGGGTTCAGTTTTAGTTTAGGGTTACAGTTTGGTTTAGGGGTAGGGGTAGGGGTAGGTCTAGGCCTAGGGTTTGGGTTAAGGCTATAGTTAGGTTTAGGGTTAGGGTTAGGGTTAGCGCTAGGGTTAGGCTTAGGGTTAGGGTTAGGGCTAGGGTTAAGTTTAGGGCTCGGGTTAGGGTTAGGGTTACGGTTCTGGTTCTGGTTAGGGTTTGGGTTAGCGTTAGGGTTAGGGTTAGTGGTAGGTGTTGGGTTAGGGTTAGGGCTAGGGATAGAGTTTAGGCTAGGATTAGGATTAGGGTTACAGTTAGTGAGAGGGTTAGGGCTAAGGCCAGTGTTAGGGTGAGATTTAGGTTTAGGGATATGTTTTTTTGTTAGGGTTAGGGTTATGGTTAGCGTTAGGATTAGGGTTAGGGCTAGGGTTAGGTCGAGGGCTATTGTTACAGTTAGGGTTAGGGTCAGTGTGAGGGCTATGGTTAGGGTGAGGGTGAGGATGAGGGTTACGGCTAGGGTTAGCATTAGGGTTAGGGCTGGCGTTAGCGTTAGAGTTAGGTTTAGGTTTATGGTTAGGGTTAGGGTTAGGGTTAGGGTTAGGGCTAGGGCTAGAGCTACGGTTAGGGCTAGCGTTATGGCCAGGGTTAGGGTTCGGTGAGGTTTAGGGTTAGGAGTAGAGTTAGGGTTAGGGTGAGGGCTAGGTTTAGGGTGAGGGTTAGTTTTAGGGTTTGGGTTAGGGCTAGGGTTAGGGTTAGGTTTATGATTATGTTTAGGGTTTTGGTTAGGTTTAGTGGTAGGCTTTGGGTTAGGGTTAGGGCTAGGGTTTGGGTTAGGGTTTGGGTTAGGGTTAGGGTTAGGATTAGGGCTAGGTTAATGGTTAGGACATGCGTTAGAGCTAGATTTAGGGCTAGCGTTAGGGTTCAGGTTCAGTTTAGGGTTACAGTTTGAGTTAGGGGTAGGGGTAGGGTAGGGCTAGGGCTAGGGTTAGGGCTAGGCCTAGGGTTAGAATTAGGGCTAAGGTTAGGTTTAGGCTTAGGCTTAGCGTTAGGGTTAGCGCTAGGGTTACGTTTAGGGTTAGGGATAGGGTTAAGTTTAGGGCTCGGGTTAGGGTTAGGGTTACGGTTATGGTTAGGGTTAGGGTTAGGGTTAGTGGTAGGGGTTGGGTTAGGGTTAGGGCTAGGGTCAGGGTTGGGGCTAGGGTTAGGGTTAGGGTTATTGTAAGTGAGAGGGTTAGGGCTAAGCCTAGGGTTATGCTTAGGGTTAGGGATACTGTTTGGGTTAGGGTTAGGGTTAGGGTAAGGGTTTGGGTTAGGGTTAGGGCTAGGGTGAGGTTTAGGGTTAGGGTTAGGGTTAGGGTTAGGTCTAGGGTTAGGGTTATCGTTAGGGTGACGCTTTGGGCTAGGGTTAGGGTTAGGTTTAGGGTTAGGGTTAGGGTTCGGGCTAGGGCTAGGGTTAGGGCTAGGGCTAGGGCTACGGATAGGGCTAGGGTAAGGTCTAGGGTTAGGGCTAGGGCTAGGGAAAGGGTTAGGGCTAGGGTTAGAACTAGAGCTAGGGCTAGGATTAGGGTTAGGGTTACAGTTAGTGAGAGGGTTAGGGCTAAGGCTAGTGTTAGGGTGAGATTTAGGTTTAGGAATATGGTTTTTTGTTAGGGTTAGGGTTATGGTTAGCGTTAGGATTAGGGTTAGGGCTAGGGTTAGGTCGAGGGTTAGGGTTAGGGTTAGGGTTAGGGTTAGGGTTAGGGTTAAGGTTAGGGTTAGGGTTAGGGTTAGGGTTTGGGTTAGGGTTAGGGTTAGTGTTCGGGCTAGGGCTAGGGTTAATGCTAGGGCTACGGTTAGGGCTAGGGTTAGGGCTAGGGTTAGGGCTTGGGTTAGGGTTAGGGTTAGGGTTAGGGCTAGGGCTAGGGCAAGGGTTAGGGCAAGGGCTATGTTTAGGTTTAGGGTTAGGGTTAGGGTTAGGGTTAGGGTTAGGGTGAGGGTTAGGGCTAGGGCTAGGGCTAGGGCTAGGGCTAGGGCAAGGGTTAGGGCAAGGACTATGATTAGGGTTAGAGTTCGGGTTAGGGTTACAGTTGGGGTTAGGGTGAGGGTCAGGACTAGGGTTAGCGTGAGGGTTAGGGTTAGTGTTAGGGCCAGGGTTAGCATTAGGGTCAGGGCTACGGTTAGGGTTAGGGGTAGGGGTAGGATTAGGGTAGGGTTAGGGTTACGGCTATGGTTAGGGTTAGGGCTCGGACAAGGGTTAGGGCTAAGGCTAGGGCTAGTGTTAGGGTTAGGGCTATGGCTAGGGCAAGGGTTAAGGTTAGGGTTAGGGTTAGGTATAGGGTGAGGGCTAGGGTTAGGGTGAGGGTTCTGGTTAGTGTTAGGGCTAGGGTAAGCATTAGGGTTAGGGCTACGGTTATGGTTAGGGTTGGTATTAGGGTTAGTGGTAGGCTTTGGGTTAGGGTAAGGTCTAGGGTTAGGGCTAGGGCTAGGGTAAGGGTTAGGGCTAGGTTTAGAACTAGAGCTAGGGCTAGGGTTAGGGTTAGGGTTCAGTTTCAGTTTAGGGTTACAGTTTGGTTTAGGGGTAGGCATAGGGGTAGGGTTAGGTCTAGGCCTAGGGTTAGGGTTAAGGCTATAGTTAGGTTTAGGGTTAGGGTTAGGGTTAGCGCTAGGGTTAGGCTTAGGGTTAGGGTTAGGGCTAGGGTTAGGTTTAGGGCTCGGGTTAGGTTTTGGGTTACGGTTCTGGTTCTGGTTAGGGTTTGGGTTAGCGTTACGGTTAGTGGTAGGTGTTGGGTTAGGGTTAGGGCTAGGGATAGAGTTTAGGCTATGATTAGTGTTAGGTTACAGTTAGTGAGAGGGTTAGGGCTAAGGCTAGTGTTAGGGTTAGGCTTAGGTTTAGGGATATGGTTTGGGTTAGGCTTAGGGTTAGGGCTAGGGTTAGGGTTAGGGTTAGGGTTAGGGTTAGGTCTAGGGTTAGGGTTAGGGTTATGGTTAGGGTTAGGGTTAGGGTTAGGGTTAGGGTTAGGGTTAGTGTTAGGGTTAGGGTTAGGGTTCGGGCTAGGGCTAGGGTTAGGGCTAGGGCTATGGTTACGACTAGGGTTAGGGCTAGGGTTAGGGCTACGGCAAGGGTTACGGCAAGGGCTATGGTTAGGGTTATGGTTAGGGTTAGGGTTAGGGTCAGGGTTAGGGTGAGGGCTAGGGTTAGGGTGAGGGTTAGGGTTAGTGTTAGGGCTAGGGTTAGCATTAGGGTTAGGGCTACGGTTAGGGTCAGGGTTAGGGCTATGGTTATGGTTAGGGTTTGGGTTAGGGTTTGTGGTAGGCTTTGGGTTAGGGTTAGGTCTAGGGTTAGGGTTTGGGCTAAGGTTAGGGTTAGGGTTATGGCTAGGGTTAGGGTTTGGGTTAGGTTTAGGATTTGGGTTAGAGTTAGGGTTAGGGCTAGGGTTAGGTTTAGGGTTAGGGTTAGGGTTAGGGCTGGGGTTGGGGTTGAGGTTAGGGTGAGGGTTACGGTTGGGGTTGTGGTTGGTGTCGTGTTGTGGTTGGGGTTGGGGTTAGGGTTTGAGTTTGGGTTCGGGTTCCGGATAGGGTTAGAATTAGGGTTAGGGTTAGGGTTAGGGCTAGGGCTAGGGTTAGGGTTAGGGCTAGGGCTAGGGCTACGGATAGGGCTAGGGTTAGGGCTAGGGTTAGGGCTTAGGTTAGGGTTAGGGTTAGGGTTAGGGTTCGGGTTAGGTATAGGTTGAGGGCTAGGGTTAGGGTGAGGGTTCTGGTTAGTGTTAGGGCTAGGGTTAGCATTAGGGTTAGGGCTACGGTTATGGTTAGGGTTTGTGTTAGGGTTAGTGGTAGGCTTTGAGTTAGGGTAAGGTCTAGGGTTAGGGCTAGGGCTAGGGTCAGGGTTAGGGCTAGGTTTAGAACTAGAGCTAGGGCTAGGGTTAGGGTTAGGGTTCAGTTTTAGTTTAGGGTTACAGTTTGGTTTAGGGGTAGGGGTAGGGGTAGGGTTAGGTCTAGGCCTAGGGTTTGGGTTAAGGCTATAGTTAGGTTTAGGGTTAGGGTTAGGGTTAGCGCTAGGGTTAGGCTTAGGGTTAGGGTTAGGGCTAGGGTTAGGTTTAGGGCTCGGGTTAGGGTTAGGGTTACGGTTCTGGTTCTGGTTAGGGTTTGGGTTAGCGTTAGGGTTAGGGTTAGTGGTAGGTGTTGGGTTAGGGTTAGTGCTAGGTATAGAGTTTAGGCTAGGATTAGGGTTAGGGTTACAGTTAGTGAGAGGGTTAGGGCTAAGGCTAGTGTTAGGGTGAGATTTAGGTTTAGGGATATGTTTTTTTGTTAGGGTTAGGGTTATGGTTAGCGATAGGATTAGGGTTAGGGCTAGGGTTAGGTCGAGGGTTAGGGTTAGGGTTAGGGTTAGAGTTAGGGTTAAGGTTAGAGTTAGGGTTAGGGTTAGGGTTTGGGTTAGGGTTAGTGTTCGGGCAAGGGCTAGGGTTACTGCTAGGGCTACGGTTAGGGCTAGGGTTAGGGCTAGGGGTAGGGCTTGGGTTAGGGTTAGGGCTAGGGCTAGGGCTAGGGCTAGGGCTAGGGCAAGGGTTAGGGCAAGGGCTATGGTTAGGGTTAGGGTTAGGGTGAGGGTGAGGGTGAGGGTTAGGGCTAGGGCTAGGGCTCGGGCTAGGGCTAGGGCAAGGGTTAGGGCAAGGGCTATGGTTAGGGTTAGAGTTCGGACAAGGGTTAGGTCTAAGGCTAGGGCTAGTGTTAGGGTTAGGGCTATGGCTAGGTCTTGGGCTAGGGCAAGGGTTAGGGTTAAGGTTAGGTATAGGGTGAGGGCTAGGGTTAGGGTGAGGGTTCTGGTTAGTGTTAGGGCTAGGGTTAGCATTAGGGTTAGGGCTACGGTTATGGTTAGGGTTTGTGTTAGGGTTAGTGGTAGGCTTTGAGTTAGGGTAAGGTCTAGGGTTAGGGCTAGGGCTAGGGTCAGGGTTAGGGCTAGGGTTCGGGTTAGGGTTAGGGTGGGGTTAGGGCTACGGCTAGGGTTAGGGCTTGGGTTAGGGTTAGGGTTAGGGTTAGGATTAGGGCTAGGGCTAGGGCTAGTCTTAGGGCTAGGGCTGGGTAACTGTTAGGACATGCGTTAGAGCTAGATTTAGGGCTAGCGTTAGGGTTCAGGTTCAGTTTAGGGTTACAGTTTGAGTTAGGGGTAGGGGTAGGGTAGGTCTAGGGCTAGGGTTAGGGCTAGGCCTAGGGTTAGAATTAGGGCTAAGGTTAGGTTTAGGGTTAGGGTTAGCGTTAGGGTTAGCGCTAGGGTTACGTTTAGGGTTAGGGATAGCGTTAGGTTTAGGGCTCGGGTTAGGGTTAGGGTTACGGTTATGGTTAGGGTTTGGGTTAGGGTTAGGGTTAGTGGTAGGGGTTGGGTTAGGGTTAGGGCTAGGGTCAGGGTTGGGGCTAGGGTTAGGGTTCGGGTTATTGTAAGTGAGAGGGTTAGGGCTAAGCCTAGGGTTATGGTTAGGGTTAGGGATACTGTTTCGGTTAGGATTAGGGTTAGGGTTAGGGTTAGGGTTAGGGTAAGGGTTAGGGTTAGGGTTAGGGTTAGGGTTAGGGTTAGGGCTAGGGTGAGGTTTAGGGTTAGGGTTAGGGTTAGGGTTAGGGTTAGGTCTAGGGTTAGGGTTATCGTTAGGGTGACGCTTTGGGCTAGGGTTAGGGTTAGGGTTAGGGTTCGGGTTCGGGCTAGGGCAAGGGTTAGGGCTAGGGCTAGGGCTACGGATAGGGCTAGGGTTAGGGCTAGGGTTAGGGCTTAGGTTAGGGTTAGGGTTAGGGTTAGGTTTATGGTTCGGGTTAGGTATAGGGTGAGGGCTAGGGTTAGGGTGAGGGTTCTGGTTAGTGTTAGGGCTAGGGTTAGCATTAGGGTTAGGGCTACGGTTATGGTTAGGGTTTGTGTTAGGGTTAGTGGTAGGCTTTGAGTTAGGGTAAGGTCTAGGGTTAGGGCTAGGGCTAGTGTCAGGGTTAGGGCTAGGTTTAGAACTAGAGCTAGGGCTAGGGTTAGGGTTAGGGTTCAGTTTTAGTTTAGGGTTACAGTTTGGTTTAGGGGTAGGCATAGGGGTAGGGTTAGGTCTAGGCCTAGGGTTAGGGTTAAGGCTATAGTTAGGTTTAGGGTTAGGGTTAGGGTTAGCGCTAGGGTTAGGCTTAGGGTTAGGGTTAGGGCTAGGGTTAGGTTTAGGGCTCGGGTTAGGTTTTGGGTTACGGTTCTGGTTCTGGTTAGGGTTTGGGTTAGCGTTACGGTTAGTGGTAGGTGTTGGGTTAGGGTTAGGGATAGGGATAGAGTTTAGGCTATGATTAGGGTTAGGTTACAGTTAGTGAGAGGGTTAGGGCTAAGGCTAGTGTTAGGGTTAGGCTTAGGTTTAGGGATATGGTTTGGGTTAGGCTTAGGGTTAGGGCTAGGGTTAGGGTTAGGGTTAGGGTTAGGGTTAGGTCTAGGGTTAGGGTTAGGGTTATGGTTAGGGTTAGGGTTAGGGTTAGGGTTAGGGTTAGGGTTAGGGTTAGTGTTAGGGTTAGGGTTAGGGTTCGGGCTAGGGCTAGGGTTAGGGTTAGGGCTAGGGCTATGGTTACGAATAGGGTTAGGGCTAGGGTTAGGGTTAGGGTTAGGGTTAGGGTTAGGGTTAGGGTTAGGGTTAGTGGTAGGTGTTGGGTTAGGGTTAGGGCTAGGGATAGAGTTTAGGCTAGGATTAGGGTTAGGGTTACAGTTAGTGAGAGGGTTAGGGCTAAGGCCAGTGTTAGGGTGAGATTTAGGTTTAGGGATATGTTTTTTTGTTAGGGTTAGGGTTATGGTTAGCGTTAGGATTAGGGTTAGGGCTAGGGTTAGGTCGAGGGCTATTGTTACAGTTAGGGTTAGGGTCAGTGTGAGGGCTATGGTTAGGGTGAGGGTGAGGATGAGGGTTACGGCTAGGGTTAGCATTAGGGTTAGGGCTGGCGTTAGCGTTAGAGTTAGGTTTAGGTTTATGGTTAGGGTTAGGGTTAGGGTTAGGGTTAGGGCTAGGGCTAGAGCTACGGTTAGGGCTAGCGTTATGGCTAGGGTTAGGGTTCGGTGAGGTTTAGGGTTAGGAGTAGAGTTAGGGTTAGGGTGAGGGCTAGGTTTAGGGTGAGGGTTAGTTTTAGGGTTTGGGTTAGGGCTAGGGTTATCATTAGGGTTAGGGCTAGGGTTAGGGTTAGGTTTATGATTATGGTTAGGGTTTTGGTTAGGTTTAGTGGTAGGCTTTGGGTTAGGGTTAGGGCTAGGGTTTGGGTTAGGGTTTGGGTTAGGGTTAGGGTTAGGATTAGGGCTAGGTTAATGGTTAGGACATGCGTTAGAGCTAGATTTAGGGCTAGCGTTAGGGTTCAGGTTCAGTTTAGGGTTACAGTTTGAGTTAGGGGTAGGGGTAGGGTAGGGCTAGGGCTAGGGTTAGGGCTAGGCCTAGGGTTAGAATTAGGGCTAAGGTTAGGTTTAGTCTTAGGCTTAGCGTTAGGGTTAGCGCTAGGGTTACGTTTAGGGTTAGGGATAGGGTTAAGTTTAGGGCTCGGGTTAGGGTTAGGGTTACGGTTATGGTTAGGGTTAGGGTTAGTGGTAGGGGTTGGGTTAGGGTTAGGGCTAGGGTCAGGGTTGGGGCTAGGGTTAGGGTTAGGGTTATTGTAAGTGAGAGGGTTAGGGCTAAGTCTAGGGTTATGCTTAGGGTTAGGGATACTGTTTGGGTTAGGGTTAGGGTTAGGGTAAGGGTTTGGGTTAGGGTTAGGGCTAGGGTGAGGTTTAGGGTTAGGGTTAGGGTTAGGGTTAGGTCTAGGGTTAGGGTTATCGTTAGGGTGACGCTTTGGGCTAGGGTTAGGGTTAGGTTTAGGGTTAGGGTTAGGGTTCGGGCTAGGGCTAGGGTTAGGGCTAGGGCTAGGGCTACGGATAGGGCTAGGATAAGGTCTAGGGTTAGGGCTAGGGCTAGGGAAAGGGTTAGGGCTAGGGTTAGAACTAGAGCTAGGGCTAGGATTAGGGTTAGGGTTACAGTTAGTGAGAGGGTTAGGGCTAAGGCTAGTGTTAGGGTGAGATTTAGGTTTAGGAATATGGTTTTTTGTTAGGGTTAGGGTTATGGTTAGCGTTAGGATTAGGGTTAGGGCTAGGGTTAGGTCGAGGGTTAGGGTTAGGGTTAGGGTTAGGGTTAAGGTTAGCGTTAGGGTTAGGGTTAGGGTTTGGGTTAGGGTTAGGGTTAGTGTTCGGGCTAGGGCTAGGGTTAATGCTAGGGCTACGGTTAGGGCTAGGGTTAGGGCTAGGGTTAGGGCTTGGGTTAGGGTTAGGGTTAGGGCTAGGGCTAGGGCTATGGCAAGGGTTAGGGCAAGGGCTATGTTTAGGTTTAGGGTTAGGGTTAGGGTTAGGGTTAGGGTTAGGGTTAGGGTTAGGGTGAGGGTTAGGGCTAGGGCTAGGGCTAGGGCTAGGGCAAGGGTTAGGGCAAGGACTATGATTAGGGTTAGAGTTCGGGTTAGGGTTACGGTTGGGGTTAGGGTGAGGGTCAGGACTAGGGTTAGCGTGAGGGTTAGGGTTAGTGTTAGGGCCAGGGTTAGCATTAGGGTCAGGGCTACGGTTAGGGTTAGGGGTAGGGGTAGGGGTAGGATTAGGGTAGGGTTAGGGTTATGGCTATGGTTAGGGTTAGGGCTCGGACAAGGGTTAGGGCTAAGGCTAGGGCTAGTGTTAGGGTTAGGGCTATGGCTAGGGCAAGGGTTAAGGTTAGGGTTAGGGTTAGGTATAGGGTGAGGGCTAGGGTTAGGGTGAGGGTTCTGGTTAGTGTTAGGGCTAGGGTAAGCATTAGGGTTAGGGCTACGGTTATGGTTAGGGTTGGTATTAGGGTTAGTGGTAGGCTTTGGGTTAGGGTAAGGTCTAGGGTTAGGGCTAGGGCTAGGGTAAGGGTTAGGGCTAGGTTTAGAACTAGAGCTAGGGCTAGGGTTAGGGTTAGGGTTCAGTTTCAGTTTAGGGTTACAGTTTGGTTTAGGGGTAGGCATAGGGGTAGGGTTAGGACTAGGCCTAGGGTTAGGGTTAAGGCTATAGTTAGGTTTAGGGTTAGGGTTAGGGTTAGCGCTAGGGTTAGGCTTAGTGTTAGGGTTAGGGCTAGGGTTAGGTTTAGGGCTCGGGTTAGGTTTTGGGTTACGGTTCTGGTTCTGGTTAGGGTTTGGGTTAGCGTTACGGTTAGTGGTAGGTGTTGGGTTAGGGTTAGGGCTAGGGATAGAGTTTAGGCTATGATTAGGGTTAGGTTACAGTTAGTGAGAGGGTTAGGGCTAAGGCTAGTGTTAGGGTTAGGCTTAGGTTTAGGGATATGGTTTGGGTTAGGCTTAGGGTTAGGGCTAGGGTTAGGGTTAGGGTTAGGGTTAGGGTTAGGTCTAGGGTTAGGGTTAGGGTTATGGTTAGGGTTAGGGTTAGGGTTAGGGTTAGGGTTAGTGTTAGGGTTAGTGTTCGGGCTAGGGCTAGGGTTAGGGCTAGGGCTATGGTTACGACTAGGGTTAGGGCTAGGGTTAGGGCTACGGCAAGGGTTACGGCAAGGGCTATGGTTAGGGTTATGGTTAGGGTTAGGGTCAGGGTTATGGTGAGGGCTAGGGTTAGGGTGAGGGTTAGGGTTAGTGTTAGGGCTAGGGTTAGCATTAGGGTTAGGGCTACGTTTAGGGTCAGGGTTAGGGCTATGGTTATGGTTAGGGTTTGGGGTAGGGTTTGTGGTAGGCTTTGGGTTAGGGTTAGGTCTAGGGTTAGGGTTTGGGCTAAGGTTAGGGTTAGGGTTATGGCTAGGGTTAGGGTTTGGGTTAGGTTTAGGATTTGGGTTAGAGTTAGGGCTAGGGTTAGGTTTAGGGTTAGGGTTAGGGTTAGGGTTAGGGCTGGGGTTGGGGTTGAGGTTAGGGTGAGGGTTACGGTTGGGGTTGTGGTTGGTGTCGTGTTGTGGTTGGGGTTGGGGTTAGGGTTTGAGTTTGGGTTCGGGTTCCGGATAGGGTTAGAATTAGTGTTAGGGTTAGGGTTAGGGCTAGGGCTACGGTTAGGGTTAGGGCTAGGGCTAGAGCTACGGATAGGGCTAGGGTTAGGGCTAGGGTTAGGGCTTAGGTTAGGGTTAGGGTTAGGGTTAGGGTTAGGGTTCGGGTTAGGTATAGGTTGAGGGCTAGGGTTAGGGTGAGGGTTCTGGTTAGTGTTAGGGCTAGGGTTAGCATTAGGGTTAGGGCTACGGTTATGGTTAGGGTTTGTGTTAGTGTTAGTGGTAGGCTTTGAGTTAGGGTAAGGTCTAGGGTTAGGGCTAGGGCTAGGGTCAGGGTTAGGGCTAGGGTTCGGGTTAGGGTTAGGGTGGGGTTAGGGCTACGGCTAGGGTTAGGGCTTGGGTTAGGGTTAGGGTTAGGGTTAGGGTTAGGGTTAGGATTAGGGCTAGGGCTAGTCTTAGGGCTAGGGCTAGGGCTGTGTAACTGTTAGGACATGCGTTAGAGCTAGATTTAGGGCTAGCGTTAGGGTTCAGGTTCAGTTTAGGGTTACAGTTTGAGTTAGGGGTAGGGGTAGGGTAGGTCTAAGGCTAGGGTTAGGGCTAGGCCTAGGGTTAGAATTAGGGCTAAGGTTAGGTTTAGGGTTAGGGTTAGCGTTAGGGTTAGCGCTAGGGTTACGTTTAGGGTTAGGGATAGCGTTAGGTTTAGGGCTCGGGTTAGGGTTAGGGTTACGGTTATGGTTAGGGTTTGGGTTAGGGTTAGGGTTAGTGGTAGGGGTTGGGTTAGGGTTAGGGCTAGGGTCAGGGTTGGGGCTAGGGTTAGGGTTCGGGTTATTGTAAGTGAGAGGGTTAGGGCTAAGCCTAGGGTTATGGTTAGGGTTAGGGATACTGTTTCGGTTAGGATTAGGGTTAGGGTTAGGGTTAGGGTTAGGGTTAGGGTAAGGGTTAGGGTTAGGGTTAGGGTTAGGGTTAGGGTTAGGGCTAGGGTGAGGTTTAGGGTTAGGGTTAGGGTTAGGGTTAGGTCTAGGGTTAGGGTTATCGTTAGGGTGACGCTTTGGGCTAGGGTTAGGGTTAGGGTTAGGGTTCGGGTTCGGGCTAGGGCTAGGGTTAGGGCTAGGGCTAGGGCTACGGATAGGGCTAGGGTTAGGGCTAGGGTTAGGTCTTAGGTTAGGGTTAGGGTTAGGGTTAGGTTTATGGTTCGGGTTAGGTATAGGGTGAGGGCTAGGGTTAGGGTGAGGGTTCTGGTTAGTGTTAGGGCTAGGGTTAGCATTAGGGTTAGGGCTACGGTTATGGTTAGGGTTTGTGTTAGGGTTAGTGGTAGGCTTTGAGTTAGGGTAAGGTCTAGGGTTAGGGCTAGGGCTAGTGTCAGGGTTAGGGCTAGGTTTAGAACTAGAGCTAGGGCTAGGGTTAGGGTTAGGGTTCAGTTTTAGTTTAGGGTTACAGTTTGGTTTAGGGGTAGGGGTAGGGGTAGGTCTAGGCCTAGGGTTTGGGTTAAGGCTATAGTTAGGTTTAGGGTTAGGGTTAGGGTTAGCGCTAGGGTTAGGCTTAGGGTTAGGGTTAGGGCTAGGGTTAAGTTTAGGGCTCGGGTTAGGGTTAGGGTTACGGTTCTGGTTCTGGTTAGGGTTTGGGTTAGCGTTAGGGTTAGGGTTAGTGGTAGGTGTTGGGTTAGGGTTAGGGCTAGGGATAGAGTTTAGGCTAGGATTAGGATTAGGGTTACAGTTAGTGAGAGGGTTAGGGCTAAGGCCAGTGTTAGGGTGAGATTTAGGTTTAGGGATATGTTTTTTTGTTATGGTTAGGGTTATGGTTAGCGTTAGGATTAGGGTTAGGGCTAGGGTTAGGTCGAGGGCTATTGTTACAGTTAGGGTTAGGGTCAGTGTGAGGGCTATGGTTAGGGTGAGGGTGAGGATGAGGGTTACGGCTAGGGTTAGCATTAGGGTTAGGGCTGGCGTTAGCGTTAGAGTTAGGTTTAGGTTTATGGTTAGGGTTAGGGTTAGGGTTAGGGTTAGGGCTAGGGCTAGAGCTACGGTTAGGGCTAGCGTTATGGCCAGGGTTAGGGTTCGGTGAGGTTTAGGGTTAGGAGTAGAGTTAGGGTTAGGGTGAGGGCTAGGTTTAGGGTGAGGGTTAGTTTTAGGGTTTGGGTTAGGGCTAGGGTTAGGGTTAGGTTTATGATTATGTTTAGGGTTTTGGTTAGGTTTAGTGGTAGGCTTTGGGTTAGGGTTAGGGCTAGGGTTTGGGTTAGGGTTTGGGTTAGGGTTAGGGTTAGGATTAGGGCTAGGTTAATGGTTAGGACATGCGTTAGAGCTAGATTTAGGGCTAGCGTTAGGGTTCAGGTTCAGTTTAGGGTTACAGTTTGAGTTAGGGGTAGGGGTAGGGTAGGGCTAGGGCTAGGGTTAGGGCTAGGCCTAGGGTTAGAATTAGGGCTAAGGTTAGGTTTAGGCTTAGGCTTAGCGTTAGGGTTAGCGCTAGGGTTACGTTTAGGGTTAGGGATAGGGTTAAGTTTAGGGCTCGGGTTAGGGTTAGGGTTACGGTTATGGTTAGGGTTAGGGTTAGGGTTAGTGGTAGGGGTTGGGTTAGGGTTAGGGCTAGGGTCAGGGTTGGGGCTAGGGTTAGGGTTAGGGTTATTGTAAGTGAGAGGGTTAGGGCTAAGCCTAGGGTTATGCTTAGGGTTAGGGATACTGTTTGGGTTAGGGTTAGGGTTAGGGTAAGGGTTTGGGTTAGGGTTAGGGCTAGGGTGAGGTTTAGGGTTAGGGTTAGGGTTAGGGTTAGGTCTAGGGTTAGGGTTATCGTTAGGGTGACGCTTTGGGCTCGGGTTAGGGTTAGGTTTAGGGTTAGGGTTAGGGTTCGGGCTAGGGCTAGGGTTAGGGCTAGGGCTAGGGCTACGGATAGGGCTAGGGTAAGGTCTAGGGTTAGGGCTAGGGCTAGGGAAAGGGTTAGGGCTAGGGTTAGAACTAGAGCTAGGGCTAGGATTAGGGTTAGGGTTACAGTTAGTGAGAGGGTTAGGGCTAAGGCTAGTGTTAGGGTGAGATTTAGGTTTAGGAATATGGTTTTTTGTTAGGGTTAGGGTTATGGTTAGCGTTAGGATTAGGGTTAGGGTTAGGGTTAGGGTTAGGGTTAGGGTTAGGGTTAGGGTTAGGGTTAGGGTTAGTGTTCGGGCTAGGGCTAGGGTTAATGCTAGGGCTACGGTTAGGGCTAGGGTTAGGGCTAGGGTTAGGGCTTGGGTTAGGGTTAGGGTTAGGGTTAGGGCTAGGGCTAGGGCAAGGGTTAGGGCAAGGGCTATGTTTAGGTTTAGGGTTAGGGTTAGGGTTAGGGTTAGGGTTAGGGTGAGGGTTAGGGCTAGGGCTAGGGCTAGGGCTAGGGCTAGGGCTAGGGCAAGGGTTAGGGCAAGGACTATGATTAGGGTTAGAGTTCGGGTTAGGGTTACAGTTGGGGTTAGGGTGAGGGTCAGGACTAGGGTTAGCGTGAGGGTTAGGGTTAGTGTTAGGGCCAGGGTTAGCATTAGGGTCAGGGCTACGGTTAGGGTTAGGGGTAGGGGTAGGATTAGGGTAGGGTTAGGGTTACGGCTATGGTTAGGGTTAGGGCTCGGACAAGGGTTAGGGCTAAGGCTAGGGCTAGTGTTAGGGTTAGGGCTATGGCTAGGGCAAGGGTTAAGGTTAGGGTTAGGGTTAGGTATAGGGTGAGGGCTAGGGTTAGGGTGAGGGTTCTGGTTAGTGTTAGGGCTAGGGTAAGCATTAGGGTTAGGGCTACGGTTATGGTTAGGGTTGGTATTAGGGTTAGTGGTAGGCTTTGGGTTAGGGTAAGGTCTAGGGTTAGGGCTAGGGCTAGGGTAAGGGTTAGGGCTAGGTTTAGAACTAGAGCTAGGGCTAGGGTTAGGGTTAGGGTTCAGTTTCAGTTTAGGGTTACAGTTTGGTTTAGGGGTAGGCATAGGGGTAGGGTTAGGTCTAGGCCTAGGGTTAGGGTTAAGGCTATAGTTAGGTTTAGGGTTAGGGTTAGGGTTAGCGCTAGGGTTAGGCTTAGGGTTAGGGTTAGGGCTAGGGTTAGGTTTAGGGCTCGGGTTAGGTTTTGGGTTACGGTTCTGGTTCTGGTTAGGGTTTGGGTTAGCGTTACGGTTAGTGGTAGGTGTTGGGTTAGGGTTAGGGCTAGGGATAGAGTTTAGGCTATGATTAGTGTTAGGTTACAGTTAGTGAGAGGGTTAGGGCTAAGGCTAGTGTTAGGGTTAGGCTTAGGTTTAGGGATATGGTTTGGGTTAGGCTTAGGGTTAGGGCTAGGGTTAGGGTTAGGGTTAGGGTTAGGGTTAGGTCTAGGGTTAGGGTTAGGGTTATGGTTAGGGTTAGGGTTAGGGTTAGGGTTAGGGTTAGGGTTAGTGTTAGGGTTAGGGTTAGGGTTCGGGCTAGGGCTAGGGTTAGGGCTAGGGCTATGGTTACGACTAGGGTTAGGGCTAGGGTTAGGGCTACGGCAAGGGTTACGGCAAGGGCTATGGTTAGGGTTATGGTTAGGGTTAGGGTTAGGGTCAGGGTTAGGGTGAGGGCTAGGGTTAGGGTGAGGGTTAGGGTTAGTGTTAGGGCTAGGGTTAGCATTAGGGTTAGGGCTACGGTTAGGGTCAGGGTTAGGGCTATGGTTATGGTTAGGGTTTGGGTTAGGGTTTGTGGTAGGCTTTGGGTTAGGGTTAGGTCTAGGGTTAGGGTTTGGGCTAAGGTTAGGGTTAGGGTTATGGCTAGGGTTAGGGTTTGGGTTAGGTTTAGGATTTGGGTTAGAGTTAGGGTTAGGGCTAGGGTTAGGTTTAGGGTTAGGGTTAGGGTTAGGGCTGGGGTTGGGGTTGAGGTTAGGGTGAGGGTTACGGTTGGGGTTGTGGTTGGTGTCGTGTTGTGGTTGGGGTTGGGGTTAGGGTTTGAGTTTGGGTTCGGGTTCCGGATAGGGTTAGAATTAGGGTTAGGGTTAGGGTTAGGGCTAGGGCTAGGGTTAGGGTTAGGGCTAGGGCTAGGGCTACGGATAGGGCTAGGGTTAGGGCTAGGGTTAGGGCTTAGGTTAGGGTTAGGGTTAGGGTTAGGGTTCGGGTTAGGTATAGGTTGAGGGCTAGGGTTAGGGTGAGGGTTCTGGTTAGTGTTAGGGCTAGGGTTAGCATTAGGGTTAGGGCTACGGTTATGGTTAGGGTTTGTGTTAGGGTTAGTGGTAGGCTTTGAGTTAGGGTAAGGTCTAGGGTTAGGGCTAGGGCTAGGGTCAGGGTTAGGGCTAGGTTTAGAACTAGAGCTAGGGCTAGGGTTAGGGTTAGGGTTCAGTTTTAGTTTAGGGTTACAGTTTGGTTTAGGGGTAGGGGTAGGGGTAGGGTTAGGTCTAGGCCTAGGGTTTGGGTTAAGGCTATAGTTAGGTTTAGGGTTAGGGTTAGGGTTAGCGCTAGGGTTAGGCTTAGGGTTAGGGTTAGGGCTAGGGTTAGGTTTAGGGCTCGGGTTAGGGTTAGGGTTACGGTTCTGGTTCTGGTTAGGGTTTGGGTTAGCGTTAGGGTTAGGGTTAGTGGTAGGTGTTGGGTTAGGGTTAGTGCTAGGTATAGAGTTTAGGCTAGGATTAGGGTTAGGGTTACAGTTAGTGAGAGGGTTAGGGCTAAGGCTAGTGTTAGGGTGAGATTTAGGTTTAGGGATATGTTTTTTTGTTAGGGTTAGGGTTATGGTTAGCGATAGGATTAGGGTTAGGGCTAGGGTTAGGTCGAGGGTTAGGGTTAGGGTTAGGGTTAGAGTTAGGGTTAAGGTTAGAGTTAGGGTTAGGGTTAGGGTTTGGGTTAGGGTTAGTGTTCGGGCAAGGGCTAGGGTTACTGCTAGGGCTACGGTTAGGGCTAGGGTTAGGGCTAGGGGTAGGGCTTGGGTTAGGGTTAGGGCTAGGGCTAGGGCTAGGGCTAGGGCTAGGGCAAGGGTTAGGGCAAGGGCTATGGTTAGGGTTAGGGTTAGGGTGAGGGTGAGGGTGAGGGTTAGGGCTAGGGCTAGGGCTCGGGCTAGGGCTAGGGCAAGGGTTAGGGCAAGGGCTATGGTTAGGGTTAGAGTTCGGACAAGGGTTAGGTCTAAGGCTAGGGCTAGTGTTAGGGTTAGGGCTATGGCTAGGTCTTGGGCTAGGGCAAGGGTTAGGGTTAAGGTTAGGTATAGGGTGAGGGCTAGGGTTAGGGTGAGGGTTCTGGTTAGTGTTAGGGCTAGGGTTAGCATTAGGGTTAGGGCTACGGTTATGGTTAGGGTTTGTGTTAGGGTTAGTGGTAGGCTTTGAGTTAGGGTAAGGTCTAGGGTTAGGGCTAGGGCTAGGGTCAGGGTTAGGGCTAGGGTTCGGGTTAGGGTTAGGGTGGGGTTAGGGCTACGGCTAGGGTTAGGGCTTGGGTTAGGGTTAGGGTTAGGGTTAGGATTAGGGCTAGGGCTAGGGCTAGTCTTAGGGCTAGGGCTGGGTAACTGTTAGGACATGCGTTAGAGCTAGATTTAGGGCTAGCGTTAGGGTTCAGGTTCAGTTTAGGGTTACAGTTTGAGTTAGGGGTAGGGGTAGGGTAGGTCTAGGGCTAGGGTTAGGGCTAGGCCTAGGGTTAGAATTAGGGCTAAGGTTAGGTTTAGGGTTAGGGTTAGCGTTAGGGTTAGCGCTAGGGTTACGTTTAGGGTTAGGGATAGCGTTAGGTTTAGGGCTCGGGTTAGGGTTAGGGTTACGGTTATGGTTAGGGTTTGGGTTAGGGTTAGGGTTAGTGGTAGGGGTTGGGTTAGGGTTAGGGCTAGGGTCAGGGTTGGGGCTAGGGTTAGGGTTCGGGTTATTGTAAGTGAGAGGGTTAGGGCTAAGCCTAGGGTTATGGTTAGGGTTAGGGATACTGTTTCGGTTAGGATTAGGGTTAGGGTTAGGGTTAGGGTTAGGGTAAGGGTTAGGGTTAGGGTTAGGGTTAGGGTTAGGGTTAGGGCTAGGGTGAGGTTTAGGGTTAGGGTTAGGGTTAGGGTTAGGGTTAGGTCTAGGGTTAGGGTTATCGTTAGGGTGACGCTTTGGGCTAGGGTTAGGGTTAGGGTTAGGGTTCGGGTTCGGGCTAGGGCAAGGGTTAGGGCTAGGGCTAGGGCTACGGATAGGGCTAGGGTTAGGGCTAGGGTTAGGGCTTAGGTTAGGGTTAGGGTTAGGGTTAGGTTTATGGTTCGGGTTAGGTATAGGGTGAGGGCTAGGGTTAGGGTGAGGGTTCTGGTTAGTGTTAGGGCTAGGGTTAGCATTAGGGTTAGGGCTACGGTTATGGTTAGGGTTTGTGTTAGGGTTAGTGGTAGGCTTTGAGTTAGGGTAAGGTCTAGGGTTAGGGCTAGGGCTAGTGTCAGGGTTAGGGCTAGGTTTAGAACTAGAGCTAGGGCTAGGGTTAGGGTTAGGGTTCAGTTTTAGTTTAGGGTTACAGTTTGGTTTAGGGGTAGGCATAGGGGTAGGGTTAGGTCTAGGCCTAGGGTTAGGGTTAAGGCTATAGTTAGGTTTAGGGTTAGGGTTAGGGTTAGCGCTAGGGTTAGGCTTAGGGTTAGGGTTAGGGCTAGGGTTAGGTTTAGGGCTCGGGTTAGGTTTTGGGTTACGGTTCTGGTTCTGGTTAGGGTTTGGGTTAGCGTTACGGTTAGTGGTAGGTGTTGGGTTAGGGTTAGGGATAGGGATAGAGTTTAGGCTATGATTAGGGTTAGGTTACAGTTAGTGAGAGGGTTAGGGCTAAGGCTAGTGTTAGGGTTAGGCTTAGGTTTAGGGATATGGTTTGGGTTAGGCTTAGGGTTAGGGCTAGGGTTAGGGTTAGGGTTAGGGTTAGGGTTAGGTCTAGGGTTAGGGTTAGGGTTATGGTTAGGGTTAGGGTTAGGGTTAGGGTTAGGGTTAGGGTTAGGGTTAGTGTTAGGGTTAGGGTTAGGGTTCGGGCTAGGGCTAGGGTTAGGGCTAGGGCTATGGTTACGAATAGGGTTAGGGCTAGGGTTAGGGTTAGGGTTAGGGTTAGGGTTAGGGTTAGGGTTAGGGTTAGTGGTAGGTGTTGGGTTAGGGTTAGGGCTAGGGATAGAGTTTAGGCTAGGATTAGGGTTAGGGTTACAGTTAGTGAGAGGGTTAGGGCTAAGGCCAGTGTTAGGGTGAGATTTAGGTTTAGGGATATGTTTTTTTGTTAGGGTTAGGGTTATGGTTAGCGTTAGGATTAGGGTTAGGGCTAGGGTTAGGTCGAGGGCTATTGTTACAGTTAGGGTTAGGGTCAGTGTGAGGGCTATGGTTAGGGTGAGGGTGAGGATGAGGGTTACGGCTAGGGTTAGCATTAGGGTTAGGGCTGGCGTTAGCGTTAGAGTTAGGTTTAGGTTTATGGTTAGGGTTAGGGTTAGGGTTAGGGTTAGGGCTAGGGCTAGAGCTACGGTTAGGGCTAGCGTTATGGCTAGGGTTAGGGTTCGGTGAGGTTTAGGGTTAGGAGTAGAGTTAGGGTTAGGGTGAGGGCTAGGTTTAGGGTGAGGGTTAGTTTTAGGGTTTGGGTTAGGGCTAGGGTTATCATTAGGGTTAGGGCTAGGGTTAGGGTTAGGTTTATGATTATGGTTAGGGTTTTGGTTAGGTTTAGTGGTAGGCTTTGGGTTAGGGTTAGGGCTAGGGTTTGGGTTAGGGTTTGGGTTAGGGTTAGGGTTAGGATTAGGGCTAGGTTAATGGTTAGGACATGCGTTAGAGCTAGATTTAGGGCTAGCGTTAGGGTTCAGGTTCAGTTTAGGGTTACAGTTTGAGTTAGGGGTAGGGGTAGGGTAGGGCTAGGGCTAGGGTTAGGGCTAGGCCTAGGGTTAGAATTAGGGCTAAGGTTAGGTTTAGGCTTAGGCTTAGCGTTAGGGTTAGCGCTAGGGTTACGTTTAGGGTTAGGGATAGGGTTAAGTTTAGGGCTCGGGTTAGGGTTAGGGTTACGGTTATGGTTAGGGTTAGGGTTAGGGTTAGTGGTAGGGGTTGGGTTAGGGTTAGGGCTAGGGTCAGGGTTGGGGCTAGGGTTAGGGTTAGGGTTATTGTAAGTGAGAGGGTTAGGGCTAAGCCTAGGGTTATGCTTAGGGTTAGGGATACTGTTTGGGTTAGGGTTAGGGTTAGGGTAAGGGTTTGGGTTAGGGTTAGGGCTAGGGTGAGGTTTAGGGTTAGGGTTAGGGTTAGGTCTAGGGTTAGGGTTATCGTTAGGGTGACGCTTTGGGCTAGGGTTAGGGTTAGGTTTAGGGTTAGGGTTAGGGTTCGGGCTAGGGCTAGGGTTAGGGCTAGGGCTAGGGCTACGGATAGGGCTAGGGTAAGGTCTAGGGTTAGGGCTAGGGCTAGGGAAAGGGTTAGGGCTAGGGTTAGAACTAGAGCTAGGGCTAGGATTAGGTTTAGGGTTACAGTTAGTGAGAGGGTTAGGGCTAAGGCTAGTGTTAGGGTGAGATTTAGGTTTAGGAATATGGTTTTTTGTTAGGGTTAGGGTTATGGTTAGCGTTAGGATTAGGGTTAGGGCTAGGGTTAGGTCGAGGGTTAGGGTTAGGGTTAGGGTTAGGGTTAGGGTTAGGGTTAAGGTTAGGGTTAGGGTTAGGGTTAGGGTTTGGGTTAGGGTTAGGGTTAGTGTTCAGGCTAGGGCTAGGGTTAATGCTAGGGCTACGGTTAGGGCTAGGGTTAGGGCTAGGGTTAGGGCTTGGGTTAGGGTTAGGGTTAGGGCTAGGGCTAGGGCAAGGGTTAGGGCAAGGGCTATGTTTAGGTTTAGGGTTAGGGTTAGGGTTAGGGTTAGGGTTAGGGTTAGGGTGAGGGTTAGGGCTAGGGCTAGGGCTAGGGCTAGGGCAAGGGTTAGGGCAAGGACTATGATTAGGGTTAGAGTTCGGGTTAGGGTTACGGTTGGGGTTAGGGTGAGGGTCAGGACTAGGGTTAGCGTGAGGGTTAGGGTTAGTGTTAGGGCCAGGGTTAGCATTAGGGTCAGGGCTACGGTTAGGGTTAGGGGTAGGGGTAGGGGTACGATTAGGGTAGGGTTAGGGTTACGGCTATGGTTAGGGTTTGTATTAGGGTTAGTGGTAGGCTTTGGGTTAGGGTAAGGTCTAGGGTTAGGGCTAGGGCTAGGGTAAGGGTTAGGGTAACGTTTAGAACTAGAGCTAGGGCTAGGGTTAGGGTTAGTGTTCAGTTTCAGTTTAGGGTTACAGTTTGGTTTAGGGGTAGGCATAGGGGTAGGGTTAGGTCTAGGCCTAGGGTTAGGGTTAAGGCTATAGTTAGGTTTAGGGTTAGGGTTAGGGTTAGCGCTAGGGTTAGGCTTAGTGTTAGGGTCAGGGCTAGGGTTAGGTTTAGGGCTCGGGTTAGGTTTAGGGTTACGGTTCTGGTTCTGGTTAGGGTTTGGGTTAGCGTTACGGTTAGTGGTAGGTGTTGGGTTAGGATTAGGGCTAGGGATAGAGTTTAGGCTAGGATTAGTGTTAGGTTACAGTTAGTGAGAGGGTTAGGCCTAAGGCTAGTGTTAGGGTGAGAGTTAGGTTTAGGGATATGGTTTTTTGTTAGGGTTAGGGTTATGGTTAGCGTTAGGATTAGGGTTAGGGCTAGGGTTAGGTCGAGGGTTAGGGTTAGGGTTAGGGTTAGGGTTAAGGTTAGAGTTAGGGTTAGGGTTAGGGTTAGGGTTTGGGTTAGGGTTAGTGTTCAGGCTAGGGCTAGGGTTACTGCTAGGGCTACGGTAAGGGTTAGGGGTAGGGCTAGTGGTAGGGCTTGGGTTAGGGTTAGGGTTAGGGCTAGGGCTAGGGCTAGGGCAAGGGTTAGGGCAAGGGCTATGGTTAGGGTTAGGGTTAGGGTTAGGGTTAGGGTGAGGGTTAGGGCTAGGGCTAGGGCTAGGGCTAGGGCAAGGGTTAGGGCAAGGACTATGATTAGGGTTAGAGTTCGGGTTAGGGTTACAGTTGGGGTTAGGGTGAGGGTCAGGACTAGGGTTAGCGTGAGGGTTAGGGTTAGTGTTAGGGCCAGGGTTAGCATTAGGGTCAGGGCTACGGTTAGGGTTAGGGGTAGGGGTAGGGGTAGGATTAGGGTAGGGTTAGGGTTACGGCTATGGTTAGGGTTAGGGCTCGGACAAGGGTTAGGGCTAAGGCTAGGGCTAGTGTTAGGGTTAGGGCTATGGCTAGGGCAAGGGTTAAGGTTAGGGTTAGGGTTAGGTATAGGGTGAGGGCTAGGGTTACGGTGAGGGTTCTGGTTAGTGTTAGGGCTAGGGTAAGCATTAGGGTTAGGGCTACGGTTATGGTTAGGGTTGGTATTAGGGTTAGTGGTAGGCTTTGGGTTAGGGTAAGGTCTAGGGTTAGGGCTAGGGCTAGGGTAAGGGTTAGGGCTAGGTTTAGAACTAGAGCTAGGGCTAGGGTTAGGGTTAGGGTTCAGTTTCAGTTTAGGGTTACAGTTTGGTTTAGGGGTAGGCATAGGGGTAGGGTTAGGTCTAGGCCTAGGGTTAGGGTTAAGGCTATAGTTAGGTTTAGGGTTAGGGTTAGGGTTAGCGCTAGGGTTAGGCTTAGGGTTAGGGTTAGGGCTAGGGTTAGGTTTAGGGCTCGGGTTAGGTTTTGGGTTACGGTTCTGGTTCTGGTTAGGGTTTGGGTTAGCGTTACGGTTAGTGGTAGGTGTTGGGTTAGGGTTAGGGCTAGGGATAGAGTTTAGGCTATGATTAGTGTTAGGTTACAGTTAGTGAGAGGGTTAGGGCTAAGGCTAGTGTTAGGGTTAGGCTTAGGTTTAGGGATATGGTTTGGGTAAGGTCTAGGGTTAGGGCTAGGGTTAGGGTTAATGTTAGGGCTAGGGCTAGGGTTAGGTTTGGGGTTACGGTTAGGGTTAGGGTTAGGGTTAGGGTTAGGGTTAGGGTTAGGGTTAGGGTTAGGGTTAGAGTTAGGGCTAGGGTTGGGGTTGGGGTTAGGGTTTGAGTTCGGGTTCGGTTCGGGTTAGGGTTAGGGTTAGGGTTTGGGGTAGTTTTATGGTTTGGGTTAGGGTTAGGATTGCGGTTGGGGTTAGGTTTAGGGCTAGGGCTAGGGCTCGGGCTAAGGTTAAAGCTAGGGCTAGGGCTAGGGTTAGGGTTAGCGTTAGGGTTAGCACTAGGGCTAGGGTTAGGGGTAGGGGTAGGGTTAGGATTAGGGTTAGCGCGAGGGCTGGGGTTAGGGTTAGGGGTAGGGTTAGGGTTAGGGTTAGGGTTAGGGCTAGGGTTAGGTTTAGGTCTAGCAATAGGTTTAGGGATAGGGTCTGGGCTAGGGTTAGATTTAGGGTTAAGGCTCGGGATAGGGCTAGGGATAGGGCTAGGGCTAGGTCTTAGGCTAGGGTTAGGGTTAGGGCTAGGGTTCGGGTTAGGGCTAGAGTTCGGGTTAGGGTTAGGGTGGGGTTAGGGCTATGGCTAGGGTTAGGGCTTGGGTTTGGGTTAGGGTTAGGGTTAGGGTTAGGGCTAGGGCTAGGGCTAGGACTAGGGATAGGGATAGGGATAGGGATAGGGATAGGGATAGGGATAGGGATCGGGATAGGGATAGGGATAGGGATAGGGATAGGACTAGGGATAGGGATAGGGATAGGGCTAGGGCTAGGGCAAGGGTTAGGTCAAGGGCTATTGTTACGGTTAGGGTTAGGGTCAGTGTGAGGGCTATGGTTAGGGTGAGGGTGACGGTGAGGGTTACGGCTAGGGTTAGCATTAGGGTTAGGGCTGGCGTTAGCGTTAGAGTTAGGTTTAGGTTAAGGGTTAGGGTTAGGGTTAGGGTTAGGGTTAGGGCTAGGGCTAGGGCTACGGTTAGGGCTAGCGTTATGGCTAGGGTTAGGGTTCGGTGAGGTTTACGGTTAGGAGTAGAGTTAGGGTTAGGGTGAGGGCTAGGTTTAGGGTGAGTGTTAGTTTTAGGGTTTGGGTTCGGGCTAGGGTTATCATTAGGGTTAGGGCTAGGGTTAGGGTTAGGTTTATGATTATGGTTAGGGTTTTGGTTAGGTTTAGTGGTAGGCTTTGGGTTAGGGTTAGGACTAGGGTTTGGGTTAGGGTTTGGGTTAGGGTTAGGGTTAGGATTAGCGCTAGGGCTAGTCTTAGGGCTAGGGCTAGGGCTAGGGTAAAGGTTAGGACATGCGTTAGAGCTAGAGTTAGGGCTAGCGTTAGGGTTCAGGTTCAGTTTAGGGTTACAGTTTGAGTTAGGGGTAGGGGTAGGGTAGGGCTAGGGCTAGGGTTAGGGCTAGGCCTAGGGTTAGAATTAGGGCTAAGGTTAGGTTTAGGGTTAGGGTTAGCGTTAGGGTTAGCGCTAGGGTAACGTTTAGGGTTAGGGATAGGGTTAGGTTTAGGGCTCGGGTTAGGGTTAGGGTTACGGTTATGGTTAGGGTTTGGGTTAGGGTTAGGGTTAGTGGTAGGGGTTGGGTTAGGGTTAGGGCTAGGGTCAGGGTTGGGGCTAGGGTTAGGGTTAGGGTTATTGTAAGTGAGAGGGTTAGGGCTAAGCCTAGGGTTATGCTTAGGGTTAGGGATACTGTTTGGGTTAGGGTTAGGGTTAGGGTAAGGGTTTGGGTTAGGGTTAGGGCTAGGGTGAGGTTTAGGGTTAGGGTTAGGGTTAGGGTTAGTTCTAGGGTTAGGGTTATCGTTAGGGTGACGCTTTGGGCTAGGGTTAGGGTTAAGGTTAGGGTTAGGGTTCGGGCTAGGGCTAGGGTTAGGGCTAGGGCTAGGGCTACGGATAGGGCTAGGATAAGGTCTAGGGTTAGGGCTAGGGCTAGGGTAAGGGTTAGGGCTAGGGTTAGAACTAGAGCTAGGGCTAGGATTAGGGTTAGGGTTACAGTTAGTGAGAGGGTTAGGGCTAAGGCTAGTGTTAGGGAGAGATTTAGGTTTAGGGATATGGTTTTTTGTTAGGGTTAGGGTTATGGTTAGCGTTAGGATTAGGGTTAGGGCTAGGGTTAGGTCGACGGTTAGGGTTAGGGTTAGGGTTAGGGTTAGGGTTAATGTTCGGGCTAGGGCTAGGGTTACTGCTAGGGCTACGGTTAGGGCTAGGGTTAGGGCTAGGGTTAGGGCTTGGGTTAGGGTTAGGGTTCGGGCTAGGGCTAGGGCTAGGGCAAGGGTTAGGGCAAGGGCTATGGTTAGTGTTAGGGTTAGGTTTAGGGTTAGGTTTAGGGTGAGGGTTAGGGCTAGGGCTAGGGCTAGGGCTAGGGCAAGGGTTAGGGCAAGGACTATGATTAGGGTTAGAGTTCGGGTTAGGGTTACGGTTGGGGTTAGGGTGAGGGTCAGGACTAGGGTTAGGGTGAGGGTTAGGGTTAGTGTTAGGGCCAGGGTTAGCATTAGGGTCAGGGCTACGGTTAGGGTTAGGGGTAGGGGTAGGGGTACGATTAGGGTAGGGTTAGGGTTACGGCTATGGTTAGGGTTTGTATTAGGGTTAGTGGTAGGCTTTGGGTTAGGGTAAGGTCTAGGGTTAGGGCTAGGGCTAGGGTAAGGGTTAGGGTAAGGTTTAGAACTAGAGCTAGGGCTAGGGTTAGGGTTAGTGTTCAGTTTCAGTTTAGGGTTACAGTTTGGTTTAGGGGTAGGCATAGGGGTAGGGTTAGGTCTAGGCCTAGGGTTAGGGTTAAGGCTATAGTTAGGTTTAGGGTTAGGGTTAGGGTTAGCGCTAGGGTTAGGCTTAGTGTTAGGGTCAGGGCTAGGGTTAGGTTTAGGGCTCGGGTTAGGTTTAGGGTTACGGTTCTGGTTCTGGTTAGGGTTTGGGTTAGCGTTACGGTTAGTGGTAGGTGTTGGGTTAGGGTTAGGGCTAGGGATAGAGTTTAGGCTAGGATTAGTGTTAGGTTACAGTTAGTGAGAGGGTTAGGCCTAAGGCTAGTGTTAGGGTGAGAGTTAGGTTTAGGGATATGGTTTTTTGTTAGGGTTAGGGTTATGGTTAGCGTTAGGATTAGGGTTAGGGCTAGGGTTAGGTCGAGGGTTAGGGTTAGGGTTAGGGTTAGGGTTAGGGTTAGGGTTAAGGTTAGAGTTAGGGTTAGGGTTAGGGTTATGGTTTGGGTTAGGGTTAGTGTTCAGGCTAGGGCTAGGGTTACTGCTAGGGCTACGGTAAGGGTTAGGGGTAGGGCTAGGGGTAGGGCTTGGGTTAGGGTTAGGGTTAGGGCTAGGGCTAGGGCTAGGGCAAGGGTTAGGGCAAGGGCTATGATTAGGGTTAGAGTTCGGGTTAGGGTTACGGTTGGGGTTAGGGTGAGGGTCAGGACTAGGGTTAGCGTGAGGGTTAGGGTTAGTGTTAGGGCCAGGGTTAGCATTAGGGTCAGTGCTACGGTTAGGGTTAGGGGTAGGGGTAGGGGTAGGATTAGGGTAGGGTTAGGGTTACGGCTATGGTTAGGGTTAGGGCTCGGACAAGGGTTAGGGCTAAGGCTAGGGCTAGTGTTAGGGTTAGGGCTATGGCTAGGGCAAGGGTTAAGGTTAGGGTTAGGGTTAGGTATAGGGTGAGGGCTAGGGTTACGGTGAGGGTTCTGGTTAGTGTTAGGGCTAGGGTAAGCATTAGGGTTAGGGCTACGGTTATGGTTAGGGTTGGTATTAGGGTTAGTGGTAGGCTTTGGGTTAGGGTAAGGTCTAGGGTTAGGGCTAGGGCTAGGGTAAGGGTTAGGGCTAGGTTTAGAACTAGAGCTAGGGCTATGGTTAGGGTTAGGGTTCAGTTTCAGTTTAGGGTTACAGTTTGGTTTAGGGGTAGGCATAGGGGTAGGGTTAGGTCTAGGCCTAGGGTTAGGGTTAAGGCTATAGTTAGGTTTAGGGTTAGGGTTAGGGTTAGCGCTAGGGTTAGGCTTAGGGTTAGGGTTAGGGCTAGGGTTAGGTTTAGGGCTCGGGTTAGGTTTTGGGTTACGGTTCTGGTTCTGGTTAGGGTTTGGGTTAGCGTTACGGTTAGTGGTAGGTGTTGGGTTAGGGTTAGGGCTAGGGATAGAGTTTAGGCTATGATTAGTGTTAGGTTACAGTTAGTGAGAGGGTTAGGGCTAAGGCTAGTGTTAGGGTTAGGCTTAGGTTTAGGGATATGGTTTGGGTTAGGCTTAGGGTTAGGGCTAGGGTTAGGGTTAGGGTTAGGGTTAGGTCTAGGGTTAGGGTTAGGGTTATGGTTAGGGTTAGGGTTAGGGTTAGGGTTAGGGTTAGGGTTAGGGTTAGGGTTAGGGTTAGTGTTAGGGTTAGGGTTAGGGTTCGGGCTAGGGCTAGGGTTAGGGCTAGGGCTATGGTTACGACTAGGGTTAGGGCTAGGGTTAGGGCTACGGCAAGGGTTACGGCAAGGGCTATGGTTAGGGTTATGGTTAGGGTTAGGGTTAGGGTCAGGGTTAGGGTGAGGGCTAGGGTTAGGGTGAGGGTTAGGGTTAGTGTTAGGGCTAGGGTTAGCATTAGGGTTAGGGATACGGTTAGGGTCAGGGTTAGGGCTATGGTTATGGTTAGGGTTTGGGTTAGGGTTTGTGGTAGGCTTTGGGTTAGGGTTAGGTCTAGGGTTAGGGTTTGGGCTAAGGTTAGGGTTAGGGTTATGGCTAGGGTTAGGGTTTGGGTTAGGTTTAGGATTTGGGTTAGAGTTAGGGTTAGGGCTAGGGTTAGGTTTAGGGTTAGGGTTAGGGTTAGGGCTGGGGTTGGGGTTGAGGTTAGGGTGAGGGTTACGGTTGGGGTTGTGGTTGGTGTCGTGTTGTGGTTGGGGTTGGGGTTAGGGTTTGAGTTTGGGTTCGGGTTCCGGATAGGGTTAGAATTAGTGTTAGGGTTAGGGTTAGGGCTAGGGCTAGGGTTAGGGTTAGGGCTAGGGCTAGGGCTACGGATAGGGCTAGGGTTAGGGCTAGGGTTAGGGCTTAGGTTAGGGTTAGGTTTAGGGTTAGGGTTAGGGTTCGGGTTAGGTATAGGTTGAGGGCTAGGGTTAGGGTGAGGGTTCTGGTTAGTGTTAGGGCTAGGGTTAGCATTAGGGTTAGGGCTACGGTTATGGTTAGGGTTTGTGTTAGGGTTAGTGGTAGGCTTTGAGTTAGGGTAAGGTCTAGGGTTAGGGCTAGGGCTAGGGTCAGGGTTAGGGCTAGGTTTAGAACTAGAGCTAGGGCTAGGGTTAGGGTTAGGGTTCAGTTTTAGTTTAGGGTTACAGTTTGGTTTATGGGTAGGGTAGGGGTAGGGTTAGGTCTAGGCCTAGGGTTTGGGTTAAGGCTATAGTTAGGTTTAGGGTTAGGGTTAGGGTTAGCGCTAGGGTTAGGCTTAGGGTTAGGGTTAGGGCTAGGGTTAGGTTTAGGGCTCGGGTTAGGGTTAGGGTTACGGTTCTGGTTCTGGTTAGGGTTTGGGTTAGCGTTAGGGTTAGGGTTAGTGGTAGGTGTTGGGTTAGGGTTAGTGCTAGGTATAGAGTTTAGGCTAGGATTAGGGTTAGGGTTACAGTTAGTGAGAGGGTTAGGGCTAAGGCTAGTGTTAGGGTGAGATTTAGGTTTAGGGATATGTTTTTTTGTTAGGGTTAGGGTTATGGTTAGCGTTAGGATTAGGGTTAGGGCTAGGGTTAGGTCGAGGGTTAGGGTTAGGGTTAGGGTTAGGGTTAGGGTTAAGGTTAGAGTTAGGGTTAGGGTTAGGGTTTGGGTTAGGGTTAGTGTTCGGGCTAGGGCTAGGGTTACTGCTAGGGCTACGGTTAGGGCTAGGGTTAGGGCTAGGGGTAGGGCTTGGGTTAGGGTTAGGGTTAGGGCTAGGGCTAGGGCTAGGGCAAGGGTTAGGGCAAGGGCTATGGTTAGGGTTAGGGTTAGGGTTAGGGTTAGGGTGAGGGTGAGGGTGAGGGTTAGGGCTAGGGCTAGGGCTCGGGCTAGGGCTAGGGCAAGGGTTAGGGTTAAGGTTAGGTATAGGGTGAGGGCTAGGGTTAGGGTGAGGGTTCTGGTTAGTGTTAGGGCTAGGGTTAGCATTAGGGTTAGGGCTACGGTTATGGTTAGGGTTTGTGTTAGGGTTAGTGGTAGGCTTTGAGTTAGGGTAAGGTCTAGGGTTAGGGCTAGGGCTAGGGTCAGGGTTAGGGCTAGGGTTCGGGTTAGGGTTAGGGTGGGGTTAGGGCTACGGCTAGGGTTAGGGCTTGGGTTAGGGTTAGGGTTAGGGTTAGGGTTAGGGTTAGGATTAGGGCTAGGGCTAGTCTTAGGGCTAGGGCTAGGGCTGGGTAACTGTTAGGACATGCGTTAGAGCTAGATTTAGGGCTAGCGTTAGGGTTCAGGTTCAGTTTAGGGTTACAGTTTGAGTTAGGGGTAGGGGTAGGGTAGGGCTAGGGCTAGGGTTAGGGCTAGGCCTAGGGTTAGAATTAGGGCTAAGGTTAGGTTTAGGGTTAGGGTTAGCGTTAGGGTTAGCGCTAGGGTTACGTTTAGGGTTAGGGATAGCGTTAGGTTTAGGGCTCGGGTTAGGGTTAGGGTTACGGTTATGGTTAGGGTTTGGGTTAGGGTTAGGGTTAGTGGTAGGGGTTGGGTTAGGGTTAGGGCTAGGGTCAGGGTTGGGGCTAGGGTTAGGGTTAGGGTTATTGTAAGTGAGAGGGTTAGGGCTAAGCCTAGGGTTATGGTTAGGGTTAGGGATACTGTTTCGGTTAGGATTAGGGTTAGGGTTAGGGTTAGGGTTAGGGTTAGGGTTAGGGCTAGGGTGAGGTTTAGGGTTAGGGTTAGGGTTAGGGTTAGGTCTAGGGTTAGGGTTATCGTTAGGGTGACGCTTTGGGCTAGGGTTAGGGTTAGGGTTAGGGTTAGGGTTAGGGTTAGGGTTAGGGTTCGGGTTCGGGCTAGGGCTAGGGTTAGGGCTAGGGCTAGGGCTACGGATAGGGCTAGGGTTAGGGCTAGGGTTAGGTCTTAGGTTAGGGTTAGGGTTAGGGTTAGGTTTATGGTTCGGGTTAGGTATAGGGTGAGGGCTAGGGTTAGGGTGAGGGTTCTGGTTAGTGTTAGGGCTAGGGTTAGCATTAGGGTTAGGGCTACGGTTATGGTTAGGGTTTGTGTTAGGGTTAGTGGTAGGCTTTGAGTTAGGGTAAGGTCTAGGGTTAGGGCTAGGGCTAGTGTCAGGGTTAGGGCTAGGTTTAGAACTAGAGCTAGGGCTAGGGTTAGGGTTAGGGTTCAGTTTTAGTTTAGGGTTACAGTTTGGTTTAGGGGTAGGGGTAGGGGTAGGGGTAGGTCTAGGCCTAGGGTTTGGGTTAAGGCTATAGTTAGGTTTAGGGTTAGGGTTAGGGTTAGCGCTAGGGTTAGGCTTAGGGTTAGGGTTAGGGCTAGGGTTAAGTTTAGGGCTCGGGTTAGGGTTAGGGTTACGGTTCTGGTTCTGGTTAGGGTTTGGGTTAGCGTTAGGGTTAGGGTTAGTGGTAGGTGTTGGGTTAGGGTTAGGGCTAGGGATAGAGTTTAGGCTAGGATTAGGGTTAGGGTTACAGTTAGTGAGAGGGTTAGGGCTAAGGCCAGTGTTAGGGTGAGATTTAGGTTTAGGGATATGTTTTTTTGTTAGGGTTAGGGTTATGGTTAGCGTTAGGATTAGGGTTAGGGCTAGGGTTAGGTCGAGGGCTATTGTTACAGTTAGGGTTAGGGTCAGTGTGAGGGCTATGGTTAGGGTGAGGGTGAGGATGAGGGTTACGGCTAGGGTTAGCATTAGGGTTAGGGCTGGCGTTAGCGTTAGAGTTAGGTTTAGGTTTATGGTTAGGGTTAGGGTTAGGGTTAGGGTTAGGGCTAGGGCTAGAGCTACGGTTAGGGCTAGCGTTATGGCTAGGGTTAGGGTTCGGTGAGGTTTAGGGTTAGGAGTAGAGTTAGGGTTAGGGTGAGGGCTAGGTTTAGGGTGAGGGTTAGTTTTAGGGTTTGGGTTAGGGCTAGGGTTATCATTAGGGTTAGGGCTAGGGTTAGGGTTAGGTTTATGATTATGGTTAGGGTTTTGGTTAGGTTTAGTGGTAGGCTTTGGGTTAGGGTTAGGGCTAGGGTTTGGGTTAGGGTTTGGGTTAGGGTTAGGGTTAGGATTAGGGCTAGGTTAATGGTTAGGACATGCGTTAGAGCTAGATTTAGGGCTAGCGTTAGGGTTCAGGTTCAGTTTAGGGTTACAGTTTGAGTTAGGGGTAGGGGTAGGGTAGGGCTAGGGCTAGGGTTAGGGCTAGGCCTAGGGTTAGAATTAGGGCTAAGGTTAGGTTTAGGCTTAGGCTTAGCGTTAGGGTTAGCGCTAGGGTTACGTTTAGGGTTAGGGATAGGGTTAAGTTTAGGGCTCGGGTTAGGGTTAGGGTTACGGTTATGGTTAGGGTTAGGGTTAGTGGTAGGGGTTGGGTTAGGGTTAGGGCTAGGGTCAGGGTTGGGGCTAGGGTTAGGGTTAGGGTTATTGTAAGTGAGAGGGTTAGGGCTAAGCCTAGGGTTATGCTTAGGGTTAGGGATACTGTTTGGGTTAGGGTTAGGGTTAGGGTAAGGGTTTGGGTTAGGGTTAGGGCTAGGGTGAGGTTTAGGGTTAGGGTTAGGGTTAGGGTTAGGTCTAGGGTTAGGGTTATCGTTAGGGTGACGCTTTGGGCTAGGGTTAGGGTTAGGTTTAGGGTTAGGGTTAGGGTTCGGGCTAGGGCTAGGGTTAGGGCTAGGGCTAGGGCTACGGATAGGGCTAGGGTAAGGTCTAGGGTTAGGGCTAGGGCTAGGGAAAGGGTTAGGGCTAGGGTTAGAACTAGAGCTAGGGCTAGGATTAGGTTTAGGGTTACAGTTAGTGAGAGGGTTAGGGCTAAGGCTAGTGTTAGGGTGAGATTTAGGTTTAGGAATATGGTTTTTTGTTAGGGTTAGGGTTATGGTTAGCGTTAGGATTAGGGTTAGGGCTAGGGTTAGGTCGAGGGTTAGGGTTAGGGTTAGGGTAAGGGTTAGGGTTAGGGTTAGGGTTAGGGTTAGGGTTAGGGTTAAGGTTAGGGTTAGGGTTAGGGTTAGGGTTTGGGTTAGGGTTAGGGTTAGTGTTCGGGCTAGGGCTAGGGTTAATGCTAGGGCTACGGTTAGGGCTAGGGTTAGGGCTAGGGTTAGGGCTTGGGTTAGGGTTAGGGTTAGGGCTAGGGCTAGGGCAAGGGTTAGGGCAAGGGCTATGTTTAGGTTTAGGGTTAGGGTTAGGGTTAGGGTTAGGGTTAGGGTGAGGGTTAGGGCTAGGGCTAGGGCTAGGGCTAGGGCTAGGGCAAGGGTTAGGGCAAGGACTATGATTAGGGTTAGAGTTCGGTTTAGGGTTACGGTTGGGGTTAGGGTGAGGGTCAGGACTAGGGTTAGCGTGAGGGTTAGGGTTAGTGTTAGGGCCAGGGTTAGCATTAGGGTCAGGGCTACGGTTAGGGTTAGGGGTAGGGGTAGGGGTAGGATTAGGGTAGGGTTAGGGTTACGGCTATGGTTAGGGTTAGGGCTCGGACAAGGGTTAGGGCTAAGGCTAGGGCTAGTGTTAGGGTTAGGGCTATGGCTAGGGCAAGGGTTAAGGTTAGGGTTAGGGTTAGGTATAGGGTGAGGGCTAGGGTTAGGGTGAGGGTTCTGGTTAGTGTTAGGGCTAGGGTAAGCATTAGGGTTAGGGCTACGGTTATGGTTAGGGTTGGTATTAGGGTTAGTGGTAGGCTTTGGGTTAGGGTAAGGTCTAGGGTTAGGGCTAGGGCTAGGGTAAGGGTTAGGGCTAGGTTTAGAACTAGAGCTAGGGCTAGGGTTAGGGTTAGGGTTCAGTTTCAGTTTAGGGTTACAGTTTGGTTTAGGGGTAGGCATAGGGGTAGGGTTAGATCTAGGCCTAGGGTTAGGGTTAAGGCTATAGTTAGGTTTAGGGTTAGGGTTAGGGTTAGCGCTAGGGTTAGGCTTAGGGTTAGGGTTAGGGCTAGGGTTAGGTTTAGGGCTCGGGTTAGGTTTTGGGTTACGGTTCTGGTTCTGGTTAGGGTTTGGGTTAGCGTTACGGTTAGTGGTAGGTGTTGGGTTAGGGTTAGGGATAGGGATAGATTTTAGGCTATGATTAGGGTTAGGTTACAGTTAGTGAGAGGGTTAGGGCTAAGGCTAGTGTTAGGGTTAGGCTTAGGTTTAGGGATATGGTTTGGGTTAGGCTTAGGTTTAGGGCTAGGGTTAGGGTTAGGGTTAGGGTTAGGTCTAGGGTTAGGGTTAGGGTTATGGTTAGGGTTAGGGTTAGGGTTAGGGTTAGGGTTAGGGTTAGTGTTAGGGTTAGGGTTAGGGTTCGGGCTAGGGCTAGGGTTAGGGCTAGGGCTATGGTTACGACTAGGGTTAGGGCTAGGGCTAGGGCTACGGCAAGGGTTACGGCAAGGGCTATGGTTAGGGTTATGGTTAGGGTTAGGGTTAGGGTCAGGGTTAGGGTGAGGGCTAGGGTTAGGGTGAGGGTTAGGGTTAGTGTTAGGGCTAGGGTTAGCATTAGGGTTAGGGCTACGGTTAGGGTCAGGGTTAGGGCTATGGTTATGGTTAGGGTTTGGGTTAGGGTTTGTGGTAGGCTTTGGGTTAGGGTTAGGTCTAGGGTTAGGGTTTGGGCTAAGGTTAGGGTTAGGGTTATGGCTAGGGTTAGGGTTTGGGTTAGGTTTAGGATTTGGGTTAGAGTTAGGGTTAGGGCTAGGGTTAGGTTTAGGGTTAGGGTTAGGGTTAGGGCTGGGGTTGGGGTTGAGGTTAGGGTGAGGGTTACGGTTGGGGTTGTGGTTGGTGTCGTGTTGTGGTTGGGGTTGGGGTTAGGGTTTGAGTTTGGGTTCGGGTTCCGGATAGGGTTAGAATTAGTGTTAGGGTTAGGGTTAGGGCTAGGGCTAGGGTTAGGGTTAGGGCTAGGGCTAGGGCTACGGATAGGGCTAGGGTTAGGGCTAGGGTTAGGGCTTAGGTTAGGGTTAGGGTTAGGGTTAGGGTTCGGGTTAGGTATAGGTTGAGGGCTAGGGTTAGGGTGAGGGTTCTGGTTAGTGTTAGGGCTAGGGTTAGCATTAGGGTTAGGGCTACGGTTATGGTTAGGGTTTGTGTTAGGGTTAGTGGTAGGCTTTGAGTTAGGGTAAGGTCTAGGGTTAGGGCTAGGGCTAGGGTCAGGGTTAGGGCTAGGTTTAGAACTAGAGCTAGGGCTAGGGTTAGGGTTAGGGTTCAGTTTTAGTTTAGGGTTACAGTTTGGTTTAGGGGTAGGGGTAGGGGTAGGGTTAGGTCTAGGCCTAGGGTTTGGGTTAAGGCTATAGTTAGGTTTAGGGTAGGGTTAGGGTTAGCGCTAGGGTTAGGCTTAGGGTTAGGGTTAGGGCTAGGGTTAGGTTTAGGGCTCGGGTTAGGGTTAGGGTTACGGTTCTGGTTCTGGTTAGGGTTTGGGTTAGCGTTAGGGTTAGGGTTAGTGGTAGGTGTTGGGTTAGGGTTAGTGCTAGGTATAGAGTTTAGGCTAGGATTAGGGTTAGGGTTACAGTTAGTGAGAGGGTTAGGGCTAAGGCTAGTGTTAGGGTGAGATTTAGGTTTAGGGATATGTTTTTTTGTTAGGGTTAGGGTTATGGTTAGCGTTAGGATTAGGGTTAGGGCTAGGGTTAGGTCGAGGGTTAGGGTTAGGGTTAGGGTTAGGGTTAGGGTTAGGGTTAAGGTTAGAGTTAGGGTTAGGGTTAGGGTTTGGGTTAGGGTTAGTGTTCGGGCTAGGGCTAGGGTTACTGCTAGGGCTACGGTTAGGGTTAGGGTTAGGGCTAGGGGTAGGGCTTGGGTTAGGGTTAGGGCTAGGGCTAGGGCTAGGGCAAGGGTTAGGGCAAGGGCTATGGTTAGGGTTAGGGTTAGGGTTAGGGTTAGGGTGAGGGTGAGGTTGAGGGTGAGGGTTAGGGCTAGGGCTAGGGCTCGGGCTAGGGCTAGGGCAAGGATTAGGGCAAGGGCTATGGTTAGGGTTAGAGTTCGGACAAGGGTTAGGTCTAAGGCTAGGGCTAGTGTTAGGGTTAGGGCTATGGCTAGGTCTTGGGCTAGGGCAAGGGTTAGGGTTAAGGTTAGGTATAGGGTGAGGGCTAGGGTTAGGGTGAGGGTTCTGGTTAGTGTTAGGGCTAGGGTAAGCATTAGGGTTAGGGCAACGGTTATGGTTAGGGTTTGTATTAGTGTTAGTGGTAGGCTTTGGGTTAGGGTAAGGTCTAGGGTTAGGGCTAGGGTTAGGGTTAATGTTAGGGCTAGGGCTAGGGTTAGGTTTGGGGTTACGGTTAGGGTTACGGTTAGGGTTAGGGTTAGAGTTAGGGCTAGGGTTGGGGTAGAGGTTAGGGTTAGGGTTAGGGTTAGGATTAGGTTTACGGTTGTGGTTGCGGTTGGTGTTGTGTTGTGGTTGGGGTTGGGGTTAGGGTTTGAGTTCAGGTTCGGTTCGGGTTAGTGTTAGGGTTAGGGTTTGGGGTAGGTTTATGGTTTGGGTTAGGGTTAGGGTTGGGGTTGGGGTTAGGTTTAGGGCTAGGGCTAGGGTTAAAGCTAGGGCTAGGGCTAGGGTTAGGGTTAGCGTTAGGGTTAGCGCTAGGACTAGGGTTAGGGTTAGGGTTAGGGCTAGGGCTAGGGTTAGGTTTAGGGGTAGGGATAGGTTTAGGGATAGGGTCTGGGCTAGGGTTAGGTTTAGGGTTAAGGCTCGGGCTAGGGCTAGGGCTAGGGCTAGGGATAGGGCTAGGGCTAGGGCTAGGGCTAGGGTTAGTGTTAGGGTTAGGGCTAGGGTTGGGGTTAGGGCTAGAGTTCGGGTTAGGGTTAGGGTGGGGTTAGGGCTACGGCTAGGGTTTGTGCTTGGGTTAGGGTTAGGGCTAGGGATAGGACTAGGGATAGGGATAGGGATAGGGATAGGACTAGGGCTAGGGATAGGGCTAGGGCTAGGGCAAGGGTTAGGTCAAGGGCTATTGTTACGGTTAAGTTTAGGGTCAGTGTGAGGGCTATGGTTAGGGTGAGGGTGAGGGTTACGGCTAGGGTTAGCATTAGGGTTAGGGCTGGCGTTATGGCTAGGGTTAGGGTTTGGTGAGGTTTAGGGTTAGGAGTAGAGTTAGGGTTAGGGTGAGGGCTAGGTTTAGGGTGAGGGTTAGTTTTAGGGTTAGGGTTAGGGCTAGGGTTTTCATTAGGGTTAGGGCTAGGGTTAGGGTTAGGTTTATGATTATGGTTAGGGTTTTGGTTAGGTTTAGTGGTAGGCTTTGGGTTAGGGTTAGGGCTAGGGTTTGGGTTAGGGTTTGGGTTAGGGTTAGGGTTAGGATTAGGGCTAGGGCTAGTGTTAGGACTAGGGCTAGGGTAACGGTTAGGACATGCGTTAGAGCTAGAGTTAGGGCTAGCGTTAGGGTTCAGGTTCAGTTTAGGGTTACAGTTTGAGTTAGGGGTAGGGGTAGGGTAGGGCTAGGGCTAGGGTTAGGGCTAGGCCTAGGGTTACAATTAGGGCTAAGGTTAGGTTTAGGGTTAGGGTTAGCGCTAGGGTTAGCGCTAGGGTTACGTTTAGGGTTAGGGATAGGGTTAGGTGTAGGGGTAGGGATAGGTTTAGGGATAGGGTCTGGGCTAGGGTTAGGTTTAGGGTTAAGGCTCGGGCTAGGGCTAGGTATAGGGCTAGGGCTAGGGCTAGGGCTAGGGTTAGGGTTAGGGTTAGGGCTATGGTTCGGGTTAGGGCTAGAGTTCGGGTTAGGGTTAGGGTGGGGTTAGGGCTACGGCTAGGGTTAGGGCTTGGGTTATGTTTAGGGTTAGGGTTAGGGCTAGGGCTAGTGTTAGGGCTAGGGCTAGGGCTAGGGTAACGGTTAGGACATGCGTTAGAGCTAGAGTTAGGGCTAGCGTTAGGGTTCAGGTTCAGTTTAGGGTTACAGTTTGAGTTAGGGGTAGGGCTAGGGTAGGGCTAGGGCTAGGGTTAGGGCTAGGCCTAGGGTTAGAATTAGGGCTAAGGTTAGGTTTAGGGTTAGGGTTAGCGTTAGGGTTAGCGCTAGGGTTACGTTTAGGGTTAGGGATAGGGTTAGGTTTAGGGCTCGGGTTATGGTTAGGGTTACGGTTAGGGTTAGGGTTTGGGTTAGGGTTAGGGTTAGTGGTAGGGGTTGGGTTAGGGTTAGGGCTAGGGTCAGGGTTGGGGCTAGGGTTAGGGTTAGGGTTATTGTAAGTGAGAGGGTTAGGGCTAAGCCTAGGGTTATGGTTAGGGTTAGGGATACTGTTTGGGTTAGGGTTAGGGTTAGGGTAAGGGTTAGGGTTAGGGTTAGGGCTAGGGTGATGTTTAGGGTTAGGGTTAGGGTTAGGGTTAGCTCTAGGGTTAGGGTTATCGTTAGGGTGACGCTTTGGGCTAGGGTTAGGGTTAGGCTTAGGCTTAGGCTTAGGCTTAGGGTTCGGGCTAGGGCTAGGGTTAGGGCTAGGGCTAGGGCTAGGGTGAGGGTTCTGGTTAGTGTTAGGGCTAGGGTTAGCATTAGGGTTAGGGCTACGGTTATGGTTAGGGTTTGTGTTAGGGTTAGTGGTAGGCTTTGAGTTAGGGTAAGGTCTAGGGTTAGGGCTAGGGCTAGGGTTAGGGCTAGGGCTAGGGCTACGGATAGGGCTAGGGTTAGGGCTAGGGTTAGGGCTTAGGTTAGGGTTAGGGTTAGGGTTAGGGTTCGGGTTAGGTATAGGGTGAGGGCTAGGGTTAGGTTGAGGGTTCTGGTTAGTGTTAGGGCTAGGGTTAGCATTAAGGTTAGGGCTACCGTTATGGTTAGGATTTGTGTTAGGGTTAGTGGTAGGCTTTGAGTTAGGGTAAGGTCTAGTGTTAGGGCTTGGGCTAGGGTAAGGGTTAGGGCTAGGGGTAGAACTAGAGCTAGGGCTAAGGTTAGGGTTAGGGTTCAGTTTTAGTTTAGGGTTACAGTTTGGTTTATGGGTAGGGGTAGGGGTAGGGTTAGGTCTAGGCCTAGGGTTAGGGTTAAGGCTAAAGTTAGGTTTAGGGTTAGGGTTAGGGTTAGCGCTAGGGTTAGGCTTAGGGTTAGGGTTAGGGCTAGGGTTAGGTTTAGGGCTCGGGTTAGGGTTAGGGTTACGGTTTTGGTTAGGGTTTGGGTTAGCGTTAGGGTTAGTGGTAGGTGTTGGGTTAGGGTTAGGGCTAGGGATAGAGTTTAGGCTAGGATTAGGTTTAGGGTTACAGTTAGTGAGAGGGTTAGGGCTAAGGCTAGTGTTAGGGTGAGATTTAGGTTTAGGGATATGGTTTTTTGTTAGGGTTAGGGTTATGGTTAGCGTTAGGATTAGGGTTAGGGCTAGGGTTAGGTCGAGGGTTAGGGTTAGGGTTAGGGTTAGGGTTAGGGTTAGGGTTAAGGTTAGAGTTAGGGTTAGCGTTAGGGTTTGGGTTAGGGTTAGGGTTAGTGTTCGGGCTAGGGCTAGGGTTACTGCTAGGGCTACGGTTAGGGCTAGGGTTAGGGCTAGGGTTAGGGCTTGGGTTAGGGTTAGTTTTAGGGCTAGGGCTAGGGCTAGGGCAAGGGTTAGGGCAAGGGCTATGGTTAGGGTTAGGGTTAGGGTTAGGGTGAGGGTTAGGGCTAGGGCTAGGGCTAGGGCTAGGGCTAGGGCAAGGGTTAGGGCAAGGGTTAGGGCAAGGGCTATGATTAGGGTTAGAGATCGGGTTAGGGTTACGGTTGGGGTTAGGGTGAGTGTCAGGACTAGGGTTAGGGTGAGGGTTAGGGTTAGTGTTAGGGCCAGGGTTACCATTAGGGTCAGGGCTACGGTTAGGTTTATGGGAAGGGGTCGGGGTAGGATTAGGGTAGGGTTAGGGTTAGCGCTAGGGTTAGGCTTAGGGTTACGGTTAGGGCTAGGGTTAGGTTTAGGGCTCGGGTTAGGTTTAGGGTTACGGTTCTGGTTCTGGTTAGGGTTTGGGTTAGCGTTACGGTTAGTGGTAGGTGTTGGGTTAGGGTTAGGGCTAGGGATAGAGTTTAGGCTAGGATTAGGGTTAGGTTACAGTTAGTGAGAGGGTTAGGGCTAAGGCTAGTGTTAGGGTGAGATTTAGGTTTAGGGATACGGTTTTTTGTTAGGGTTAGGGTTATGGTTAGCCTTAGGATTAGGGTTAGGGCTAGGGTTAGGTCGAGGGTTAGGGTTAGGGTTAAGGTTAGGGTTAGGGTTAAGGTTAGAGTTAGGGTTAGGGTTAGGGTTTGTGTTAGGGTTAGGGTTAGTGTTCGGGCTAGGGCTAGGGTTACTGCTAGGGCTACAGTTAGGGCTAAGGTTAGGGCTAGGGTTAGGGCTAGGGTTAGGGCTTGGGTTAGGGTTAGGGCTAGGGCTAGGGCTAGGGCAAGGGTTAGGCAAGGGCTATGGTTAGGGTTAGGGTTAGGGTTAGGGTTAGGGTTAGGGTGAGGGTTAGGGCTAGGGCTAGGGCAAGGGTTAGGGCAAGGGCTATGCTTAGGGTTAGAGTTAGGGTTAGGGTTAGGGTTAGGGCTAGGGTGAGGTTTAGGGTTAGGGTTAGGGTTAGTTCTAGGGTTAGGGTTATCGTTAGGGTGATGCTTTGGGCTAGGGTTAGGGTTAGGGTTAGGGTTAGGGTTAGGGTTCGGGTTCGGGTTCGGGTTCGGGTTCGGGTTCGGGTTCGGGCTAGGGCTAGGGTTAGGGCTAGGGCTAGGGCTAGGGCTACGTATAGGGCTAGCGTTAGGGCTAGGGATAGGGCTTAGGTTAGGGTTAGGGTTAGGGTTAAGGTTTAGGGTTCGGGTTAGGTATAGGGTGAGGGCTAGGGTTAGGGTGAGGGTTCTGGTTAGTGTTAGGGCTAGGGTTAGCATTAGGGTTAGGTCTACGGTTATGGTTAGGGTTTGTGTTAGGGTTAGTGGTAGGCTTTGAGTTAGGGTAAGGTCTAGGGTTAGGGCTAGGGCTAGGGTCAGGGTTAGGGCTAGGTTTAGAACTAGAGCTAGGGCTAGGGTTAGGGTTAGGGTTCAGTTTTACTTTAGGGTTACAGTTTGGTTTAGGGGTAGGGGTAGGTGTAGGGTTAGGTCTAGGCCTAGGGTTTGGGTTAAGGCTATAGTTAGGTTTAGGGTTAGGGTTAGGGTTAGCGCTAGGGTTAGGCTTAGGGTTAGGGTTAGGGCTAGGGTTAGGTTTAGGGCTCGGGTTAGGGTTAGGGTTACGGTTCTGGTTCTGGTTAGGGTTTGGGTTAGCGTTAGGGTTAGTGGTAGGTGTTGGGTTAGGGTTAGGGATAGGGATAGAGTTTAGGCTAGGATTAGGGTTAGGGTTACAGTTAGTGAGAGGGTTAGGGCTAAGGCTAGTGTTAGGGTGAGAGTTAGGTTTAGGGATATGGTTTTTTGTTAGGGTTAGGGTTATGGTTAGCGTTAGGATTAGGGTTAGGGCTAGGGTTAGGTCGAGGGTTAGGGTTAGGGTTAGGGTTAGGGTTAGGGTTAAGGTTAGAGTTAGGTTTAGGGTTAGGGTTAGGGTTTGGGTTAGGGTTAGTGTTCAGGCTAGGGCTAGGGTTACTGCTAGGGCTACGGTAAGGGCTAGGGTTAGGGCTAGGGGTAGGGCTTGGGTTAGGGTTAGGGTTAGGGCTAGGGCTAGGGCTAGGGCAAGGGTTAGGGCAAGGGCTATGGTTAGGGTTAGGGTTAGGGTTAGGGTTAGGGTTAGGGTTAGGGTGAGGGTTAGGGCTCGGGCTAGGGCTAGGGCTAGGGCTAGGGCAAGGGTTAGGGCAAGGGCTATGGTTAGGGTTAGAGATCGGGTTAGGGTTACGGTTGGGGTTAGGGTGAGGGTCAGGACTAGGGTTAGGGTGAGGGTTAGGGTTAGTGTTAGGGCCAGGGTTAGCATTAGGGTCAGGGCTACGGTTAGGGTTATGGGAAGGGGTAGGGGTAGGATTAGGGTAGGGTTAGGGTTACGGCTATGGTTAGGGTTAGGGCTCGGACAAGGGTTAGGGCTAAGGCTAGGGCTAGTGTTAGGGTTAGGGCTATGGCTAGAGCTTGGGCTAGGGCAAGGGTTAGGGTTAGGGTTAGGGTTAGGTATAGGGTGAGGGCTAGGGTTAGGGTGAGGGTTCTGGTTAGTGTTAGGGCTAGGGTAAGCATTAGGGTTAGGGCTACGGTTATGGTTAGGGTTTGTATTAGGGTTAGTGGTAGGCTTTGGGTTAGGGAAAGGTCTAGGGTTAGGGCTAGGGCTAGGGTAAGGGTTAGGGCTAGGTTTAGAACTAGAGCTAGGGCTAGGGTTAGGGTTAGGGTTCAGTTTCAGTTTAGGGTTACAGTTTGGTTTAGGGGTAGGGGTAGGGGTAGGGTTAGGTCTAGGCCTAGGCTTAGGGTTAAGGCTATAGTTAGGTTTAGGGTTAGGGTTAGGGTTAGCGCTAGGGTTAGGCTTAGGTTTAGGGTTAGGGCTAGGGTTAGGTTTAGGGCTCGGGTTAGGTCTAGGGTTACGGTTCTGGTTCTGGTTAGGGTTTGGGTTAGCGTTACGGTTAGTGGTAGGTGTTGGGTTAGGGTTAGGGCTAGGGATAGAGTTTAGGCTAGGATTAGGGTTAGGTTACAGTTAGTGAGAGGGTTAGGGCTAAGGCTAGTGTTAGGGTGAGATTTAGGTTTAGGGATACGGTTTTTTGTTAGGGTTAGGGTTATGGTTAGCGTTAGGATTAGGGTTAGGGCTAGGGTTAGGTCGAGGGTTAGGGTTAGGGTTAAGGTTAGGGTTAGGGTTAAGGTTAGAGTTAGGGTTAGGGTTAGGGTTTGTGTTAGGGTTAGGGTTAGTGTTCGGTCTAGGGCTAGGGTTACTGCTAGCGCTACAGTTAGGGCTAAGGTTAGGGCTAGGGTTAGGGCTAGGGTTAGGGCTTGGGTTAGGGTTAGGGCTAGGGCTAGGGCTAGGGCAAGGGTTAGGCAAGGGCTATGGTTAGGGTTAGGGTTAGGGTTAGGGTTAGGGTGAGGGTTAGGGCTAGGGCTAGGGCAAGGGTTAGGGCAAGGGCTATGCTTAGGGTTAGAGGTAGGGTTAGGGTTAGGGTTGGGGTTAGGGTGAGGGTCAGGGCTAGGGTTAGGGTGAGGGTTAGGGTTAGTGTTAGGGCCAGGGTTAGCATTAGGGTCAGGGCTACGGTTAGGGTTAGGGGTAGGGGTAGGGGTAGGATTAGGGTAGGGTTAGGGTTACGGCTATGGTTAGGGTTAGGGTTAGGGTTAGGGTTAGAGTTAGGGCAAGGGTTAGGGCTAGACTTCAGGTTAGGTTTAGGGTAGGGTTAGGGCTAGGGCTAGGGTTAGGGTTAGTGTTAGGGTTAGGTTTAGGGCGAGGGCTAGGGCTAGGGTTTGTGTTAGGGTTAGGGCTAGGGCTAGGGCTAGGGTTAGTGTTATGGTTAGTGTTAGGGTTAGGGTTAGGTTTAGGTGTAGGGTTAGGGTTAGACTTAGGGGCAGGTTTAGGGGTAGGGCTAGGGTTAGTGTTAGTGTTAGGGCTAGGGCTAGGGTTAGGGTTAGGGTTAGGGTTAGGGTTAGGGTTAGGATTAGGGCTAGGGTTAGGGTTAGGGCTAGGGCTAGGGTTAGGGTTAGGGTTCGGGCTAGGATTAGGGCTAGGGTTAGGGCTAGGGCTCGGGCTAGGTAACGGTTAGGGCTAGGGTTAGAGCTAGAGCTAGGACTAGGGTTAGGGTTCAGGTTCAGGTTCAGTTTAGGTTTACAGTTTGGGTTAGGGGCAGGGGTAGGGGTAGGGGTATGGTTACGGCTAGGCCTAGGGTTATGGTTAGGGCTAGGGTTAGGTTTAGGGTTAGCGTTAGAGTTAGGATTAGCGCTAGGGTTAGGGTTATGGTTAGGGTTAGGGCTAGGTTCAGGTTTAGGGCTCGGGTTAGTGTTATGTTTAGGGTTACGGTTCTGGTTAGGGTTTGGGTTAGGGTTAGGGTTAGTGGTAGGGGTTGGGTTAGGGTTAGGGTTAGTGTTCGGGCTAGGGCTAGGGCTAGGGTTACTGCTAGGGCTACGGTTAGGCCTACGGTTAGGGCTAGGGTTAGGGCTTGGGTTAGGTTTAGGGTTAGGGCTAGGGCTAGGGCTAGGGCAAGGGTTAGGGCAAGGGCTATGGTTAGGGTTAGAGTTCGGGTTAGGGTTACGGTTGGGCTTAGGGTTAGGGTCAGGACTAGGGTTAGGGTGAGGGTTAGGGTTAGTGTTAGGGCCAGGGTTAGCATTAGGGTCAGGGCTACGGTTAGGGTTACGGGTAGGGGTAGGGGTAGGATTAGGGTAGGGTTGGGGTTACGGCTATGGTTAGGGTTAGGGCTCGGACAAGGGTTAGGGCTAAGGCTAGGGCTAGTGTTAGGGTTAGGGCTATGGCTAGGGCTTCGGCTAGGGCAAGGTTTAGGGTTAGGGTTAGGGTTAGGGTTAGGTATAGGGTGAGGGCTAGGGTTAGGGTGAGGGTTCTGGTTATTGTTAGGGCTAGGGTAAGCATTAGGGTTAGGGCTACGGTTATGGTTAGGGTTTATATTAGGGTTAGTGGTAGGCTTTGGGTTAGGGTAAGGTCTAGGGTTAGGGCAAGGGTTAGGGTTAATGTTAGGGTTAGGGCTAGGGTTAGGTTTGGGGTTACGGTTAGGGTTATGGTTAGGGTTAGGGTTAGGGTTAGAGTTAGGGCTAGGGTTGGGGTTGGGGTTAGGGTTTGAGTTCGGGTTCGGTTCGGGTTAGGGTTAGGGTTAGGGTTTGGGGTAGGTTTATGGTTTGGGTTAGGGTTAGGGTTGCGGTTGGGGTTAGGTTTAGGGCTAGGGCTAGGGCTAGGGTTAAAGCTAGGGCTAGGGCTAGGGTTAGGGTTAAGGCTATAGTTAGGGTTTAGGGTTAGGGTTAGCGCTAGGGTTAGGCTTAGGGTTAGGGTTAGGGCTAGGGTTAGGTTTAGGGCTCGGGTTAGGTTTAGGGTTACGGTTCTGGTTCTGGTTAGGGTTTGGGTTAGCGTTACGGTTAGTGGTAGGTGTTGGGTTAGGGCTAGGGATAGAGTTTAGGCTAGGATTAGGGTTAGGTTACAGTTAGTGAGAGGGTTAGGGCTAAGGCTAGTGTTAGGTTTAGGCTTAGGTTTAGGGATATGGTTTGGGTTAGGGTTAGGGTTAGGGCTAGGGTTAGGGTTAGGGTTAGGGTTAGGGTTAGGGTTAGGGTTATGGTTAGGTCTAGGGTTAGGGTTATGGTTAGGGTTAGGGTTAGGGTTAGGGTTAGGGTTAGGGTTAGTGTTAGGGTTAGGGTTAGGGTTAGGGTTCGGGCTAGGGCTAGGGTTAGGGCTAGGGTTAGGGCTACGGCAAGGGTTACGGCAAGGGCTATGGTTAGGGTTATTTTTAGGGTTAGGGTTAGGGTCAGGGTTAGGGTGAGGGCTAGGGTTAGGGTGAGGGTTAGGGTTAGTGTTAGGGCTAGGGTTAGCATTAGGGTTAGGGCTACGGTTAGGGTCAGGGTTAGGGCTATGTTTATGGTTAGGTTTTGGGTTACGGTTTGTGGTAGGCTTTGGGTTAGGGTTAGGTCTAGGGTTAGGGTTTGGGCTAAGGTTAGGGTTAGGGTTATGGCTAGGGTTAGGGTTTGGGTTAGGTTTAGGATTTGGGTTAGAGTTAGGGTTAGGGCTAGGGTTAGGTTTAGGGTTAGGGTTAGGGTTAGGGCTGGGGTTGGGGTTGAGGTTAGGGTTAGGGTTACGGTTGGGGTTGTGGTTGGTGTTGTGTTGTGGTTGGGGTTGGGGTTAGGGTTTGAGTTTGGGTTCGGGTTCCGGATAGGGTTAGAATTAGTGTTAGGGTTAGGGTTAGGGCTAGGGCTAGGGCTAGGGTTAGGGTTAGGCTTAGGTTTAGGGATACGGTTTGGATTAGGGGTAGGGTTAGGGCTAGGGTTTGGGTTAGGGTTAGGGTTAGGATTAGGGCTAGGGCTAGTGTTAGCGCTAGGGCTACGGCTAGGGTAAGGGTTAGGACACGCGTTAGAGCTAGAGTTAGGGCTAGCGTTAGGGTTCAGGTTCAGTTTAGGGTTACAGTTTGAGTTAGGGGTAGGGGTAGGGTAGGGCTAGGGCTAGGGTTAGGGCTAGGCCTAGGGTTAGAATTAGGGCTAAGGTTAGGTTTAGGCTTAGGCTTAGCGTTAGGGTTAATGCTAGGGTTACGTTTAGGGTTAGGGATAGGGTTAGGTTTAGGGCTCGGGTTAGGGTTAGGGTTACTGTTATGGTTAGGGTTTGGGTTAGGGTTAGGGTTATTGTAAGTGAGAGGGTTAGGGCTAAGCCTAGGGTTATGCTTAGGGTTAGGGATACTGTTTGGGTTAGGGTTAGGGTTAGGGTAAGGGTTAGGGTTAGGGTTAGGGCTAGGGTGATGTTTAGGGTTAGGGTTAGGGTTAGGGTTAGCTCTAGGGTTAGGGTTATCGTTAGGGTGACGCTTTGGGCTAGGGTTAGGGTTAGGCTTAGGCTTAGGCTTAGGCTTAGGGTTCGGGCTAGGGCTAGGGTTAGGGCTAGGGCTAGGGCTAGGGTGAGGGTTCTGGTTAGTGTTAGGGCTAGGGTTAGCATTAGGGTTAGGGCTACGGTTATGGTTAGGGTTTGTGTTAGGGTTAGTGGTAGGCTTTGAGTTAGGGTAAGGTCTAGGGTTAGGGCTAGGGCTAGGGTTAGGGCTAGGGCTAGGGCTACGGATAGGGCTAGGGTTAGGGCTAGGGTTAGGGCTTAGGTTAGGGTTAGGGTTAGGGTTAGGGTTCGGGTTAGGTATAGGGTGAGGGCTAGGGTTAGGTTGAGGGTTCTGGTTAGTGTTAGGGCTAGGGTTAGCATTAAGGTTAGGGCTACCGTTATGGTTAGGATTTGTGTTAGGGTTAGTGGTAGGCTTTGAGTTAGGGTAAGGTCTAGGGTTAGGGCTTGGGCTAGGGTAAGGGTTAGGGCTAGGGGTAGAACTAGAGCTAGGGCTAAGGTTAGGGTTAGGGTTCAGTTTTAGTTTAGGGTTACAGTTTGGTTTATGGGTAGGGGTAGGGGTAGGGTTAGGTCTAGGCCTAGGGTTAGGGTTAAGGCTAAAGTTAGGTTTAGGGTTAGGGTTAGGGTTAGCGCTAGGGTTAGGCTTAGGGTTAGGGTTAGGGCTAGGGTTAGGTTTAGGGCTCGGGTTAGGGTTAGGGTTACGGTTTTGGTTAGGGTTTGGGTTAGCGTTAGGGTTAGTGGTAGGTGTTGGGTTAGGGTTAGGGCTAGGGATAGAGTTTAGGCTAGGATTAGGTTTAGGGTTACAGTTAGTGAGAGGGTTAGGGCTAAGGCTAGTGTTAGGGTGAGATTTAGGTTTAGGGATATGGTTTTTTGTTAGGGTTAGGGTTATGGTTAGCGTTAGGATTAGGGTTAGGGCTAGGGTTAGGTCGAGGGTTAGGGTTAGGGTTAGGGTTAGGGTTAGGGTTAGGGTTAGGGTTAGGGTTAAGGTTAGAGTTAGGGTTAGCGTTAGGGTTTGGGTTAGGGTTAGGGTTAGTGTTCGGGCTAGGGCTAGGATTACTGCTAGGGCTACGGTTAGGGCTAGGGTTAGGGCTAGGATTAGGGCTTGGGTTAGGGTTAGTTTTAGGGCTAGGGCTAGGGCAAGGGTTAGGGCAAGGGCTATGGTTAGGGTTAGGGTTAGGGTTAGGGTGAGGGTTAGGGCTAGGGCTAGGGCTAGGGCTAGGGCTAGGGCAAGGGTTAGGGCAAGGGTTAGGGCAAGGGTTAGGGCAAGGGCTATGATTAGGGTTAGAGATCGGGTTAGGGTTACGGTTGGGGTTAGGGTGAGTGTCAGGACTAGGGTTAGGGTGAGGGTTAGGGTTAGTGTTAGGGCCAGGGTTACCATTAGGGTCAGGGCTACGGTTAGGTTTATGGGAAGGGGTCGGGGTAGGATTAGGGTAGGGTTAGGGTTAGCGCTAGGGTTAGGCTTAGGGTTACGGTTAGGGCTAGGGTTAGGTTTAGGGCTCGGGTTAGGTTTAGGGTTACGGTTCTGGTTCTGGTTAGGGTTTGGGTTAGCGTTACGGTTAGTGGTAGGTGTTGGGTTAGGGTTAGGGCTAGGGATAGAGTTTAGGCTAGGATTAGGGTTAGGTTACAGTTAGTGAGAGGGTTAGGGCTAAGGCTAGTGTTAGGGTGAGATTTAGGTTTAGGGATACGGTTTTTTGTTAGGGTTAGGGTTATGGTTAGCCTTAGGATTAGGGTTAGGGCTAGGGTTAGGTCGAGGGTTAGGGTTAGGGTTAAGGTTAGGGTTAGGGTTAAGGTTAGAGTTAGGGTTAGGGTTAGTGTTCGGGCTAGGGCTAGGGTTACTGCTAGGGCTACAGTTAGGGCTAAGGTTAGGGCTAGGGTTAGGGCTAGGGTTAGGGCTAGGGTTAGGGCTTGGGTTAGGGTTAGGGCTAGGGCTAGGGCTAGGGCAAGGGTTAGGCAAGGGCTATGGTTAGGGTTAGGGTTAGGGTTAGGGTTAGGGTTAGGGTTAGGGTGAGGGTTAGGGCTAGGGCTAGGGCAAGGGTTAGGGCAAGGGCTATGCTTAGGGTTAGAGTTAGGGTTAGGGTTAGGGTTAGGGCTAGGGTGAGGTTTAGGGTTAGGGTTAGGGTTAGGTCTAGGGTTAGGGTTATCGTTAGGGTGATGCTTTGGGCTAGGGTTAGGGTTAGGGTTAGGGTTAGGGTTAGGGTTCGGGTTCGGGTTCGGGCTAGGGCTAGGGTTAGGGCTAGGGCTAGGGCTAGGGCTACGTATAGGGCTAGCGTTAGGGCTAGGGATAGGGCTTAGGTTAGGGTTAGGGTTAGGGTTAAGGTTTAGGGTTCGGGTTAGGTATAGGGTGAGGGCTAGGGTTAGGGTGAGGGTTCTGGTTAGTGTTAGGGCTAGGGTTAGCATTAGGGTTAGGTCTACGGTTATGGTTAGGGTTTGTGTTAGGGTTAGTGGTAGGCTTTGAGTTAGGGTAAGGTCTAGGGTTAGGGCTAGGGCTAGGGTCAGGGTTAGGGCTAGGTTTAGAACTAGAGCTAGGGCTAGGGTTAGGGTTAGGGTTCAGTTTTACTTTAGGGTTACAGTTTGGTTTAGGGGTAGGGGTAGGGGTAGGGTTAGGTCTAGGCCTAGGGTTTGGGTTAAGGCTATAGTTAGGTTTAGGGTTAGGGTTAGGGTTAGCGCTAGGGTTAGGCTTAGGGTTAGGGTTAGCGCTAGGGTTAGGTTTAGGGCTCGGGTTAGGGTTAGGGTTACGGTTCTGGTTCTGGTTAGGGTTTGGGTTAGCGTTAGGGTTAGTGGTAGGTGTTGGGTTAGGGTTAGGGCTAGGGATAGAGTTTAGGCTAGGATTAGGGTTAGGGTTAAAGTTAGTGAGAGGGTTAGGGCTAAGGCTAGTGTTAGGGTGAGAGTTAGGTTTAGGGATATGGTTTTTTGTTAGGGTTAGGGTTATGGTTAGCGTTAGGATTAGGGTTAGGGCTAGGGTTAGGTCGAGGGTTAGGGTTAGGGTTAGGGTTAGGGTTAGGGTTAAGGTTAGAGTTAGGTTTAGGGTTAGGGTTAGGGTTTGGGTTAGGGTTAGTGTTCAGGCTAGGGCTAGGGTTACTGCTAGGGCTACGGTAAGGGCTAGGGTTAGGGCTAGGGGTAGGGCTTGGGTTAGGGTTAGGGTTAGGGCTAGGGCTAGGGCTAGGGCAAGGGTTAGGGCAAGGGCTATGGTTAGGGTTAGGGTTAGGGTGAGGGTTAGGGTGAGGGTTAGGGCTCGGGCTAGGGCTAGGGCTAGGGCTAGGGCAAGGGTTAGGGCAAGGGCTATGGTTAGGGTTAGAGATCGGGTTAGGGTTACGGTTGGGGTTAGGGTGAGGGTCAGGACTAGGGTTAGGGTGAGGGTTAGGGTTAGTGTTAGGGCCAGGGTTAGCATTAGGGTCAGGGCTACGGTTAGGGTTATGGGAAGGGGTAGGGGTAGGATTAGGGTAGGGTTAGGGTTACGGCTATGGTTAGGGTTAGGGCTCGGACAAGGGTTAGGGCTAAGGCTAGGGCTAATGTTAGGGTTAGGGCTATGGCTAGAGCTTGGGCTAGGGCAAGGGTTAGGGTTAGGGTTAGGGTTAGGTATAGGGTGAGGGCTAGGGTTAGGGTGAGGGTTCTGGTTAGTGTTAGGGCTAGGGCTAGGGTAAGCATTAGGGTTAGGGCTACGGTTATGGTTAGGGTTTGTATTAGGGTTAGTGGTAGGCTTTGGGTTAGGGAAAGGTCTAGGGTTAGGGCTAGGGCTAGGGTAAGGGTTAGGGCTAGGTTTAGAACTAGAGCTAGGGCTAGGGTTAGGGTTAGGGTTCAGTTTCAGTTTAGGGTTACAGTTTGGTTTAGGGGTAGGGGTAGGGGTAGGGTTAGGTCTAGGCCTAGGCTTAGGGTTAAGGCTATAGTTAGGTTTAGGGTTAGGGTTAGGGTTAGCGCTAGGGTTAGGCTTAGGTTTAGGGTTAGGGCTAGGGTTAGGTTTAGGGCTCGGGTTAGGTCTAGGGTTACGGTTCTGGTTCTGGTTAGGGTTTGGGTTAGCGTTACGGTTAGTGGTAGGTGTTGGGTTAGGGTTAGGGCTAGGGATAGAGTTTAGGCTAGGATTAGGGTTAGGTTACAGTTAGTGAGAGGGTTAGGGCTAAGGCTAGTGTTAGGGTGAGATTTAGGTTTAGGGATACGGTTTTTTGTTAGGGTTAGGGTTATGGTTAGCGTTAGGATTAGGGTTAGGGCTAGGGTTAGGTCGAGGGTTAGGGTTAGGGTTAAGGTTAGGGTTAGGGTTAAGGTTAGAGTTAGGGTTAGGGTTAGGGTTTGTGTTAGGGTTAGGGTTAGTGTTCGGGCTAGGGATAGGGTTACTGCTAGGGCTACAGTTAGGGCTAAGGTTAGGGCTAGGGTTAGGGCTAGGGTTAGGGCTTGGGTTAGGGTTAGGGCTAGGGCTAGGGCTAGGGCTAGGGCAAGGGTTAGGCAAGGGCTATGGTTAGGGTTAGGGTTAGGGTTAGGGTGAGGGTTAGGGCTAGGGCTAGGGCAAGGGTTAGGGCAAGGGCTATGGTTAGGGTTAGGGTTAGGGTTAGGGTTAGGGTGAGGGTGAGGTTGAGGGTGAGGGTTAGGGCTAGGGCTAGGGCTCGGGCTAGGGCTAGGGCAAGGGTTAGGGCAAGGGCTATGCTTAGGGTTAGAGGTAGGGTTAGGGTTAGGGTTAGGGTTGGGGTTAGGGTGAGGGTCAGGGCTAGGGTTAGGGTGAGGGTTAGGGTTAGTGTTAGGGCCAGGGTTAGCATTAGGGTCAGGGCTACGGTTAGGGTTAGGGGTAGGGGTAGGGGTAGGATTAGGGTAGGGTTAGGGTTACGGCTATGGTTAGGGTTAGGGTTAGGGTTAGGGTTAGAGTTAGGGCAAGGGTTAGGGCTAGACTTCAGGTTAGGTTTAGGGTAGGGTTAGGGCTAGGGCTAGGGTTAGGGTTAGGGTTAGGGTTAGGTTTAGGGCGAGGGCTAGGGCTAGGGTTTGTGTTAGGGTTAGGGCTAGGGCTAGGGCTAGGGTTAGTGTTAGGGTTAGTGTTAGGGTTAGGGTTAGGTTTAGGTGTAGGGTTAGGGTTAGACTTAGGGGCAGGTTTAGGGGTAGGGCTAGGGTTAGTTGTAGTGTTAGAGCTAGGGCTAGGGCTTGGGATAGGGATAGGGATAGGGATAGGGATAGGGTTAGTGTTAGTGTTAGGGCTAGGGCTAGGGTTAGGGTTAGGGTTAGGGTTAGGGTTAGGGTTAGGGTTAGGATTAGGGCTAGGGTTAGGGTTAGGGCTAGGGCTAGGGTTAGGGTTAGGGTTCGGGCTAGGATTAGGGCTAGGGTTAGGGCTAGGGCTCGGGCTAGGTAACGGTTAGGGCTAGGGTTAGAGCTAGAGCTAGGACTAGGGTTAGGGTTCAGGTTCAGGTTCAGTTTAGGTTTACAGTTTGGGTTAGGGGCAGGGGTAGGGGTAGGGGTATGGTTACGGCTAGGCCTAGGGTTATGGTTAGGGCTAGGGTTAGGTTTAGGGTTAGCGTTAGAGTTAGGATTAGCGCTAGGGTTAGGGTTATGGTTAGGGTTAGGGCTAGGTTCAGGTTTAGGCCTCGGGTTAGTGTTATGTTTAGGGTTACGGTTCTGGTTAGGGTTTGGGTTAGGGTTAGGGTTAGTGGTAGGGGTTGGGTTAGGGTTAGGGTTAGTGTTCGGGCTAGGGCTAGGGCTAGGGTTACTGCTAGGGCTACGGTTAGGCCTACGGTTAGGGCTAGGGTTAGGGCTTGGGTTAGGTTTAGGGTTAGGGCTAGGGCTAGGGCTAGGGCAAGGGTTAGGGCAAGGGCTATGGTTAGGGTTAGAGTTCGGGTTAGGGTTACGGTTGGGGTTAGGGTGAGGGTCAGGACTAGGGTTAGGGTGAGGGTTAGGGTTAGTGTTAGGGCCAGGGTTAGCATTAGGGTCAGGGCTACGGTTAGGGTTACGGGTAGGGGTAGGGGTAGGATTAGGGTAGGGTTGGGGTTACGGCTATGGTTAGGGTTAGGGCTCGGACAAGGGTTAGGGCTAAGGCTAGGGCTAGTGTTAGGGTTAGGGCTATGGCTAGGGCTTCGGCTAGGGCAAGGTTTAGGGTTAGGGTTAGGGTTAGGGTTAGGTATAGGGTGAGGGCTAGGGTTAGGGTGAGGGTTCTGGTTATTGTTAGGGCTAGGGTAAGCATTAGGGTTAGGGCTACGGTTATGGTTAGGGTTTATATTAGGGTTAGTGGTAGGCTTTGGGTTAGGGTAAGGTCTAGGGTTAGGGCAAGGGTTAGGGTTAATGTTAGGGCTAGGGCTAGGGTTAGGTTTGGGGTTACGGTTAGGGTTATGGTTAGGGTTAGGGTTAGGGTTAGAGTTAGGGCTAGGGTTGGGGTTGGGGTTAGGGTTTGAGTTCGGGTTCGGTTCGGGTTAGGGTTAGGGTTAGGGTTTGGGGTAGGTTTATGGTTTGGGTTAGGGTTAGGGTTGCGGTTGGGGTTAGGTTTAGGGCTAGGGCTAGGGTTAAAGCTAGGGCTAGGGCTAGGGTTAGGGTTAAGGCTATAGTTAGGGTTAGGGTTAGGGTTAGCGCTAGGGTTAGGCTTAGGGTTAGGGTTAGGGCTAGGGTTAGGTTTAGGGCTCGGGTTAGGTTTAGGGTTACGGTTCTGGTTCTGGTTAGGGTTTGGGTTAGCGTTACGGTTAGTGGTAGGTGTTGGGTTAGGGCTAGGGATAGAGTTTAGGCTAGGATTAGGGTTAGGTTACAGTTAGTGAGAGGGTTAGGGCTAAGGCTAGTGTTAGGGTTAGGCTTAGGTTTAGGGATATGGTTTGGGTTAGGCTTAGGGTTAGGGCTAGGGTTAGGGTTAGGGTTAGGGTTAGGGTTATGGTTAGGTCTAGGGTTAGGGTTATGGTTAGGGTTAGGGTTAGGGTTAGGGTTAGGGTTAGGGTTAGTGTTAGGGTTAGGGTTAGGGTTAGGGTTAGGGTTCGGGCTAGGGCTAGGGTTAGGGCTAGGGCTACGGTTACGGCTAGGGTTAGGGCTAGGGTTAGGGCTACGGCAAGGGTTACGGCAAGGGCTATGGTTAGGGTTATTTTTAGGGTTAGGGTTAGGGTCAGGGTTAGGGTGAGGGCTAGGGTTAGGGTGAGGGTTAGGGTTAGTGTTAGGGCTAGGGTTAGCATTAGGGTTAGGGCTACGGTTAGGGTCAGGGTTAGGGCTATGGTTATGGTTAGGTTTTGGGTTAGGGTTTGTGGTAGGCTTTGGGTTAGGGTTAGGTCTAGGGTTAGGGTTTGGGCTAAGGTTAGGGTTAGGGTTATGGCTAGGGTTAGGGTTTGGGTTAGGTTTAGGATTTGGGTTAGAGTTAGGGTTAGGGCTAGGGTTAGGTTTAGGGTTAGGGTTAGGGTTAGGGCTGGGGTTGGGGTTGAGGTTAGGGTTAGGGTTACGGTTGGGGTTGTGGTTGGTGTTGTGTTGTGGTTGGGGTTGGGGTTAGGGTTTGAGTTTGGGTTCGGGTTCCGGATAGGGTTAGAATTAGTGTTAGGGTTAGGGTTAGGGCTAGGGCTAGGGCTAGTGTTAGGGTTAGGCTTAGGTTTAGGGATACGGTTTGGATTAGGGTTAGGGTTAGGGCTAGGGTTTGGGTTAGGGTTAGGGTTAGGATTAGGGCTAGGGCTAGTGTTAGCGCTAGGGCTACGGCTAGGGTAAGGGTTAGGACACGCGTTAGAGCTAGAGTTAGGGCTAGCGTTAGGGTTCAGGTTCAGTTTAGGGTTACAGTTTGAGTTAGGGGTAGGGGTAGGGTAGGGCTAGGGCTAGGGTTAGGGCTAGGCCTAGGGTTAGAATTAGGGCTAAGGTTAGGTTTAGGCTTAGGCTTAGCGTTAGGGTTAATGCTAGGGTTACGTTTAGGGTTAGGGATAGGGTTAGGTTTAGGGCTCGGGTTAGGGTTAGGGTTACTGTTATGGTTAGGGTTTGGGTTAGGGTTAGGGTTAGTGGTAGGGGTTGGGTTAGGGTTAGGGCTAGGGTTAGGGTTAGGGTTATGGTAAGTGAGAGGGTTAGGGCTAAGCCTAGGGTTAGGGTCAGGGTTAGGGTTAGGGATACTGTTTGGGTTAGGCTTAGGGTTAGGGTTAGGGTTAGGGTTAGGGTTAGGGTTAGGGTTATGGTTAGGGTTAGGGTTAGGGCTAGGGTTAGGTTTAGGGTTAGGGTTAGGGTTAGGGTTAGGGTTAGGGCTAGGGCTAGGGATAGGGCTAGGGTTAGGGCTACAGATAGGGCTACAGATAGGGCTAGGGTTAGGGCTAGGGTTAGGGCTTGGGTTAGGGTTAGGTTTAGGGTTAGGGTTAGGCTTAGGGTTAGGGTTGTGGTTATGGTTATGGTTAGGGTTAGGGTTCGGGTTAGGGCTAGGACTAGGGATAGGGATAGGGCTAGGGCTAGGGCAAGGGTTAGGTCAAGGGCTATTGTTAGGGTTAAGGTTAGGGTTGGTGTGAGGGCTATGGTTAGGGTGAGGGTGAGTGTGAGTGTCACGGCTAGGGTTACCATTAGGGTTAGGGCTGGGGTTAGGGTTAGCGTTAGAGTTAGGTTTAGGGTTAGGCTTAGGGTTAGGGTTAGGGCTAGGGCTAGGGCTACGGTTAGGGCTAGGCTTAGGGCTAGGGTTAGGGCTTGGTGAGGGTTAGGGTTAGGGTTGGGGTTAGGGTGAGGCCTAGGTTTAGGGTGAGGGTTAGTTTTGGGGTTAGGGTTAGGGCTAGGGTTATCATTAGGATTAGGGCTAGGGTTAGGGTTAGGTTTATGATTATGGTTAGGGTTTTCGTTAGGTTTAGTGGTAGGCTTTGGGTTAGGGTTAGGGCTAGGGTTTGGGTTAGGGTTTGGGTTAGGGTTAGGGTTAGGGTGAGGATTAAGGCTATGGCTAGGGTTAGGGTTAATGTTAGGGTAGGGCTAGGGTTAGGTTTGGGGTTACGGTTAGGGTTACGGTTAGGGTTAGGGTTAGGGTTAGAGTTAGGGCTAGGGTTGTGGTTGAGGTTAGGGTTAGGGTTAGGGTTAGGGTTACGGTTGTGGTTGCGGTTGGTGTTGTGTTGTGGTTGGGGTTGGGGTTAGGGTTTGAGTTCGGGTTCGGTTCGGGTTAGGGTTAGGGTTAGGGTTGGGGTTGGGGTTAGGTTTAGGGCTAGGGCTAGGGCTAGGGCTAGGGCTAGGGTTAAAGCTAGGGCTAGGGCTAGGGTTAGGGATAGCGTTAGGGTTAGCGCTAGGGCTAGTGTTAGGGTTAGGGGTAGGGTTAGGGTTAGGGTTAGCGCTAGGGCTAGGGTTAGGGTTAGGGGTAGGGTTAGGGTTAGGGTTAGGGTTAGGGCTAGGGTTAGGTTTAGGGGTAGGGATAGGTTTAGGGATAGGGTCTGGGCTAGGGTTAGGTTTAGGGTTAAGGCTCGGGCTAGGGCTAGGGATAGGGCTAGGGCTAGGGCTAGGGCTAGGGTTAGGGTTAGGGTTACGGTTAGGGCTAGGGTTCGGGTTAGGGCTAGGGTTCGGGTTAGGGTTAGGGTTAAGGTTAGGATTAGGGCTAGGGCTAGTCTTAGGGCTAGGGCTAGGGCTGGGTAACTGTTAGGACATGCGTTAGAGCTAGAGTTAGGGCTAGCGTTAGGGTTCAGGTTCAGTTTAGGGTTACAGTTTGAGTTAGGGGTAGGGGTAGGGTAGGGCTAGGGCTAGGGTTAGGGCTAGGCCTAGGGTTAGAATTAGGGCTAAGGTTAGGTTTAGGGTTAGGGTTAGCGTTAGGGTTAGCGCTAGGGTTACGTTTAGGGTTAGGGATAGGGTTAGGTTTAGGGCTCGGGTTAGGGTTAGGGTTACGGTTATGGTTAGGGTTTGGGTTAGGGTTAGGGTTAGTGGTAGGGGTTGGGTTAGGGTTAGGGCTAGGGTCAGGGTTGGGGCTAGGGTTAGGGTTAGGGTTATTGTAAGTGAGAGGGTTAGGGCTAAGCCTAGGGTTATGGTTAGGGTTAGGGATACTGTTTGGGTTAGGGTTAGGGTTAGGGTTAGGGTTAGGGTTAGGGTTAGGGTAAGGGTTAGGGTTAGGGTTAGGGTTAGGGCTAGGGTGAGGTTTAGGGTTAGGGTTAGGGTTAGGGTTAGGTCTAGGGTTAGGGTTATCGTTAGGGTGACGCTTTGGGCTAGTGTTAGGGTTAGGGTTAAGGTTTAGGGTTCGGGTTAGGTATAGGGTGAGGGCTAGGGTAGGGTGAGGGTTCTGGTTAGTGTTAGGGCTAGGGTTAGCATTAGGGTTAGGTCTACGGTTATCGTTAGGGTTTGTGTTAGGGTTAGTGGTAGGCTTTGAGTTAGGGTAAGGTCTAGGGTTAGGGCTAGGGCTAGGGTCAGGGTTAGGGCTAGGTTTAGAACTAGAGCTAGGGCTAGGGTTAGGGTTAGGGTTCAGTTTTAGTTTAGGGTTACAGTTTGGTTTAGGGGTAGGGGTAGGGGTAGGGTTAGGTCTAGGCCTAGGGTTTGGGTTAAGGCTATAGTTAGGTTTAGGGTTAGGGTTAGGGTTAGCGCTAGGGTTAGGCTTAGGGTTAGGGTTAGGGCTAGGGTTAGGTTTAGGGCTCGGGTTAGGGTTAGGGTTACGGTTCTGGTTCTGGTTAGGGTTTGGGTTAGCGTTAGGGTTAGTGGTAGGTGTTGGGTTAGGGTTAGGGCTAGGGATAGAGTTTAGGCTAGGATTAGGGTTAGGGTTACAGTTAGTGAGAGGGTTAGGGCTAAGGCTAGTGTTAGGGTGAGAGTTAGGTTTAGGGATATGGTTTTTTGTTAGGGTTAGGGTTATGGTTAGCGTTAGGATTAGGGTTAGGGCTAGGGTTAGGTCGAGGGTTAGGGTTAGGGTTAGGGTTAGGGTTAGGGTTAAGGTTAGAGTTAGGGTTAGGGTTAGGGTTAGGGTTTGGGTTAGGGTTAGTGTTCAGGGTAGGGCTAGGGTTACTGCTAGGGCTACGGTAAGGGCTAGGGTTAGGGCTAGGGGTAGGGCTTGGGTTAGGGTTAGGGTTAGGGCTAGGGCTAGGGCTAGGGCAAGGGTTAGGGAAGGGCTATGTTTAGGGTTAGGGTTAGGGTTAGGGTTAGGGTTAGGGTTAGGGTGAGGGTGAGGGTTAGGGCTCAGGCTAGGGCTAGGGCTAGGGCAAGGGTTAGGGCAAGGGCTATGGTTAGGGTTAGAGATCGGGTTAGGGTTACGGTTGGGGTTAGGGTGAGGGTCAGGACTAGGGTTAGGGTGAGGGTTAGGGTTAGTGTTAGGGCCAGGGTTAGCATTAGGGTCAGGGCTACGGTTAGGGTTATGGGAAGGGGTAGGGGTAGGATTAGGGTAGGGTTAGGGTTACGGCTATGGTAGGGTTAGGGCTCGGACAAGGGTTAGGGCTAAGGCTAGGGCTAGTGTTAGGGTTAGGGCTATGGCTAGGGCTTGGGCTAGGGCAAGGGTTAGGGTTAGGGTTAGGGTTAGGTATAGGGTGAGGGCTGAGGTTAGGGTGAGGGTTTGTATTAGGGTTAGTGGTAGGCTTTGGGTTAGGGTAAGGTCTAGGGTTAGGGCTAGGGCTAGGGTTAGGTTTAGGGCTAGGTTTAGAACTAGAGCTAGGGCTAGGGTTAGGGTTAGGGTTCAGTTTCAGTTTAGGGTTACAGTTTGGTTTAGGGGTAGGGGTAGGGGTAGGGTTAGGTCTAGGCCTAGGGTTAGGGTTAAGGCTATAGTTAGGTTTAGGGTTAGGGTTAGGGTTAGCGCTAGGGTTAGGCTTAGGGTTAGGGTTAGGGCTAGGGTTAGGGCTAGGGTTAGGTTTAGGGCTCGGGTTAGGTTTAGGGTTACGGTTCTGGTTCTGGTTAGGGTTTGGGTTAGCGTTACAGTTAGTGGTAGGTGTTGGGTTAGGGTTAGGGCTAGGGATAGAGTTTAGGCTAGGATTAGGGTTAGGTTACAGTTATTGAGAGGGTTAGGGCTAAGGCTAGTGTGAGGGTGAGATTTAGGTTTAGGGATACGGTTTTTTGTTAGGGTTAGGGTTATGGTTAGCGTTAGGATTAGGGTTAGGGCTAGGGTTAGGTCGAGGGTTAGGGTTAGGGTTAAGGTTAGGGTTAGGGTTAAGGTTAGAGTTAGGGTTAGGGTTAGGGTTTGTGTTAGGGTTAGGGTTAGTGTTCGGGCTAGGGCTAGGGTTACTGCTAGGGCTACAGTTAGGGCTAAGGTTAGGGCTAGGGTTAGGGCTAGGGTTAGGGCTTGGGTTAGGGTTAGGGCTAGGGCTAGGGCTAGGGCAAGGGTTAGGCAAGGGCTATGGTTAGGTTTAGGGTTAGGGTTAGGGTTAGGGTTAGGGTTAGGGTTAGGGCTAGGGCTAGGGCAAGGGTTAGGGCAAGGGCTATGCTTAGGATTAGAGTTAGGGTTAGGGTTAGGGTTAGGGTTGGGGTTAGGGTGAGGGTCAGGGCTAGGTTTAGGGTGAGGGTTAGGGTTAGTGTTAGGGCCAGGGTTAGCATTAGGGTCAGGGCTACGGTTAGGGTTAGGGGTAGGGGTAGGGGTAGGATTAGGGTAGGGTTAGGGTTACGGCTATGGTTAGGGTTAGGGTTAGGGTTAGAGTTAGGGCAAGGGTTAGGGCTAGAGTTCAGGTTAGGTTTAGGGTAGGGTTAGGGCTAGGGCTAGGGTTAGGGTTAGGGTTAGGGTTAGGGTTAGGGTTAGGGTTAGGGTTAGGTTTAGGGCGAGGGCTAGGGCTAGGGTTTGTGTTAGGGTTAGGGCTAGGGCTAGGGCTAGGGCTAGGGCTAGGGTTAGTGTTAGGGTTAGTGTTAGTGTTAGGGTTAGGTTTAGGTGTAGGGTTAGGGTTAGACTTAGGGGCAGGTTTAGGGGTAGGGCTAGGGTTAGTTGTAGTGTTAGAGCTAGGGCTAGGGCTTGGGATAGGGATAGGGATAGGGATAGGGATAGGGATAGGGATAGGGTTAGTGTTAGTGTTAGTGTTAGTGTTAGTGTTAGTGTTAGTGTTAGGGCAAGGGCTAGGGTTAGGGTTAGGGTTAGGGTTAGGGTTAGGGTTAGGGTTAGGGTTAGGGCTAGGGTTAGGTTTAGGGCTAGGGCTAGGGTTAGGGTTAGGGTTCGGGCTAGGATTAGGGCTAGGGTTAGGGCTAGGGCTAGGGCTAGGTAACGGTTAGGGCTAGGGTTAGAGCTAGAGCTAGGACTAGGGTTAGGGTTCAGGTTCAGGTTCAGGTTCAGTGTAGGGTTACAGTTTGGGTTAGGGGCAGGGGTAGGGGTAGGGGTATGGTTACGGCTAGGCCTAGGGTTAGGGTTAGGGCTAGGGTTAGGTTTAGGGTTAGCGTTAGAGTTAGGATTAGCGCTAGGGTTAGGGTTATGGTTAGGGTAAGGGCTAGGTTCAGGTTTAGTGCTCGGGTTAGTGTTATGTTTAGGGTTACGGTTCTGGTTAGGGTTTGGGTTAGGGTTAGGGTTAGTGGTAGGGGTTGGGTTAGGGTTAGGGTTAGTGTTCGGGCTAGGGCTAGGGCTAGGGTTACTGCTAGGGCTACGGTTAGGCCTACGGTTAGGGCTAGGGTTAGGGCTTGGGTTAGGTTTAGGGTTAGGGCTAGGGCTAGGGCTAGGGCAAGGGTTAGGGCAAGGGCTATGGTTAGGGTTAGAGTTCGGGTTAGGGTTACGGTTGGGGTTAGGGTGAGGGTCAGGACTAGGGTTAGGGTGAGGGTTAGGGTTAGTGTTAGGGCCAGGGTTAGCATTAGGGTCAGGGCTACGGTTAGGGTTACGGGTAGGGGTAGGGGTAGGATTAGGGTAGGGTTGGGGTTACGGCTATGGTTAGGGTTAGGGCTCGGACAAGGGTTAGGGCTAAGGCTAGGGCTAGTGTTAGGGTTAGGGCTATGGCTAGGGCTTCGGCTAGGGCAAGGTTTAGGGTTAGGGTTAGGGTTAGGGTTAGGTATAGGGTGAGGGCTAGGGTTAGGGTGAGGGTTCTGGTTATTGTTAGGGCTAGGGTAAGCATTAGGGTTAGGGCTACGGTTATGGTTAGGGTTTATATTAGGGTTAGTGGTAGGCTTTGGGTTAGGGTAAGGTCTAGGGTTAGGGCAAGGGTTAGGGTTAATGTTAGGGCTAGGGCTAGGGTTAGGTTTGGGGTTACGGTTAGGGTTATGGTTAGGGTTAGGGTTAGGGTTAGAGTTAGGGCTAGGGTTGGGGTTGGGGTTAGGGTTTGAGTTCGGGTTCGGTTCGGGTTAGGGTTAGGGTTAGGGTTTGGGGTAGGTTTATGGTTTGGGTTAGGGTTAGGGTTGCGGTTGGGGTTAGGTTTAGGGCTAGGGCTAGGGCTAGGGTTAAAGCTAGGGCTAGGGCTAGGGTTAGGGTTAAGGCTATAGTTAGGGTTAGGGTTAGGGTTAGCGCTAGGGTTAGGCTTAGGGTTAGGGTTAGGGCTAGGGTTAGGTTTAGGGCTCGGGTTAGGTTTAGGGTTACGGTTCTGGTTCTGGTTAGGGTTTGGGTTAGCGTTACGGTTAGTGGTAGGTGTTGGGTTAGGGCTAGGGATAGAGTTTAGGCTAGGATTAGGGTTAGGTTACAGTTAGTGAGAGGGTTAGGGCTAAGGCGAGTGTTAGGGTTAGGCTTAGGTTTAGGGATATGGTTTGGGTTAGGGTTAGGGTTAGGGCTAGGGTTAGGGTTAGGGTTAGGGTTAGGGTTAGGGTTATGGTTAGGTCTAGGGTTAGGGTTATGGTTAGGGTTAGGGTTAGGGTTAGGGTTAGGGTTAGGGTTAGTGTTAGGGTTAGGGTTAGGGTTAGGGTTCGGGCTAGGGCTAGGGTTAGGGCTAGGGCTACCGTTATGGCTAGGGTTAGGGCTAGGGTTAGGGCTACGGCAAGGGTTACGGCAAGGGCTATGGTTAGGGTTATTTTTAGGGTTAGGGTTAGGGTCAGGGTTAGGGTGAGGGCTAGGGTTAGGGTGAGGGTTAGGGTTAGTGTTAGGGCTAGGGTTAGCATTAGGGTTAGGGCTACAGTTAGGGTCAGGGTTAGGGCTATGGTTATGGTTAGGTTTTGGGTTAGGGTTTGTGGTAGGCTTTGGGTTAGGGTTAGGTCTAGGGTTAGGGATTGGGCTAAGGTTAGGGTTAGGGTTATGGCTAGGGTTAGGGTTTGGGTTAGGTTTAGGATTTGGGTTAGAGTTAGGGTTAGGGCTAGGGTTAGGTTTAGGGTTAGGGTTAGGGTTAGGGCTGGGGTTGGGGTTGAGGTTAGGGTTAGGGTTACGGTTGGGGTTGTGGTTGGTGTTGTGTTGTGGTTGGGGTTGGGGTTAGGGTTTGAGTTTGGGTTCGGGTTCCGGATAGGGTTAGAATTAGTGTTAGGGTTAGGGTTAGGGCTAGGGCTAGGGCTAGGGTTAGGGTTAGGCTTAGGTTTAGGGATACGGTTTGGATTAGGGTTAGGGTTAGGGCTAGGGTTTGGGTTAGGGTTAGGGTTAGGATTAGGGCTAGGGCTAGTGTTAGCGCTAGGGCTACGGCTAGGGTAAGGGTTAGGACACGCGTTAGAGCTAGAGTTAGGGCTAGCGTTAGGGTTCAGGTTCAGTTTAGGGTTACAGTTTTAGTTAGGGGTAGGGGTAGGGTAGGGCTAGGGCTAGGGTTAGGGCTAGGCCTAGGGTTAGAATTAGGGCTAAGGTTAGGTTTAGGCTTAGGCTTAGCGTTAGGGTTAATGCTAGGGTTACGTTTAGGGTTAGGGATAGGGTTAGGTTTAGGGCTCGGGTTAGGGTTAGGGTTACTGTTATGGTTAGGGTTTGGGTTAGGGTTAGGGTTAGTGGTAGGGGTTGGGTTAGGGTTAGGGCTAGGGTCAGGGTTTGGGCTAGGGTTAGGGTTAGGGTTATGGTAAGTGAGAGGGTTAGGGCTAAGCCTAGGGTTAGGGTCAGGGTTAGGGTTAGGGATACTGTTTGGGTTAGGCTTAGGGTTAGGGTTAGGGTTAGGGTTAGGGTTATGGTTAGGGTTAGGGTTAGGGCTAGGGTTAGGTTTAGGGTTAGGGTTAGGGTTAGGGTTAGGGTTAGGGCTAGGGCTAGGGATAGGGCTAGGGTTAGGGCTACAGATAGGGCTACAGATAGGGCTAGGGTTAGGGCTAGGGTTAGGGCTTGGGTTAGGGTTAGGGTTAGGTTTAGGGTTAGGGTTAGGCTTAGGGTTAGGGTTGTGGTTATGGTTATGGTTAGGGTTAGGGTTCGGGTTAGGGCTAGGGCTAGGACTAGGGATAGGGATAGGGCTAGGGCTAGGGCAAGGGTTAGGTCAAGGGCTATTGTTAGGGTTAAGGTTAGGGTTGGTGTGAGGGCTATGGTTAGGGTGAGGGTGAGTGTGAGTGTCACGGCTAGGGTTACCATTAGGGTTAGGGCTGGGGTTAGGGTTAGCGTTAGAGTTAGGTTTAGGGTTAGGCTTAGGGTTAGGGTTAGGGCTAGGGCTAGGGCTACGGTTAGGGCTAGGCTTAGGGCTAGGGTTAGGGCTTGGTGAGGGTTAGGGTTAGGGTTGGGGTTAGGGTGAGGCCTAGGTTTAGGGTGAGGGTTAGTTTTAGGGTTAGGGTTAGGGCTAGGGTTATCATTAGGATTAGGGCTAGGGTTAGGGTTAGGTTTATGATTATGGTTAGGGTTTTGGTTAGGTTTAGTGGTAGGCTTTGGGTTAGGGTTAGGGCTAGGGTTTGGGTTAGGGTTTGGGTTAGGGTTAGGGTTAGGGTGAGGATTAAGGCTATGGCTAGGGTTAGGGTTAATGTTAGGGTAGGGCTAGGGTTAGGTTTGGGGTTACGGTTAGGGTTACGGTTAGGGTTAGGGTTAGGGTTAGAGTTAGGGGTAGGGTTGTGGTTGAGGTTAGGGTTAGGGTTAGGGTTAGGGTTACGGTTGTGGTTGCGGTTGGTGTTGTGTTGTGGTTGGGGTTGGGGTTAGGGTTTGAGTTCGGGTTCGGTTCGGGTTAGGGTTAGGGTTAGGGTTGGGGTTGGGGTTAGGTTTAGGGCTAGGGCTAGGGCTAGGGCTAGGGTTAAAGGTAGGGCTAGGGCTAGGGTTAGGGTTAGCGTTAGGGTTAGCGCTAGGGCTAGTGTTAGGGTTAGGGGTAGGGTTAGGGTTAGGGTTAGCGCTAGGGCTAGGGTTAGGGTTAGGGGTAGGGTTAGGGTTAGGGTTAGGGTTAGGGCTAGGGTTAGGTTTAGGGGTAGGGATAGGTTTAGGGATAGGGTCTGGGCTAGGGTTAGGTTTAGGGTTAAGGCTCGGGCTAGGCCTAGGGATAGGGATAGGGCTAGGGCTAGGGTTAGGGTTAGGGTTACGGTTAGGGCTAGGGTTCGGGTTAGGGCTAGGGTTCGGGTTAGGGTTAGGGTTAAGGTTAGGATTAGGGCTAGGGCTAGTCTTAGGGCTAGGGTTAGCATTAGGGTTAGCGCTAGGGTTACGTTTAGGGTTAGGGATAGGGTTAGGTTTAGGGCTCGGGTTAGGGTTAGGGTTACGGTTATGGTTAGGGTTTGGGTTAGGGTTAGGGTTAGTGGTAGGGGTTGGGTTAGGGTTAGGGCTAGGGTCAGGGTTGGGGCTAGGGTTAGGGTTAGGGTTATTGTAAGTGAGAGGGTTAGGGCTAAGCCTAGGGTTATGGTTAGGGTTAGGGATACTGTTTGGGTTAGGGTTAGGGTTAGGGTTAGGGTTAGGGTTAGGGTTAGGGTAAGGGTTAGGGTTAGGGTTAGGGTAAGGGCTAGGGTGAGGTTTAGGGTTAGGGTTAGGGTTAGGGTTAGGTCTAGGGTTAGGGTTATCGTTAGGGTGACGCTTTGGGCTAGGGTTAGGGTTAGGGTTAAGGTTTAGGGTTCGGGTTAGGTATAGGGTGAGGGCTAGGGTTAGGGTGAGGGTTCTGGTTAGTGTTAGGGCTAGGGTTAGCATTAGGGTTAGGTCTACGGTTATCGTTAGGGTTTGTGTTAGGGTTAGTGGTAGGCTTTGAGTTAGGGTAAGGTCTAGGGTTAGGGCTAGGGCTAGGGTCAGGGTTAGGGCTAGGTTTAGAACTAGAGCTAGGGCTAGGGTTAGGGTTAGGGTTCAGTTTTAGTTTAGGGTTACAGTTTGGTTTAGGGGTAGGGGTAGGGGTAGGGTTAGGTCTAGGCCTAGGGTTTGGGTTAAGGCTATAGTTACGTTTAGGGTTAGGGTTAGGGTTAGCGCTAGGGTTAGGCTTAGGGTTAGGGTTAGGGCTAGGGTTAGGTTTAGGGCTCGGGTTAGGGTTAGGGTTACGGTTCTGGTTCTGGTTAGGGTTTGGGTTAGCGTTAGGGTTAGTGGTAGGTGTTGGGTTAGGGTTAGGGCTAGGGATAGAGTTTAGGCTAGGATTAGGGTTAGGGTTACAGTTAGTGAGAGGGTTAGGGCTAAGGCTAGTGTTAGGGTGAGAGTTAGGTTTAGGGATATGGTTTTTTGTTAGGGTTAGGGTTATGGTTAGCGTTAGGATTAGGGTTAGGGCTAGGGTTAGGTCGAGGGTTAGGGTTAGGGTTAGGGTTAGGGTTAGGGTTAGGGTTAGGGTTAAGGTTAGAGTTAGGGTTAGGGTTAGGGTTAGGGTTTGGGTTAGGGTTAGTGTTCAGGGTAGGGCTAGGGTTACTGCTAGGGCTACGGTAAGGGCTAGGGTTAGGGCTAGGGGTAGGGCTTGGGTTAGGGTTAGGGTTAGGGCTAGGGCTAGGGCTAGGGCAAGGGTTAGGGAAGGGCTATGGTTAGGGTTAGGGTTAGGGTTAGGGTTAGGGTTAGGGTGAGGGTGAGGGTTAGGGCTCGGGCTAGGGCTAGGGCTAGGGCAAGGGTTAGGGCAAGGGCTATGGTTAGGGTTAGAGATCGGGTTAGGGTTACGGTTGGGGTTAGGGTGAGGGTCAGGACTAGGGTTAGGGTGAGGGTTAGGGTTAGTGTTAGGGCCAGGGTTAGCATTAGGGTCAGGGCTACGGTTAGGGTTATGGGAAGGGGTAGGGGTAGGATTAGGGTAGGTTTAGGGTTACGGCTATGGTTAGGGTTAGGGCTCGGACAAGGGTTAGGGCTAAGGCTAGGGCTAGTGTTAGGGTTAGGGCTATGGCTAGGGCTTGGGCTAGGGCAAGGGTTAGGGTTAGGGTTAGGGTTAGGTATAGGGTGAGGGCTAGGGTTAGGGTGAGGGTTTGTATTAGGGTTAGTGGTAGGCTTTGGGTTAGGGTAAGGTCTAGGGTTAGGGCTAGGGCTAGGGTTAGGTTTAGGGCTAGGTTTAGAACTAGAGCTAGGGCTAGGGTTAGGGTTAGGGTTCAGTTTCAGTTTAGGGTTACAGTTTGGTTTAGGGGTAGGGGTAGGGGTAGGGTTAGGTCTAGGCCTAGGGTTAGGGTTAAGGCTATAGTTAGGTTTAGGGTTAGGGTTAGGGTTAGCGCTAGGGTTAGGCTTAGGGTTAGGGTTAGGGCTAGGGTTAGGGCTAGGGTTAGGTTTAGGGCTCGGGTTAGGTTTAGGGTTACGGTTCTGGTTCTGGTTAGGGTTTGGGTTAGCGTTACGGTTAGTGGTAGGTGTTGGGTTAGGGTTAGGGCTAGGGATAGAGTTTAGGCTAGGATTAGGGTTAGGTTACAGTTAGTGAGAGGGTTAGGGCTAAGGCTAGTGTGAGGGTGAGATTTAGGTTTAGGGATACGGTTTTTTGTTAGGGTTAGGGTTATGGTTAGCGTTAGGATTAGGGTTAGGGCTAGGGTTAGGTCGAGGGTTAGGGTTAGGGTTAAGGTTAGGGTTAGGGTTAAGGTTAGAGTTAGGGTTAGGGTTAGGGTTTGTGTTAGGGTTAGGGTTAGTGTTCGGGCTAGGGCTAGGGTTACTGCTAGGGCTACAGTTAGGGCTAAGGTTAGGGCTAGGGTTAGGGCTAGGGTTAGGGCTTGGGTTAGGGTTAGGGCTAGGGCTAGGGCTAGGGCAAGGGTTAGGCAAGGGCTATGGTTAGGTTTAGGGTTAGGGTTAGGGTTAGGGTTAGGGTTAGGGTTAGGGTTAGGGCTAGGGCTAGGGCAAGGGTTAGGGCAAGGGCTATGCTTAGGGTTAGAGTTAGGGTTAGGGTTAGGGTTAGGGTTGGGTTTAGGGTGAGGGTCAGGGCTAGGGTTAGGGTGAGGGTTAGGGTTAGTGTTAGGGCCAGGGTTAGCATTAGGGTCAGGGCTAGGGTTAGGGTTAGGGGTAGGGGTAGGGGTAGGATTAGGGTAGGGTTAGGGTTACGGCTATGGTTAGGGTTAGGGTTAGGGTTAGGGTTAGAGTTAGGGCAAGGGTTAGGGCTAGAGTTCAGGTTAGGTTTAGGGTAGGGTTAGGGCTAGGGCTAGGGTTAGGGTTAGGGTTAGGGTTAGGTTTAGGGCGAGGGCTAGGGCTAGGGTTTGTGTTAGGGATAGGGCTAGGGCTAGGGCTAGGGCTAGGGTTAGTGTTAGGGTTAGTGTTAGGGTTAGGTTTAGGTGTAGGGTTAGGGTTAGACTTAGGGGCAGGTTTAGGGGTAGGGCTAGGGTTAGTTGTAGTGTTAGAGCTAGGGCTAGGGCTTGGGATAGGGATAGGGATAGGGATAGGGATAGGGATAGGGATAGGGATAGGGTTAGTGTTAGTGTTAGTGTTAGTGTTAGTGTTAGGGCTAGGGCTAGGGTTAGGGTTAGGGTTAGGGTTAGGGTTAGGGTTAGGGTTAGGGCTAGGGTTATGTTTAGGGCTAGGGCTAGGGTTAGGGTTAGGGTTCGGGCTAGGATTAGGGCTAGGGTTAGGGCTAGGGCTAGGGCTAGGTAACGGTTAGGGCTAGGGTTAGAGCTAGAGCTAGGACTAGGGTTAGGGTTCAGGTTCAGGTTCAGTTTAGGGTTACAGTTTGGGTTAGGGGCAGGGGTAGGGGTAGGGGTATGGTTACGGCTAGGCCTAGGGTTAGGGTTAGGGCTAGGGTTAGGTTTAGGGTTAGCGTTAGAGTTAGGATTAGCGCTAGGGTTAGGGTTATGGTTAGGGTTAGGGCTAGGTTCAGGTTTAGGGCTCGGGTTAGTGTTATGTTTAGGGTTACGGTTCTGGTTAGGGTTTGGGTTAGGGTTAGGGTTAGTGGTAGGGGTTGGGTTAGGGCTAGGGTTAGGGTTTGGGCTAGGATTAGGGTTAGGGTTACAGTTAGTGAGAGGGTTAGGGCTAAGACTAGGGTTAGGGTGAGATTTAGGTTTAGGGATATGTTTTTTTGTTAGGGTTAGGGTTAGGGCTAGGGTTAGGTCGAGGGTTAGGGTTAGGGTTAGGGTTAGGGTTATGGTTAGGTTTAGGGTTAAGGTTAGAGTTAGGGTTAGGGTTAGGGTTTGGGTTAGTGTTAGGGTTAGTGTTCGTGCTAGGGCTAGGGCTAGGGTTACTGCTAGGGCTACGGTTAGGCCTAGGGTTAGGGCTAGGGTTAGGGCTTGGGTTAGGTTTAGGGTTAGGGCTAGGGCTAGGGCTAGGGCAAGGGTTAGGGCAAGGGCTATGGTTAGGGTTAGGGTTAGGGTTAGGGTTAGGGTGAGGGTTAGGGCTAGGGCTAGGGCTAGGGCTAGGGCTAGGGCAAGGGTTAGGGCAAGGGCTATGGTTAGGGTTAGAGTTCGGGTTAGGGTTACGGTTGGGGTTAGGGTGAGGGTCAGGACTAGGGTTAGGGTGAGGGTTAGGGTTAGTGTTAGGGCCAGGGTTAGCATTAGGGTCAGGGCTACAGTTAGGGTTACGGGTAGGGGTAGGGGTAGGATTAGGGTAGGGTTAGGGTTACGGCTATGGTTAGGGTTAGGGCTCGGACAAGGGTTAGGGCTAAGGCTAGGGCTAGTGTTAGGGTTAGAGGTATGGCTAGGGCTTCGGCTAGGGCAAGGGTTAGGGTTAGGGTTAGGGTTAGGGTTAGGTATAGGGTGAGGGCTAGGGTTAGGGTGAGGGTTCTGGTTAGTGTTAGGGCTAGGGTAAGCATTAGGGTTAGGGCTACGGTTATGGTTAGGGTTTGTATTAGGGTTAGTGGTAGGCTTTGGGTTAGGGTAAGGTCTAGGGTTAGGGCTAGGGTTAGGGTTAATGTTAGGGCTAGGGCTAGGGTTAGGTTTGGGGTTACGGTTAGGGTTACGGTTAGGGTTAGGGTTAGGGTTAGGGTTAGGGTTAGAGTTAGGGCTAGGGTTGGGGTTGGGGTTAGGGTTTGAGTTCGGGTTCGGTTCGGGTTAGGGTTAGGGTTAGGGTTTGGGGTAGATTTATGGTTTGGGTTAGGGTTAGGGTTTTGGTTGGGGTTAGGTTTAGGGCTAGGGCTAGGGCTCGGGCTAAGGTTAAAGCTAGGGCTAGGGCTAGGGTTAGGGTTAGCGTTAGGGTTAGGGCTGGCGTTAGCGTTAGAGTTAGGTTTAGGTTAAGGGTTAGGGTTAGGGTTAGGGTTAGGGTTAGGGCTAGGGCTAGGGCTACGGTTAGGGCTAGCGTTATGGCTAGGGTTAGGGTTCGGTGAGGTTTACGGTTAGGAGTAGAGTTAGGGTTAGGGTGAGGGCTAGGTTTAGGGTGAGTGTTAGTTTTAGGGTTTGGGTTCGGGCTAGGGTTATCATTAGGGTTAGGGCTAGGGTTAGGGTTAGGTTTATGATTATGGTTAGGGTTTTGGTTAGGTTTAGTGGTAGGCTTTGGGTTAGGGTTAGGACTAGGGTTTGGGTTAGGGTTTGGGTTAGGGTTAGGGTTAGGATTAGGGCTAGGGCTAGTCTTAGGGCTAGGGCTAGGGCTAGGGTAACGGTTAGGACATGCGTTAGAGCTAGAGTTAGGGCTAGCGTTAGGGTTCAGGTTCAGTTTAGGGTTACAGTTTGAGTTAGGGGTAGGGGTAGGGTAGGGCTAGGGCTAGGGTTAGGGCTAGGCCTAGGGTTAGAATTAGGGCTAAGGTTAGGTTTAGGGTTAGGGTTAGCGTTAGGGTTAGCGCTAGGGTTACGTTTAGGGTTAGGGATAGGGTTAGGTTTAGGGCTCGGGTTAGGGTTAGGGTTACGGTTATGGTTAGGGTTTGGGTAAGGGTTAGGGTTAGTGGTAGGGGTTGGGTTAGGGTTAGGGCTAGGGTCAGGGTTGGGGCTAGGGTTAGGGTTAGGGTTATTGTAAGTGAGAGGGTTAGGGCTAAGCCTAGGGTTATGCTTAGGGTTAGGGATACTGTTTGGGTTAGGGTTAGGGTTAGGGTAAGGGTTTGGGTTAGGGTTAGGGCTAGGGTGAGGTTTAGGGTTAGGGTTAGTGTTAGGGTTAGTTCTAGGGTTAGGGTTATCGTTAGGGTGACGCTTTGGGCTAGGGTTAGGGTTAAGGTTAGGGTTAGGGTTCGGGCTAGGGCTAGGGTTAGGGCTAGGGCTAGGGCTACGGATAGGGCTAGGATAAGGTCTAGGGTTAGGGCTAGGGCTAGGGTAAGGGTTAGGGCTAGGGTTAGAACTAGAGCTAGGGCTAGGATTAGGGTTAGGGTTACAGTTAGTGAGAGGGTTAGGGCTAAGGCTAGTGTTAGGGAGAGATTTAGGTTTAGGGATATGGTTTTTTGTTAGGGTTAGGGTTATGGTTAGCGTTAGGATTAGGGTTAGGGCTAGGGTTAGGTCGACGGTTAGGGTTAGGGTTAGGGTTAGGGTTAGGGTTAGGGTTAGTGTTCGGGCTAGGGCTAGGGTTACTGCTAGGGCTACGGTTAGGGCTAGGGTTAGGGCTAGGGTTAGGGCTTGGGTTAGGGTTCGGGCTAGGGCTAGGGCTAGGGCAAGGGTTAGGGCAAGGGCTATGGTTAGTGTTAGGGTTAGGTTTAGGGTTAGGTTTAGGGTGAGGGTTAGGGCTAGGGCTAGGGCTAGGGCAAGGGTTAGGGCAAGGACTATGATTAGGGTTAGAGTTCGGGTTAGGGTTACGGTTGGGGTTAGGGTGAGGGTCAGGACTAGGGTTAGGGTGAGGGTTAGGGTTAGTGTTAGGGCCAGGGTTAGCATTAGGGTCAGGGCTACGGTTAGGGTTAGGGGTAGGGGTAGGGGTACGATTAGGGTAGGGTTAGGGTTACGGCTATGGTTAGGGTTTGTATTAGGGTTAGTGGTAGGCTTTGGGTTAGGGTAAGGTCTAGGGTTAGGGCTAGGGCTAGGGTAAGGGTTAGGGCTAGGTTTAGAACTAGAGCTAGGGCTAGGGTTAGGGTTAGGGTTCAGTTTCAGTTTAGGGTTACAGTTTGGTTTAGGGGTAGGCATAGGGGTAGGGTTAGGTCTAGGCCTAGGGTTAGGGTTAAGGCTATAGTTAGGTTTAGGGTTAGGGTTAGGGTTAGCGCTAGGGTTAGGCTTAGTGTTAGGGTCAGGGCTAGGGTTAGGTTTAGGGCTCGGGTTAGGTTTAGGGTTACGGTTCTGGTTCTGGTTAGGGTTTGGGTTAGCGTTACGGTTAGTGGTAGGTGTTGGGTTAGGGTTAGGGCTAGGGATAGAGTTTAGGCTAGGATTAGTGTTAGGTTACAGTTAGTGAGAGGGTTAGGCCTAAGGCTAGTGTTAGGGTGAGAGTTAGGTTTAGGGATATGGTTTTTTGTTAGGGTTAGGGTTATGGTTAGCGTTAGGATTAGGGTTAGGGCTAGGGTTAGGTCGAGGGTTAGGGTTAGGGTTAGGGTTAGGGTTAGGGCTAGGGTCAGGGTTGGGGCTAGGGTTAGGGTTAGGGTTATTGTAAGTGAGAGGGTTAGGGCTAAGCCTAGGGTTATGCTTAGGGTTAGGGATACTGTTTGGGTTAGGGTTAGGGTTAGGGTAAGGGTTTGGGTTAGGGTTAGGGCTAGGGTGAGGTTTAGGGTTAGGGTTAGGTTTAGGGTTATTTCTAGGGTTAGGGTTATCGTTAGGGTGACGCTTTGGGCTAGGGTTAGGGTTAGGGTTAGGGTTAGGTTTAGGGTTAGGGTTAGGGTTCGGGCTAGGGCTAGGGTTAGGGCTAGGGTTAGGGCTAGGGCTACGGATAGGGCTAGGGTAAGGTCTAGGGTTAGGGCTAGGGCTGGGGTTGGGGTTGAGGTTAGGGTTAGGGTTACGGTTGGGGTTGTGGTTGCTGTCGTGTTGTGGTTGGGGTTGGGGTTAGGGTTTGAGTTTGGGTTCGGGTTCCGGATAGGGTTAGAATTAGTGTTAGGGTTAGGGTTAGGGCTAGGGCTAGGGTTAGGGGTAGGCTTAGGTTTAGGGATACGGTTTGGATTAGGGTTAGGGTTAGGGCTAGGGTTTGGGTTAGGGTTAGGGTTAGGATTAGGGCTAGGGCTAGTGTTGGCGCTAGGGCTAGGGCTAGGGTTACGGTTAGGACATGCGTTAGAGCTAGAGTTAGGGCTAGCGTTAGGGTTCAGGTTCAGTTTAGGGTTACAGTTTGAGTTTGGGGTAGGGGTAGGGTAGGGCTAGGGCTAGGGTTAGGGCTAGGCCTAGGGTTAGAATTAGGGCTAAGGTTAGGTTTAGGCTTAGGCTTAGCGTTAGGGTTAATGCTAGGGTTACGTTTAGGGTTAGTGATAGGGTTAGGTTTAGGGCTCGGGTTAGGGTTAGGGTTACGGTTATGGTTAGGGTTTGGGTTAGGGTTAGGGTTAGTGGTAGGGGTTGGGTTAGGGTTAGGGCTAGGGTCAGGGTTGGGGCTAGGGTTAGGGTTAGGGTTATTGTAAGTGAGAGGGTTAGGGCTAAGCCTAGGGTTATGCTTAGGGTTAGGGATACTGTTTGGGTTAGGGTTAGGGTTAGGGTAAGGGTTTGGGTTAGGGTTAGGGCTAGGGTGAGGTTTAGGGTTAGGGTTAGGTTTAGGGTTAGTTCTAGGGTTAGGGTTATCGTTAGGGTGACGCTTTGGGCTAGGGTTAGGGTTAGGGTTAGGGTTAGGGTTAGGTTTAGGGTTAGGGTTAGGGTTCGGGCTAGGGCTAGGGTTAGGGCTAGGGCTAGGGCTACGGATAGGGCTAGGGTAAGGTCTAGGGTTAGGGCTAGGGCTGGGGTTGGGGTTGAGGTTAGGGTTAGGGTTACGGTTGGGGTTGTGGTTGGTGTCGTGTTGTGGTTGGGGTTGGGGTTAGGGTTTGAGTTTGGGTTCGGGTTCCGGATAGGGTTAGAATTAGTGTTAGGGTTAGGGTTAGGGCTAGGGCTAGGGTTAGGGGTAGGCTTAGGTTTAGGGATACGGTTTGGATTAGGGTTAGGGTTAGGGCTAGGGTTTGGGTTAGGGTTAGGATTAGGGCTAGGGCTAGTGTTAGCGCTAGGGCTAGGGCTAGGGTAACGGTTAGGGCTAGGGTTAGAGCTAGAGCTAGGGCTAGGGTTAGGGTTCAGGTTCAGGTTCAGTTTAGGGTTACAGTTTGGGTTAGGGGCAGGGGTAGGGGTAGGGGTATGGTTACAGCTAGGCCTAGGGTTAGGGCTAGGGCTAGGGTTAGGTTTAGGGTTAGCGTTAGAGTTAGGATTAGCGCTAGGGTTAGGGTTATGGTTAGGGTTAGGGTTAGGTTCAGGTTTAGGGCTCGGGTTAGTGTTAGGTTTAGGGTTACGGTTCTGGTTAGGGTTTGGGTTAGGGTTAGGGTTAGGATTAGGGCTAGGGCTAGTGTTAGGGCTAGGGCTAGGGCTAGGGTAACGGTTAGGACATGCGTTAGAGCTAGAGTTAGGGCTAGCGTTAGGGTTCAGGTTCAGTTTAGGGTTACAGTTTGAGTTAGGGGTAGGGGTAGGGTAGGGCTAGGGCTAGGGTTAGGGCGAGGCCTAGGGTTAGAATTAGGGCTAAGGTTAGGTTTAGGGTTAGGGATAGCATTAGGGTTACCGCTAGGGTTACGTTTAGGGTTAGGGATAGGGTTAGGTTTAGGGCTCGGGTTAGGGTTAGGGTTACGGTTATGGTTAGGGTTTGGGTTAGGGTTAGGGTTAGTGGTAGGGGTTGGGTTAGGGTTAGGGCTAGGGTCAGGGTTGGGGCTAGGGTTAGGGTTAGGGTTATTGTAAGTGAGAGCGTTAGGGCTAAGCCTAGGGTTATGCTTAGGGTTAGGGATACTGTTTGGGTTAGGGTTAGGGTTAGGGTAAGGGTTTGGGTTAGGGTTAGGGCTAGGGTGAGGTTTTGGGTTAGGGTTAGGGTTGGGGTTAGTTCTAGGGTTAGGGTTATCATTAGGGTGACGCTTTGGGCTAGGGTTAGGGTTAGGGTTAGGTTTAGGGTTAGGGTTCGGGCTAGGGCTAGGTTTAGGGTTAGGGCTAGGGCTAGGGCTACGGATAGGGCTAGGGTAAGGTCTAGGGTTAGGGCTAGGGCTAGGGTAAGGGTTAGGGCTTGGGTTAGAACTAGAGCTAGGGCTAGGATTAGGGTTAGGGTTACAGTTAGTGAGAGGGTTAGGGCTAAGGCTAGTGTTAGGGTGAGATTTAGGTTTAGGGATATGGTTTTTTGTTAGGGTTAGGGTTATGGTTAGCGTTAGGATTAGGGTTAGGGCTAGGGTTAGGTCGAGGGTTAGGGTTAGGGTTAGGGTTAGGGTTAGGGTTAGGGCTAGGGTCAGGGTTGGGGCTAGGGTTAGGGTTAGGGTTATTGTAAGTGAGAGGGTTAGGGCTAAGCCTAGGGTTATGCTTAGGGTTAGGGATACTGTTTGGGTTAGGGTTAGGGTTAGGGTAAGGGTTTGGGTTAGGGTTAGGGCTAGGGTGAGGTTTAGGGTTAGGGTTAGGTTTAGGGTTAGTTCTAGGGTTAGGGTTATCGTTAGGGTGACGCTTTGGGCTAGGGTTAGGGTTAGGGTTAGGTTTAGGGTTAGGGTTAGGGTTAGGGTTAGGGTTAGGGTTCGGGTTCGGGCTAGGGCTAGGGTTAGGGCTAGGGTTAGGGCTAGGGATACGGATAGGGCTAGGGTAAGGTCTAGGGTTAGGGCTAGGGCTGGGGTTGGGGTTGAGGTTAGGGTTAGGGTTACGGTTGGGGTTGTGGTTGCTGTCGTGTTGTGGTTGGGGTTGGGGTTAGGGTTTGAGTTTGGGTTCGGGTTCCGGATCGGGTTAGAATTAGTGTTAGGGTTAGGGTTAGGGCTAGGGCTAGGGTTAGGGGTAGGCTTAGGTTTAGGGATACGGTTTGGATTAGGGTTAGGGTTAGGGCTAGGGTTTGGGTTAGGGTTAGGGTTAGGATTAGGGCTAGGGCTAGTGTTAGCGCTAGGGCTAGGGCTAGGGTAACGGTTAGGACATGCGTTAGAGCTAGAGTTAGGGCTAGCGTTAGGGTTCAGGTTCAGTTTAGGGTTACAGTTTGAGTTTGGGGTAGGGGTAGGGTAGGGCTAGGGCTAGGGTTAGGGCTAGGGCTAGGCCTAGGGTTAGAATTAGGGCTAAGGTTAGGTTTAGGCTTAGGCTTAGCGTTAGGGTTAATGCTAGGGTTACGTTTAGGTTTAGTGATAGGGTTAGGTTTAGGGCTCGGGTTAGGGTTAGGGTTACTGTTATGGTTAGTGTTTGGGTTAGGGTTAGGGTTAGTGGTAGGGGTTGGGTTAGGGTTAGGGCTAGGGTCAGGGTTTGGGCTCGGGTTAGTGTTATGTTTAGGGTTACGGTTCTGGTTAGGGTTTGGGTTAGGGTTAGGGTTAGTGGTAGGGGTTGGGTTAGGGCTAGGGTTAGGGTTTGGGCTAGGATTAGGGTTAGGGTTACAGTTAGTGAGAGGGTTAGGGCTAAGACTAGGGTTAGGGTGAGATTTAGGTTTAGGGATATGTTTTTTTGTTAGAGTTAGGGTTATGGTTAGCGTTAGGATTAGGGTTAGGGCTAGGGTTAGGTCGACGGTTAGGGTTAGGGTTAGGGTTAGGGTTAGGGTTAGTGTTCGGGCTAGGGCTAGGGTTACTGCTAGGGCTACGGTTAGGGCTAGGGTTAGGGCTAGGGTTAGGGCTTGGGTTAGGGTTAGGGTTCGGGCTAGGGCTAGGGCTAGGGCAAGGGTTAGGGCAAGGGCTATGGTTAGTGTTAGGGTTAGGTTTAGGGTTAGGTTTAGGGTGAGGGTTAGGGCTAGGGCTAGGGCTAGGGCTAGGGCAAGGGTTAGGGCAAGGACTATGATTAGGGTTAGAGTTCGGGTTAGGGTTACGGTTGGGGTTAGGGTGAGGGTCAGGACTAGGGTTAGGGTGAGGGTTAGGGTTAGTGTTAGGGCCAGGGTTAGCATTAGGGTCAGGGCTACGGTTAGGGTTAGGGGTAGGGGTAGGGGTACGATTAGGGTAGGGTTAGGGTTACGGCTATGGTTAGGGTTTGTATTAGGGTTAGTGGTAGGCTTTGGGTTAGGGTAAGGTCTAGGGTTAGGGCTAGGGCTAGGGTAAGGGTTAGGGTAAGGTTTAGAACTAGAGCTAGGGCTAGGGTTAGGGTTAGTGTTCAGTTTCAGTTTAGGGTTACAGTTTGGTTTAGGGGTAGGCATAGGGGTAGGGTTAGGTCTAGGCCTAGGGTTAGGGTTAAGGCTATAGTTAGGTTTAGGGTTAGGGTTAGGGTTAGCGCTAGGGTTAGGCTTAGTGTTAGGGTCAGGGCTAGGGTTAGGTTTAGGGCTCGGGTTAGGTTTAGGGTTACGGTTCTGGTTCTGGTTAGGGTTTGGGTTAGCGTTACGGTTAGTGGTAGGTGTTGGGTTAGGGTTAGGGCTAGGGATAGAGTTTAGGCTAGGATTAGTGTTAGGTTACAGTTAGTGAGAGGGTTAGGCCTAAGGCTAGTGTTAGGGTGAGAGTTAGGTTTAGGGATATGGTTTTTTGTTAGGGTTAGGGTTATGGTTAGCGTTAGGATTAGGGTTAGGGCTAGGGTTAGGTCGAGGGTTAGGGTTAGGGTTAGGGTTAGGGTTAGGGTTAGGGTTAAGGTTAGAGTTAGGGTTAGGGTTAGGGTTATGGTTTGGGTTAGGGTTAGTGTTCAGGCTAGGGCTAGGGTTACTGCTAGGGCTACGGTAAGGGTTAGGGGTAGGGCTAGGGGTAGGGCTTGGGTTAGGGTTAGGGTTAGGGCTAGGGCTAGGGCTAGGGCAAGGGTTAGGGCAAGGGCTATGGTTAGGGTTAGGGTTAGGGTTAGGGTTAGGGTTAGGGTGAGGGTTAGGGCTAGGGCTAGGGCTAGGGCTAGGGCAAGGGTTAGGGCAAGGACTATGATTAGGGTTAGAGTTCGGGTTAGGGTTACAGTTGGGGTTAGGGTGAGGGTCAGGACTAGGGTTAGCGTGAGGGTTAGGGTTAGTGTTAGGGCCAGGGTTAGCATTAGGGTCAGTGCTACGGTTAGGGTTAGGGGTAGGGGTAGGGGTAGGATTAGGGTAGGGTTAGGGTTACGGCTATGGTTAGGGTTAGGGCTCGGACAAGGGTTAGGGCTAAGGCTAGGGCTAGTGTTAGGGTTAGGGCTATGGCTAGGGCAAGGGTTAAGGTTAGGGTTAGGGTTAGGTATAGGGTGAGGGCTAGGGTTACGGTGAGGGTTCTGGTTAGTGTTAGGGCTAGGGTAAGCATTAGGGTTAGGGCTACGGTTATGGTTAGGGTTGGTATTAGGGTTAGTGGTAGGCTTTGGGTTAGGGTAAGGTCTAGGGTTAGGGCTAGGGCTAGGGTAAGGGTTAGGGCTAGGTTTAGAACTAGAGCTAGGGCTAGGGTTAGGGTTAGGGTTCAGTTTCAGTTTAGGGTTACAGTTTGGTTTAGGGGTAGGCATAGGGGTAGGGTTAGGTCTAGGCCTAGGGTTAGGGTTAAGGCTATAGTTAGGTTTAGGGTTAGGGTTAGGGTTAGCGCTAGGGTTAGGCTTAGGGTTAGGGTTAGGGCTAGGGTTAGGTTTAGGGCTCGGGTTAGGTTTTGGGTTACGGTTCTGGTTCTGGTTAGGGTTTGGGTTAGCGTTACGGTTAGTGGTAGGTGTTGGGTTAGGGTTAGGGCTAGGGATAGAGTTTAGGCTATGATTAGTGTTAGGTTACAGTTAGTGAGAGGGTTAGGGCTAAGGCTAGTGTTAGGGTTAGGCTTAGGTTTAGGGATATGGTTTGGGTTAGGCTTAGGGTTAGGGCTAGGGTTAGGGTTAGGGTTAGGGTTAGGTCTAGGGTTAGGGTTAGGGTTATGGTTAGGGTTAGGGTTAGGGTTAGGGTTAGGGTTAGGGTTAGGGTTAGGGTTAGGGTTAGTGTTAGGGTTAGGGTTAGGGTTCGGGCTAGGGCTAGGGTTAGGGCTAGGGCTATGGTTACGACTAGGGTTAGGGCTAGGGTTAGGGCTACGGCAAGGGTTACGGCAAGGGCTATGGTTAGGGTTATGGTTAGGGTTAGGGTTAGGGTCAGGGTTAGGGTGAGGGCTAGGGTTAGGGTGAGGGTTAGGGTTAGTGTTAGGGCTAGGGTTAGCATTAGGGTTAGGGATACGGTTAGGGTCAGGGTTAGGGCTATGGTTATGGTTAGGGTTTGGGTTAGGGTTTGTGGTAGGCTTTGGGTTAGGGTTAGGTCTAGGGTTAGGGTTTGGGCTAAGGTTAGGGTTAGGGTTATGGCTAGGGTTAGGGTTTGGGTTAGGTTTAGGATTTGGGTTAGAGTTAGGGTTAGGGCTAGGGTTAGGTTTAGGGTTAGGGTTAGGGTTAGGGCTGGGGTTGGGGTTGAGGTTAGGGTGAGGGTTACGGTTGGGGTTGTGGTTGGTGTCGTGTTGTGGTTGGGGTTGGGGTTAGGGTTTGAGTTTGGGTTCGGGTTCCGGATAGGGTTAGAATTAGTGTTAGGGTTAGGGTTAGGGCTAGGGCTAGGGTTAGGGTTAGGGCTAGGGCTAGGGCTACGGATAGGGCTAGGGTTAGGGCTAGGGTTAGGGCTTAGGTTAGGGTTAGGTTTAGGGTTAGGGTTAGGGTTCGGGTTAGGTATAGGTTGAGGGCTAGGGTTAGGGTGAGGGTTCTGGTTAGTGTTAGGGCTAGGGTTAGCATTAGGGTTAGGGCTACGGTTATGGTTAGGGTTTGTGTTAGGGTTAGTGGTAGGCTTTGAGTTAGGGTAAGGTCTAGGGTTAGGGCTAGGGCTAGGGTCAGGGTTAGGGCTAGGTTTAGAACTAGAGCTAGGGCTAGGGTTAGGGTTAGGGTTCAGTTTTAGTTAGGGTTACAGTTTGGTTTATGGGTAGGGTAGGGGTAGGGTTAGGTCTAGGCCTAGGGTTTGGGTTAAGGCTATAGTTAGGTTTAGGGTTAGGGTTAGGGTTAGCGCTAGGGTTAGGCTTAGGGTTAGGGTTAGGGCTAGGGTTAGGTTTAGGGCTCGGGTTAGGGTTAGGGTTACGGTTCTGGTTCTGGTTAGGGTTTGGGTTAGCGTTAGGGTTAGGGTTAGTGGTAGGTGTTGGGTTAGGGTTAGTGCTAGGTATAGAGTTTAGGCTAGGATTAGGGTTAGGGTTACAGTTAGTGAGAGGGTTAGGGCTAAGGCTAGTGTTAGGGTGAGATTTAGGTTTAGGGATATGTTTTTTTGTTAGGGTTAGGGTTATGGTTAGCGTTAGGATTAGGGTTAGGGCTAGGGTTAGGTCGAGGGTTAGGGTTAGGGTTAGGGTTAGGGTTAGGGTTAAGGTTAGAGTTAGGGTTAGGGTTAGGGTTTGGGTTAGGGTTAGTGTTCGGGCTAGGGCTAGGGTTACTGCTAGGGCTACGGTTAGGGCTAGGGTTAGGGCTAGGGGTAGGGCTTGGGTTAGGGTTAGGGTTAGGGCTAGGGCTAGGGCTAGGGCAAGGGTTAGGGCAAGGGCTATGGTTAGGGTTAGGGTTAGGGTTAGGGTTAGGGTGAGGGTGAGGGTGAGGGTTAGGGCTAGGGCTAGGGCTCGGGCTAGGGCTAGGGCAAGGGTTAGGGTTAAGGTTAGGTATAGGGTGAGGGCTAGGGTTAGGGTGAGGGTTCTGGTTAGTGTTAGGGCTAGGGTTAGCATTAGGGTTAGGGCTACGGTTATGGTTAGGGTTTGTGTTAGGGTTAGTGGTAGGCTTTGAGTTAGGGTAAGGTCTAGGGTTAGGGCTAGGGCTAGGGTCAGGGTTAGGGCTAGGGTTCGGGTTAGGGTTAGGGTGGGGTTAGGGCTACGGCTAGGGTTAGGGCTTGGGTTAGGGTTAGGGTTAGGGTTAGGGTTAGGGTTAGGATTAGGGCTAGGGCTAGTCTTAGGGCTAGGGCTAGGGCTGGGTAACTGTTAGGACATGCGTTAGAGCTAGATTTAGGGCTAGCGTTAGGGTTCAGGTTCAGTTTAGGGTTACAGTTTGAGTTAGGGGTAGGGGTAGGGTAGGGCTAGGGCTAGGGTTAGGGCTAGGCCTAGGGTTAGAATTAGGGCTAAGGTTAGGTTTAGGGTTAGGGTTAGCGTTAGGGTTAGCGCTAGGGTTACGTTTAGGGTTAGGGATAGCGTTAGGTTTAGGGCTCGGGTTAGGGTTAGGGTTACGGTTATGGTTAGGGTTTGGGTTAGGGTTAGGGTTAGTGGTAGGGGTTGGGTTAGGGTTAGGGCTAGGGTCAGGGTTGGGGCTAGGGTTAGGGTTAGGGTTATTGTAAGTGAGAGGGTTAGGGCTAAGCCTAGGGTTATGGTTAGGGTTAGGGATACTGTTTCGGTTAGGATTAGGGTTAGGGTTAGGGTTAGGGTTAGGGTTAGGGTTAGGGCTAGGGTGAGGTTTAGGGTTAGGGTTAGGGTTAGGGTTAGGTCTAGGGTTAGGGTTATCGTTAGGGTGACGCTTTGGGCTAGGGTTAGGGTTAGGGTTAGGGTTAGGGTTAGGGTTAGGGTTAGGGTTCGGGTTCGGGCTAGGGCTAGGGTTAGGGCTAGGGCTAGGGCTACGGATAGGGCTAGGGTTAGGGCTAGGGTTAGGTCTTAGGTTAGGGTTAGGGTTAGGGTTAGGTTTATGGTTCGGGTTAGGTATAGGGTGAGGGCTAGGGTTAGGGTGAGGGTTCTGGTTAGTGTTAGGGCTAGGGTTAGCATTAGGGTTAGGGCTACGGTTATGGTTAGGGTTTGTGTTAGGGTTAGTGGTAGGCTTTGAGTTAGGGTAAGGTCTAGGGTTAGGGCTAGGGCTAGTGTCAGGGTTAGGGCTAGGTTTAGAACTAGAGCTAGGGCTAGGGTTAGGGTTAGGGTTCAGTTTTAGTTTAGGGTTACAGTTTGGTTTAGGGGTAGGGGTAGGGGTAGGGGTAGGTCTAGGCCTAGGGTTTGGGTTAAGGCTATAGTTAGGTTTAGGGTTAGGGTTAGGGTTAGCGCTAGGGTTAGGCTTAGGGTTAGGGTTAGGGCTAGGGTTAAGTTTAGGGCTCGGGTTAGGGTTAGGGTTACGGTTCTGGTTCTGGTTAGGGTTTGGGTTAGCGTTAGGGTTAGGGTTAGTGGTAGGTGTTGGGTTAGGGTTAGGGCTAGGGATAGAGTTTAGGCTAGGATTAGGGTTAGGGTTACAGTTAGTGAGAGGGTTAGGGCTAAGGCCAGTGTTAGGGTGAGATTTAGGTTTAGGGATATGTTTTTTTGTTAGGGTTAGGGTTATGGTTAGCGTTAGGATTAGGGTTAGGGCTAGGGTTAGGTCGAGGGCTATTGTTACAGTTAGGGTTAGGGTCAGTGTGAGGGCTATGGTTAGGGTGAGGGTGAGGATGAGGGTTACGGCTAGGGTTAGCATTAGGGTTAGGGCTGGCGTTAGCGTTAGAGTTAGGTTTAGGTTTATGGTTAGGGTTAGGGTTAGGGTTAGGGTTAGGGCTAGGGCTAGAGCTACGGTTAGGGCTAGCGTTATGGCTAGGGTTAGGGTTCGGTGAGGTTTAGGGTTAGGAGTAGAGTTAGGGTTAGGGTGAGGGCTAGGTTTAGGGTGAGGGTTAGTTTTAGGGTTTGGGTTAGGGCTAGGGTTATCATTAGGGTTAGGGCTAGGGTTAGGGTTAGGTTTATGATTATGGTTAGGGTTTTGGTTAGGTTTAGTGGTAGGCTTTGGGTTAGGGTTAGGGCTAGGGTTTGGGTTAGGGTTTGGGTTAGGGTTAGGGTTAGGATTAGGGCTAGGTTAATGGTTAGGACATGCGTTAGAGCTAGATTTAGGGCTAGCGTTAGGGTTCAGGTTCAGTTTAGGGTTACAGTTTGAGTTAGGGGTAGGGGTAGGGTAGGGCTAGGGCTAGGGTTAGGGCTAGGCCTAGGGTTAGAATTAGGGCTAAGGTTAGGTTTAGGCTTAGGCTTAGCGTTAGGGTTAGCGCTAGGGTTACGTTTAGGGTTAGGGATAGGGTTAAGTTTAGGGCTCGGGTTAGGGTTAGGGTTACGGTTATGGTTAGGGTTAGGGTTAGTGGTAGGGGTTGGGTTAGGGTTAGGGCTAGGGTCAGGGTTGGGGCTAGGGTTAGGGTTAGGGTTATTGTAAGTGAGAGGGTTAGGGCTAAGCCTAGGGTTATGCTTAGGGTTAGGGATACTGTTTGGGTTAGGGTTAGGGTTAGGGTAAGGGTTTGGGTTAGGGTTAGGGCTAGGGTGAGGTTTAGGGTTAGGGTTAGTGTTAGGGTTAGTTCTAGGGTTAGGGTTATCGTTAGGGTGACGCTTTGGGCTAGGGTTAGGGTTAAGGTTAGGGTTAGGGTTCGGGCTAGGGCTAGGGTTAGGGCTAGGGCTAGGGCTACGGATAGGGCTAGGATAAGGTCTAGGGTTAGGGCTAGGGCTAGGGTAAGGGTTAGGGCTAGGGTTAGAACTAGAGCTAGGGCTAGGATTAGGGTTAGGGTTACAGTTAGTGAGAGGGTTAGGGCTAAGGCTAGTGTTAGGGAGAGATTTAGGTTTAGGGATATGGTTTTTTGTTAGGGTTAGGGTTATGGTTAGCGTTAGGATTAGGGTTAGGGCTAGGGTTAGGTCGACGGTTAGGGTTAGGGTTAGGGTTAGGGTTAGGGTTAGGGTTAGTGTTCGGGCTAGGGCTAGGGTTACTGCTAGGGCTACGGTTAGGGCTAGGGTTAGGGCTAGGGTTAGGGCTTGGGTTAGGGTTCGGGCTAGGGCTAGGGCTAGGGCAAGGGTTAGGGCAAGGGCTATGGTTAGTGTTAGGGTTAGGTTTAGGGTTAGGTTTAGGGTGAGGGTTAGGGCTAGGGCTAGGGCTAGGGCAAGGGTTAGGGCAAGGACTATGATTAGGGTTAGAGTTCGGGTTAGGGTTACGGTTGGGGTTAGGGTGAGGGTCAGGACTAGGGTTAGGGTGAGGGTTAGGGTTAGTGTTAGGGCCAGGGTTAGCATTAGGGTCAGGGCTACGGTTAGGGTTAGGGGTAGGGGTAGGGGTACGATTAGGGTAGGGTTAGGGTTACGGCTATGGTTAGGGTTTGTATTAGGGTTAGTGGTAGGCTTTGGGTTAGGGTAAGGTCTAGGGTTAGGGCTAGGGCTAGGGTAAGGGTTAGGGCTAGGTTTAGAACTAGAGCTAGGGCTAGGGTTAGGGTTAGGGTTCAGTTTCAGTTTAGGGTTACAGTTTGGTTTAGGGGTAGGCATAGGGGTAGGGTTAGGTCTAGGCCTAGGGTTAGGGTTAAGGCTATAGTTAGGTTTAGGGTTAGGGTTAGGGTTAGCGCTAGGGTTAGGCTTAGTGTTAGGGTCAGGGCTAGGGTTAGGTTTAGGGCTCGGGTTAGGTTTAGGGTTACGGTTCTGGTTCTGGTTAGGGTTTGGGTTAGCGTTACGGTTAGTGGTAGGTGTTGGGTTAGGGTTAGGGCTAGGGATAGAGTTTAGGCTAGGATTAGTGTTAGGTTACAGTTAGTGAGAGGGTTAGGCCTAAGGCTAGTGTTAGGGTGAGAGTTAGGTTTAGGGATATGGTTTTTTGTTAGGGTTAGGGTTATGGTTAGCGTTAGGATTAGGGTTAGGGCTAGGGTTAGGTCGAGGGTTAGGGTTAGGGTTAGGGTTAGGGTTAGGGCTAGGGTCAGGGTTGGGGCTAGGGTTAGGGTTAGGGTTATTGTAAGTGAGAGGGTTAGGGCTAAGCCTAGGGTTATGCTTAGGGTTAGGGATACTGTTTGGGTTAGGGTTAGGGTTAGGGTAAGGGTTTGGGTTAGGGTTAGGGCTAGGGTGAGGTTTAGGGTTAGGGTTAGGTTTAGGGTTATTTCTAGGGTTAGGGTTATCGTTAGGGTGACGCTTTGGGCTAGGGTTAGGGTTAGGGTTAGGGTTAGGTTTAGGGTTAGGGTTAGGGTTCGGGCTAGGGCTAGGGTTAGGGCTAGGGTTAGGGCTAGGGCTACGGATAGGGCTAGGGTAAGGTCTAGGGTTAGGGCTAGGGCTGGGGTTGGGGTTGAGGTTAGGGTTAGGGTTACGGTTGGGGTTGTGGTTGCTGTCGTGTTGTGGTTGGGGTTGGGGTTAGGGTTTGAGTTTGGGTTCGGGTTCCGGATAGGGTTAGAATTAGTGTTAGGGTTAGGGTTAGGGCTAGGGCTAGGGTTAGGGGTAGGCTTAGGTTTAGGGATACGGTTTGGATTAGGGTTAGGGTTAGGGCTAGGGTTTGGGTTAGGGTTAGGGTTAGGATTAGGGCTAGGGCTAGTGTTGGCGCTAGGGCTAGGGCTAGGGTTACGGTTAGGACATGCGTTAGAGCTAGAGTTAGGGCTAGCGTTAGGGTTCAGGTTCAGTTTAGGGTTACAGTTTGAGTTTGGGGTAGGGGTAGGGTAGGGCTAGGGCTAGGGTTAGGGCTAGGCCTAGGGTTAGAATTAGGGCTAAGGTTAGGTTTAGGCTTAGGCTTAGCGTTAGGGTTAATGCTAGGGTTACGTTTAGGGTTAGTGATAGGGTTAGGTTTAGGGCTCGGGTTAGGGTTAGGGTTACGGTTATGGTTAGGGTTTGGGTTAGGGTTAGGGTTAGTGGTAGGGGTTGGGTTAGGGTTAGGGCTAGGGTCAGGGTTGGGGCTAGGGTTAGGGTTAGGGTTATTGTAAGTGAGAGGGTTAGGGCTAAGCCTAGGGTTATGCTTAGGGTTAGGGATACTGTTTGGGTTAGGGTTAGGGTTAGGGTAAGGGTTTGGGTTAGGGTTAGGGCTAGGGTGAGGTTTAGGGTTAGGGTTAGGTTTAGGGTTAGTTCTAGGGTTAGGGTTATCGTTAGGGTGACGCTTTGGGCTAGGGTTAGGGTTAGGGTTAGGGTTAGGGTTAGGTTTAGGGTTAGGGTTAGGGTTCGGGCTAGGGCTAGGGTTAGGGCTAGGGCTAGGGCTACGGATAGGGCTAGGGTAAGGTCTAGGGTTAGGGCTAGGGCTGGGGTTGGGGTTGAGGTTAGGGTTAGGGTTACGGTTGGGGTTGTGGTTGGTGTCGTGTTGTGGTTGGGGTTGGGGTTAGGGTTTGAGTTTGGGTTCGGGTTCCGGATAGGGTTAGAATTAGTGTTAGGGTTAGGGTTAGGGCTAGGGCTAGGGTTAGGGGTAGGCTTAGGTTTAGGGATACGGTTTGGATTAGGGTTAGGGTTAGGGCTAGGGTTTGGGTTAGGGTTAGGATTAGGGCTAGGGCTAGTGTTAGCGCTAGGGCTAGGGCTAGGGTAACGGTTAGGGCTAGGGTTAGAGCTAGAGCTAGGGCTAGGGTTAGGGTTCAGGTTCAGGTTCAGTTTAGGGTTACAGTTTGGGTTAGGGGCAGGGGTAGGGGTAGGGGTATGGTTACAGCTAGGCCTAGGGTTAGGGCTAGGGCTAGGGTTAGGTTTAGGGTTAGCGTTAGAGTTAGGATTAGCGCTAGGGTTAGGGTTATGGTTAGGGTTAGGGTTAGGTTCAGGTTTAGGGCTCGGGTTAGTGTTAGGTTTAGGGTTACGGTTCTGGTTAGGGTTTGGGTTAGGGTTAGGGTTAGGATTAGGGCTAGGGCTAGTGTTAGGGCTAGGGCTAGGGCTAGGGTAACGGTTAGGACATGCGTTAGAGCTAGAGTTAGGGCTAGCGTTAGGGTTCAGGTTCAGTTTAGGGTTACAGTTTGAGTTAGGGGTAGGGGTAGGGTAGGGCTAGGGCTAGGGTTAGGGCGAGGCCTAGGGTTAGAATTAGGGCTAAGGTTAGGTTTAGGGTTAGGGATAGCATTAGGGTTACCGCTAGGGTTACGTTTAGGGTTAGGGATAGGGTTAGGTTTAGGGCTCGGGTTAGGGTTAGGGTTACGGTTATGGTTAGGGTTTGGGTTAGGGTTAGGGTTAGTGGTAGGGGTTGGGTTAGGGTTAGGGCTAGGGTCAGGGTTGGGGCTAGGGTTAGGGTTAGGGTTATTGTAAGTGAGAGCGTTAGGGCTAAGCCTAGGGTTATGCTTAGGGTTAGGGATACTGTTTGGGTTAGGGTTAGGGTTAGGGTAAGGGTTTGGGTTAGGGTTAGGGCTAGGGTGAGGTTTTGGGTTAGGGTTAGGGTTGGGGTTAGTTCTAGGGTTAGGGTTATCATTAGGGTGACGCTTTGGGCTAGGGTTAGGGTTAGGGTTAGGTTTAGGGTTAGGGTTCGGGCTAGGGCTAGGTTTAGGGTTAGGGCTAGGGCTAGGGCTACGGATAGGGCTAGGGTAAGGTCTAGGGTTAGGGCTAGGGCTAGGGTAAGGGTTAGGGCTTGGGTTAGAACTAGAGCTAGGGCTAGGATTAGGGTTAGGGTTACAGTTAGTGAGAGGGTTAGGGCTAAGGCTAGTGTTAGGGTGAGATTTAGGTTTAGGGATATGGTTTTTTGTTAGGGTTAGGGTTATGGTTAGCGTTAGGATTAGGGTTAGGGCTAGGGTTAGGTCGAGGGTTAGGGTTAGGGTTAGGGTTAGGGTTAGGGTTAGGGCTAGGGTCAGGGTTGGGGCTAGGGTTAGGGTTAGGGTTATTGTAAGTGAGAGGGTTAGGGCTAAGCCTAGGGTTATGCTTAGGGTTAGGGATACTGTTTGGGTTAGGGTTAGGGTTAGGGTAAGGGTTTGGGTTAGGGTTAGGGCTAGGGTGAGGTTTAGGGTTAGGGTTAGGTTTAGGGTTAGTTCTAGGGTTAGGGTTATCGTTAGGGTGACGCTTTGGGCTAGGGTTAGGGTTAGGGTTAGGTTTAGGGTTAGGGTTAGGGTTAGGGTTAGGGTTAGGGTTCGGGTTCGGGCTAGGGCTAGGGTTAGGGCTAGGGTTAGGGCTAGGGATACGGATAGGGCTAGGGTAAGGTCTAGGGTTAGGGCTAGGGCTGGGGTTGGGGTTGAGGTTAGGGTTAGGGTTACGGTTGGGGTTGTGGTTGCTGTCGTGTTGTGGTTGGGGTTGGGGTTAGGGTTTGAGTTTGGGTTCGGGTTCCGGATCGGGTTAGAATTAGTGTTAGGGTTAGGGTTAGGGCTAGGGCTAGGGTTAGGGGTAGGCTTAGGTTTAGGGATACGGTTTGGATTAGGGTTAGGGTTAGGGCTAGGGTTTGGGTTAGGGTTAGGGTTAGGATTAGGGCTAGGGCTAGTGTTAGCGCTAGGGCTAGGGCTAGGGTAACGGTTAGGACATGCGTTAGAGCTAGAGTTAGGGCTAGCGTTAGGGTTCAGGTTCAGTTTAGGGTTACAGTTTGAGTTTGGGGTAGGGGTAGGGTAGGGCTAGGGCTAGGGTTAGGGCTAGGGCTAGGCCTAGGGTTAGAATTAGGGCTAAGGTTAGGTTTAGGCTTAGGCTTAGCGTTAGGGTTAATGCTAGGGTTACGTTTAGGTTTAGTGATAGGGTTAGGTTTAGGGCTCGGGTTAGGGTTAGGGTTACTGTTATGGTTAGTGTTTGGGTTAGGGTTAGGGTTAGTGGTAGGGGTTGGGTTAGGGTTAGGGCTAGGGTCAGGGTTTGGGCTCGGGTTAGTGTTATGTTTAGGGTTACGGTTCTGGTTAGGGTTTGGGTTAGGGTTAGGGTTAGTGGTAGGGGTTGGGTTAGGGCTAGGGTTAGGGTTTGGGCTAGGATTAGGGTTAGGGTTACAGTTAGTGAGAGGGTTAGGGCTAAGACTAGGGTTAGGGTGAGATTTAGGTTTAGGGATATGTTTTTTTGTTAGGGTTAGGGTTATGGTTAGCGTTAGGATTAGGGTTAGGGCTAGGGTTAGGTCGACGGTTAGGGTTAGGGTTAGGGTTAGGGTTAGGGTTAGTGTTCGGGCTAGGGCTAGGGTTACTGCTAGGGCTACGGTTAGGGCTAGGGTTAGGGCTAGGGTTAGGGCTTGGGTTAGGGTTAGGGTTCGGGCTAGGGCTAGGGCTAGGGCAAGGGTTAGGGCAAGGGCTATGGTTAGTGTTAGGGTTAGGTTTAGGGTTAGGTTTAGGGTGAGGGTTAGGGCTAGGGCTAGGGCTAGGGCTAGGGCAAGGGTTAGGGCAAGGACTATGATTAGGGTTAGAGTTCGGGTTAGGGTTACGGTTGGGGTTAGGGTGAGGGTCAGGACTAGGGTTAGGGTGAGGGTTAGGGTTAGTGTTAGGGCCAGGGTTAGCATTAGGGTCAGGGCTACGGTTAGGGTTAGGGGTAGGGGTAGGGGTACGATTAGGGTAGGGTTAGGGTTACGGCTATGGTTAGGGTTTGTATTAGGGTTAGTGGTAGGCTTTGGGTTAGGGTAAGGTCTAGGGTTAGGGCTAGGGCTAGGGTAAGGGTTAGGGTAAGGTTTAGAACTAGAGCTAGGGCTAGGGTTAGGGTTAGTGTTCAGTTTCAGTTTAGGGTTACAGTTTGGTTTAGGGGTAGGCATAGGGGTAGGGTTAGGTCTAGGCCTAGGGTTAGGGTTAAGGCTATAGTTAGGTTTAGGGTTAGGGTTAGGGTTAGCGCTAGGGTTAGGCTTAGTGTTAGGGTCAGGGCTAGGGTTAGGTTTAGGGCTCGGGTTAGGTTTAGGGTTACGGTTCTGGTTCTGGTTAGGGTTTGGGTTAGCGTTACGGTTAGTGGTAGGTGTTGGGTTAGGGTTAGGGCTAGGGATAGAGTTTAGGCTAGGATTAGTGTTAGGTTACAGTTAGTGAGAGGGTTAGGCCTAAGGCTAGTGTTAGGGTGAGAGTTAGGTTTAGGGATATGGTTTTTTGTTAGGGTTAGGGTTATGGTTAGCGTTAGGATTAGGGTTAGGGCTAGGGTTAGGTCGAGGGTTAGGGTTAGGGTTAGGGTTAGGGTTAGGGTTAGGGTTAAGGTTAGAGTTAGGGTTAGGGTTAGGGTTATGGTTTGGGTTAGGGTTAGTGTTCAGGCTAGGGCTAGGGTTACTGCTAGGGCTACGGTAAGGGTTAGGGGTAGGGCTAGGGGTAGGGCTTGGGTTAGGGTTAGGGTTAGGGCTAGGGCTAGGGCTAGGGCAAGGGTTAGGGCAAGGGCTATGGTTAGGGTTAGGGTTAGGGTTAGGGTTAGGGTTAGGGTGAGGGTTAGGGCTAGGGCTAGGGCTAGGGCTAGGGCAAGGGTTAGGGCAAGGACTATGATTAGGGTTAGAGTTCGGGTTAGGGTTACAGTTGGGGTTAGGGTGAGGGTCAGGACTAGGGTTAGCGTGAGGGTTAGGGTTAGTGTTAGGGCCAGGGTTAGCATTAGGGTCAGTGCTACGGTTAGGGTTAGGGGTAGGGGTAGGGGTAGGATTAGGGTAGGGTTAGGGTTACGGCTATGGTTAGGGTTAGGGCTCGGACAAGGGTTAGGGCTAAGGCTAGGGCTAGTGTTAGGGTTAGGGCTATGGCTAGGGCAAGGGTTAAGGTTAGGGTTAGGGTTAGGTATAGGGTGAGGGCTAGGGTTACGGTGAGGGTTCTGGTTAGTGTTAGGGCTAGGGTAAGCATTAGGGTTAGGGCTACGGTTATGGTTAGGGTTGGTATTAGGGTTAGTGGTAGGCTTTGGGTTAGGGTAAGGTCTAGGGTTAGGGCTAGGGCTAGGGTAAGGGTTAGGGCTAGGTTTAGAACTAGAGCTAGGGCTATGGTTAGGGTTAGGGTTCAGTTTCAGTTTAGGGTTACAGTTTGGTTTAGGGGTAGGCATAGGGGTAGGGTTAGGTCTAGGCCTAGGGTTAGGGTTAAGGCTATAGTTAGGTTTAGGGTTAGGGTTAGGGTTAGCGCTAGGGTTAGGCTTAGGGTTAGGGTTAGGGCTAGGGTTAGGTTTAGGGCTCGGGTTAGGTTTTGGGTTACGGTTCTGGTTCTGGTTAGGGTTTGGGTTAGCGTTACGGTTAGTGGTAGGTGTTGGGTTAGGGTTAGGGCTAGGGATAGAGTTTAGGCTATGATTAGTGTTAGGTTACAGTTAGTGAGAGGGTTAGGGCTAAGGCTAGTGTTAGGGTTAGGCTTAGGTTTAGGGATATGGTTTGGGTTAGGCTTAGGGTTAGGGCTAGGGTTAGGGTTAGGGTTAGGGTTAGGTCTAGGGTTAGGGTTAGGGTTATGGTTAGGGTTAGGGTTAGGGTTAGGGTTAGGGTTAGGGTTAGGGTTAGGGTTAGTGTTAGGGTTAGGGTTAGGGTTCGGGCTAGGGCTAGGGTTAGGGCTAGGGCTATGGTTACGACTAGGGTTAGGGCTAGGGTTAGGGCTACGGCAAGGGTTACGGCAAGGGCTATGGTTAGGGTTATGGTTAGGGTTAGGGTTAGGGTCAGGGTTAGGGTGAGGGCTAGGGTTAGGGTGAGGGTTAGGGTTAGTGTTAGGGCTAGGGTTAGCATTAGGGTTAGGGATACGGTTAGGGTCAGGGTTAGGGCTATGGTTATGGTTAGGGTTTGGGTTAGGGTTTGTGGTAGGCTTTGGGTTAGGGTTAGGTCTAGGGTTAGGGTTTGGGCTAAGGTTAGGGTTAGGGTTATGGCTAGGGTTAGGGTTTGGGTTAGGTTTAGGATTTGGGTTAGAGTTAGGGTTAGGGCTAGGGTTAGGTTTAGGGTTAGGGTTAGGGTTAGGGCTGGGGTTGGGGTTGAGGTTAGGGTGAGGGTTACGGTTGGGGTTGTGGTTGGTGTCGTGTTGTGGTTGGGGTTGGGGTTAGGGTTTGAGTTTGGGTTCGGGTTCCGGATAGGGTTAGAATTAGTGTTAGGGTTAGGGTTAGGGCTAGGGCTAGGGTTAGGGTTAGGGCTAGGGCTAGGGCTACGGATAGGGCTAGGGTTAGGGCTAGGGTTAGGGCTTAGGTTAGGGTTAGGTTTAGGGTTAGGGTTAGGGTTCGGGTTAGGTATAGGTTGAGGGCTAGGGTTAGGGTGAGGGTTCTGGTTAGTGTTAGGGCTAGGGTTAGCATTAGGGTTAGGGCTACGGTTATGGTTAGGGTTTGTGTTAGGGTTAGTGGTAGGCTTTGAGTTAGGGTAAGGTCTAGGGTTAGGGCTAGGGCTAGGGTCAGGGTTAGGGCTAGGTTTAGAACTAGAGCTAGGGCTAGGGTTAGGGTTAGGGTTCAGTTTTAGTTTAGGGTTACAGTTTGGTTTATGGGTAGGGTAGGGGTAGGGTTAGGTCTAGGCCTAGGGTTTGGGTTAAGGCTATAGTTAGGTTTAGGGTTAGGGTTAGGGTTAGCGCTAGGGTTAGGCTTAGGGTTAGGGTTAGGGCTAGGGTTAGGTTTAGGGCTCGGGTTAGGGTTAGGGTTACGGTTCTGGTTCTGGTTAGGGTTTGGGTTAGCGTTAGGGTTAGGGTTAGTGGTAGGTGTTGGGTTAGGGTTAGTGCTAGGTATAGAGTTTAGGCTAGGATTAGGGTTAGGGTTACAGTTAGTGAGAGGGTTAGGGCTAAGGCTAGTGTTAGGGTGAGATTTAGGTTTAGGGATATGTTTTTTTGTTAGGGTTAGGGTTATGGTTAGCGTTAGGATTAGGGTTAGGGCTAGGGTTAGGTCGAGGGTTAGGGTTAGGGTTAGGGTTAGGGTTAGGGTTAAGGTTAGAGTTAGGGTTAGGGTTAGGGTTTGGGTTAGGGTTAGTGTTCGGGCTAGGGCTAGGGTTACTGCTAGGGCTACGGTTAGGGCTAGGGTTAGGGCTAGGGGTAGGGCTTGGGTTAGGGTTAGGGTTAGGGCTAGGGCTAGGGCTAGGGCAAGGGTTAGGGCAAGGGCTATGGTTAGGGTTAGGGTTAGGGTTAGGGTTAGGGTGAGGGTGAGGGTGAGGGTTAGGGCTAGGGCTAGGGCTCGGGCTAGGGCTAGGGCAAGGGTTAGGGTTAAGGTTAGGTATAGGGTGAGGGCTAGGGTTAGGGTGAGGGTTCTGGTTAGTGTTAGGGCTAGGGTTAGCATTAGGGTTAGGGCTACGGTTATGGTTAGGGTTTGTGTTAGGGTTAGTGGTAGGCTTTGAGTTAGGGTAAGGTCTAGGGTTAGGGCTAGGGCTAGGGTCAGGGTTAGGGCTAGGGTTCGGGTTAGGGTTAGGGTGGGGTTAGGGCTACGGCTAGGGTTAGGGCTTGGGTTAGGGTTAGGGTTAGGGTTAGGGTTAGGGTTAGGATTAGGGCTAGGGCTAGTCTTAGGGCTAGGGCTAGGGCTGGGTAACTGTTAGGACATGCGTTAGAGCTAGATTTAGGGCTAGCGTTAGGGTTCAGGTTCAGTTTAGGGTTACAGTTTGAGTTAGGGGTAGGGGTAGGGTAGGGCTAGGGCTAGGGTTAGGGCTAGGCCTAGGGTTAGAATTAGGGCTAAGGTTAGGTTTAGGGTTAGGGTTAGCGTTAGGGTTAGCGCTAGGGTTACGTTTAGGGTTAGGGATAGCGTTAGGTTTAGGGCTCGGGTTAGGGTTAGGGTTACGGTTATGGTTAGGGTTTGGGTTAGGGTTAGGGTTAGTGGTAGGGGTTGGGTTAGGGTTAGGGCTAGGGTCAGGGTTGGGGCTAGGGTTAGGGTTAGGGTTATTGTAAGTGAGAGGGTTAGGGCTAAGCCTAGGGTTATGGTTAGGGTTAGGGATACTGTTTCGGTTAGGATTAGGGTTAGGGTTAGGGTTAGGGTTAGGGTTAGGGTTAGGGCTAGGGTGAGGTTTAGGGTTAGGGTTAGGGTTAGGGTTAGGTCTAGGGTTAGGGTTATCGTTAGGGTGACGCTTTGGGCTAGGGTTAGGGTTAGGGTTAGGGTTAGGGTTAGGGTTAGGGTTAGGGTTCGGGTTCGGGCTAGGGCTAGGGTTAGGGCTAGGGCTAGGGCTACGGATAGGGCTAGGGTTAGGGCTAGGGTTAGGTCTTAGGTTAGGGTTAGGGTTAGGGTTAGGTTTATGGTTCGGGTTAGGTATAGGGTGAGGGCTAGGGTTAGGGTGAGGGTTCTGGTTAGTGTTAGGGCTAGGGTTAGCATTAGGGTTAGGGCTACGGTTATGGTTAGGGTTTGTGTTAGGGTTAGTGGTAGGCTTTGAGTTAGGGTAAGGTCTAGGGTTAGGGCTAGGGCTAGTGTCAGGGTTAGGGCTAGGTTTAGAACTAGAGCTAGGGCTAGGGTTAGGGTTAGGGTTCAGTTTTAGTTTAGGGTTACAGTTTGGTTTAGGGGTAGGGGTAGGGGTAGGGGTAGGTCTAGGCCTAGGGTTTGGGTTAAGGCTATAGTTAGGTTTAGGGTTAGGGTTAGGGTTAGCGCTAGGGTTAGGCTTAGGGTTAGGGTTAGGGCTAGGGTTAAGTTTAGGGCTCGGGTTAGGGTTAGGGTTACGGTTCTGGTTCTGGTTAGGGTTTGGGTTAGCGTTAGGGTTAGGGTTAGTGGTAGGTGTTGGGTTAGGGTTAGGGCTAGGGATAGAGTTTAGGCTAGGATTAGGGTTAGGGTTACAGTTAGTGAGAGGGTTAGGGCTAAGGCCAGTGTTAGGGTGAGATTTAGGTTTAGGGATATGTTTTTTTGTTAGGGTTAGGGTTATGGTTAGCGTTAGGATTAGGGTTAGGGCTAGGGTTAGGTCGAGGGCTATTGTTACAGTTAGGGTTAGGGTCAGTGTGAGGGCTATGGTTAGGGTGAGGGTGAGGATGAGGGTTACGGCTAGGGTTAGCATTAGGGTTAGGGCTGGCGTTAGCGTTAGAGTTAGGTTTAGGTTTATGGTTAGGGTTAGGGTTAGGGTTAGGGTTAGGGCTAGGGCTAGAGCTACGGTTAGGGCTAGCGTTATGGCTAGGGTTAGGGTTCGGTGAGGTTTAGGGTTAGGAGTAGAGTTAGGGTTAGGGTGAGGGCTAGGTTTAGGGTGAGGGTTAGTTTTAGGGTTTGGGTTAGGGCTAGGGTTATCATTAGGGTTAGGGCTAGGGTTAGGGTTAGGTTTATGATTATGGTTAGGGTTTTGGTTAGGTTTAGTGGTAGGCTTTGGGTTAGGGTTAGGGCTAGGGTTTGGGTTAGGGTTTGGGTTAGGGTTAGGGTTAGGATTAGGGCTAGGTTAATGGTTAGGACATGCGTTAGAGCTAGATTTAGGGCTAGCGTTAGGGTTCAGGTTCAGTTTAGGGTTACAGTTTGAGTTAGGGGTAGGGGTAGGGTAGGGCTAGGGCTAGGGTTAGGGCTAGGCCTAGGGTTAGAATTAGGGCTAAGGTTAGGTTTAGGCTTAGGCTTAGCGTTAGGGTTAGCGCTAGGGTTACGTTTAGGGTTAGGGATAGGGTTAAGTTTAGGGCTCGGGTTAGGGTTAGGGTTACGGTTATGGTTAGGGTTAGGGTTAGTGGTAGGGGTTGGGTTAGGGTTAGGGCTAGGGTCAGGGTTGGGGCTAGGGTTAGGGTTAGGGTTATTGTAAGTGAGAGGGTTAGGGCTAAGCCTAGGGTTATGCTTAGGGTTAGGGATACTGTTTGGGTTAGGGTTAGGGTTAGGGTAAGGGTTTGGGTTAGGGTTAGGGCTAGGGTGAGGTTTAGGGTTAGGGTTAGGGTTAGGGTTAGGTCTAGGGTTAGGGTTATCGTTAGGGTGACGCTTTGGGCTAGGGTTAGGGTTAGGTTTAGGGTTAGGGTTAGGGTTCGGGCTAGGGCTAGGGTTAGGGCTAGGGCTAGGGCTACGGATAGGGCTAGGGTAAGGTCTAGGGTTAGGGCTAGGGCTAGGGAAAGGGTTAGGGCTAGGGTTAGAACTAGAGCTAGGGCTAGGATTAGGTTTAGGGTTACAGTTAGTGAGAGGGTTAGGGCTAAGGCTAGTGTTAGGGTGAGATTTAGGTTTAGGAATATGGTTTTTTGTTAGGGTTAGGGTTATGGTTAGCGTTAGGATTAGGGTTAGGGCTAGGGTTAGGTCGAGGGTTAGGGTTAGGGTTAGGGTAAGGGTTAGGGTTAGGGTTAGGGTTAGGGTTAGGGTTAAGGTTAGGGTTAGGGTTAGGGTTAGGGTTTGGGTTAGGGTTAGGGTTAGTGTTCGGGCTAGGGCTAGGGTTAATGCTAGGGCTACGGTTAGGGCTAGGGTTAGGGCTAGGGTTAGGGCTTGGGTTAGGGTTAGGGTTAGGGCTAGGGCTAGGGCAAGGGTTAGGGCAAGGGCTATGTTTAGGTTTAGGGTTAGGGTTAGGGTTAGGGTTAGGGTTAGGGTGAGGGTTAGGGCTAGGGCTAGGGCTAGGGCTAGGGCTAGGGCAAGGGTTAGGGCAAGGACTATGATTAGGGTTAGAGTTCGGTTTAGGGTTACGGTTGGGGTTAGGGTGAGGGTCAGGACTAGGGTTAGCGTGAGGGTTAGGGTTAGTGTTAGGGCCAGGGTTAGCATTAGGGTCAGGGCTACGGTTAGGGTTAGGGGTAGGGGTAGGGGTAGGATTAGGGTAGGGTTAGGGTTACGGCTATGGTTAGGGTTAGGGCTCGGACAAGGGTTAGGGCTAAGGCTAGGGCTAGTGTTAGGGTTAGGGCTATGGCTAGGGCAAGGGTTAAGGTTAGGGTTAGGGTTAGGTATAGGGTGAGGGCTAGGGTTAGGGTGAGGGTTCTGGTTAGTGTTAGGGCTAGGGTAAGCATTAGGGTTAGGGCTACGGTTATGGTTAGGGTTGGTATTAGGGTTAGTGGTAGGCTTTGGGTTAGGGTAAGGTCTAGGGTTAGGGCTAGGGCTAGGGTAAGGGTTAGGGCTAGGTTTAGAACTAGAGCTAGGGCTAGGGTTAGGGTTAGGGTTCAGTTTCAGTTTAGGGTTACAGTTTGGTTTAGGGGTAGGCATAGGGGTAGGGTTAGGTCTAGGCCTAGGGTTAGGGTTAAGGCTATAGTTAGGTTTAGGGTTAGGGTTAGGGTTAGCGCTAGGGTTAGGCTTAGGGTTAGGGTTAGGGCTAGGGTTAGGTTTAGGGCTCGGGTTAGGTTTTGGGTTACGGTTCTGGTTCTGGTTAGGGTTTGGGTTAGCGTTACGGTTAGTGGTAGGTGTTGGGTTAGGGTTAGGGATAGGGATAGATTTTAGGCTATGATTAGGGTTAGGTTACAGTTAGTGAGAGGGTTAGGGCTAAGGCTAGTGTTAGGGTTAGGCTTAGGTTTAGGGATATGGTTTGGGTTAGGCTTAGGTTTAGGGCTAGGGTTAGGGTTAGGGTTAGGGTTAGGTCTAGGGTTAGGGTTAGGGTTATGGTTAGGGTTAGGGTTAGGGTTAGGGTTAGGGTTAGGGTTAGGGTTAGTGTTAGGGTTAGGGTTAGGGTTCGGGCTAGGGCTAGGGTTAGGGCTAGGGCTATGGTTACGACTAGGGTTAGGGCTAGGGCTAGGGCTACGGCAAGGGTTACGGCAAGGGCTATGGTTAGGGTTATGGTTAGGGTTAGGGTTAGGGTCAGGGTTAGGGTGAGGGCTAGGGTTAGGGTGAGGGTTAGGGTTAGTGTTAGGGCTAGGGTTAGCATTAGGGTTAGGGCTACGGTTAGGGTCAGGGTTAGGGCTATGGTTATGGTTAGGGTTTGGGTTAGGGTTTGTGGTAGGCTTTGGGTTAGGGTTAGGTCTAGGGTTAGGGTTTGGGCTAAGGTTAGGGTTAGGGTTATGGCTAGGGTTAGGGTTTGGGTTAGGTTTAGGATTTGGGTTAGAGTTAGGGTTAGGGCTAGGGTTAGGTTTAGGGTTAGGGTTAGGGTTAGGGCTGGGGTTGGGGTTGAGGTTAGGGTGAGGGTTACGGTTGGGGTTGTGGTTGGTGTCGTGTTGTGGTTGGGGTTGGGGTTAGGGTTTGAGTTTGGGTTCGGGTTCCGGATAGGGTTAGAATTAGTGTTAGGGTTAGGGTTAGGGCTAGGGCTAGGGTTAGGGTTAGGGCTAGGGCTAGGGCTACGGATAGGGCTAGGGTTAGGGCTAGGGTTAGGGCTTAGGTTAGGGTTAGGGTTAGGGTTAGGGTTCGGGTTAGGTATAGGTTGAGGGCTAGGGTTAGGGTGAGGGTTCTGGTTAGTGTTAGGGCTAGGGTTAGCATTAGGGTTAGGGCTACGGTTATGGTTAGGGTTTGTGTTAGGGTTAGTGGTAGGCTTTGAGTTAGGGTAAGGTCTAGGGTTAGGGCTAGGGCTAGGGTCAGGGTTAGGGCTAGGTTTAGAACTAGAGCTAGGGCTAGGGTTAGGGTTAGGGTTCAGTTTTAGTTTAGGGTTACAGTTTGGTTTAGGGGTAGGGGTAGGGGTAGGGTTAGGTCTAGGCCTAGGGTTTGGGTTAAGGCTATAGTTAGGTTTAGGGTAGGGTTAGGGTTAGCGCTAGGGTTAGGCTTAGGGTTAGGGTTAGGGCTAGGGTTAGGTTTAGGGCTCGGGTTAGGGTTAGGGTTACGGTTCTGGTTCTGGTTAGGGTTTGGGTTAGCGTTAGGGTTAGGGTTAGTGGTAGGTGTTGGGTTAGGGTTAGTGCTAGGTATAGAGTTTAGGCTAGGATTAGGGTTAGGGTTACAGTTAGTGAGAGGGTTAGGGCTAAGGCTAGTGTTAGGGTGAGATTTAGGTTTAGGGATATGTTTTTTTGTTAGGGTTAGGGTTATGGTTAGCGTTAGGATTAGGGTTAGGGCTAGGGTTAGGTCGAGGGTTAGGGTTAGGGTTAGGGTTAGGGTTAGGGTTAGGGTTAAGGTTAGAGTTAGGGTTAGGGTTAGGGTTTGGGTTAGGGTTAGTGTTCGGGCTAGGGCTAGGGTTACTGCTAGGGCTACGGTTAGGGTTAGGGTTAGGGCTAGGGGTAGGGCTTGGGTTAGGGTTAGGGCTAGGGCTAGGGCTAGGGCAAGGGTTAGGGCAAGGGCTATGGTTAGGGTTAGGGTTAGGGTTAGGGTTAGGGTGAGGGTGAGGTTGAGGGTGAGGGTTAGGGCTAGGGCTAGGGCTCGGGCTAGGGCTAGGGCAAGGATTAGGGCAAGGGCTATGGTTAGGGTTAGAGTTCGGACAAGGGTTAGGTCTAAGGCTAGGGCTAGTGTTAGGGTTAGGGCTATGGCTAGGTCTTGGGCTAGGGCAAGGGTTAGGGTTAAGGTTAGGTATAGGGTGAGGGCTAGGGTTAGGGTGAGGGTTCTGGTTAGTGTTAGGGCTAGGGTAAGCATTAGGGTTAGGGCAACGGTTATGGTTAGGGTTTGTATTAGTGTTAGTGGTAGGCTTTGGGTTAGGGTAAGGTCTAGGGTTAGGGCTAGGGTTAGGGTTAATGTTAGGGCTAGGGCTAGGGTTAGGTTTGGGGTTACGGTTAGGGTTACGGTTAGGGTTAGGGTTAGGGTTAGAGTTAGGGCTAGGGTTGGGGTAGAGGTTAGGGTTAGGGTTAGGGTTAGGATTAGGTTTACGGTTGTGGTTGCGGTTGGTGTTGTGTTGTGGTTGGGGTTGGGGTTAGGGTTTGAGTTCAGGTTCGGTTCGGGTTAGTGTTAGGGTTAGGGTTTGGGGTAGGTTTATGGTTTGGGTTAGGGTTAGGGTTGGGGTTGGGGTTAGGTTTAGGGCTAGGGCTAGGGTTAAAGCTAGGGCTAGGGCTAGGGTTAGGGTTAGCGTTAGGGTTAGCGCTAGGACTAGGGTTAGGGTTAGGGTTAGGGCTAGGGCTAGGGTTAGGTTTAGGGGTAGGGATAGGTTTAGGGATAGGGTCTGGGCTAGGGTTAGGTTTAGGGTTAAGGCTCGGGCTAGGGCTAGGGCTAGGGCTAGGGATAGGGCTAGGGCTAGGGCTAGGGCTAGGGTTAGTGTTAGGGTTAGGGCTAGGGTTGGGGTTAGGGCTAGAGTTCGGGTTAGGGTTAGGGTGGGGTTAGGGCTACGGCTAGGGTTTGTGCTTGGGTTAGGGTTAGGGCTAGGGATAGGACTAGGGATAGGGATAGGGATAGGGATAGGACTAGGGCTAGGGATAGGGCTAGGGCTAGGGCAAGGGTTAGGTCAAGGGCTATTGTTACGGTTAAGTTTAGGGTCAGTGTGAGGGCTATGGTTAGGGTGAGGGTGAGGGTTACGGCTAGGGTTAGCATTAGGGTTAGGGCTGGCGTTAGCGTTAGCATTAGAGTTAGGTTTAGGTTTAGGGTTAGGGTTAGGGTTAGGGCTAGGGCTAGGCCTACGGTTAGGGCTTGCGTTATGGCTAGGGTTAGGGTTTGGTGAGGTTTAGGGTTAGGAGTAGAGTTAGGGTTAGGGTGAGGGCTAGGTTTAGGGTGAGGGTTAGTTTTAGGGTTAGGGTTAGGGCTAGGGTTATCATTAGGGTTAGGGCTAGGGTTAGGGTTAGGTTTATGATTATGGTTAGGGTTTTGGTTAGGTTTAGTGGTAGGCTTTGGGTTAGGGTTAGGGCTAGGGTTTGGGTTAGGGTTTGGGTTAGGGTTAGGGTTAGGATTAGGGCTAGGGCTAGTGTTAGGACTAGGGCTAGGGTAACGGTTAGGACATGCGTTAGAGCTAGAGTTAGGGCTAGCGTTAGGGTTCAGGTTCAGTTTAGGGTTACAGTTTGAGTTAGGGGTAGGGGTAGGGTAGGGCTAGGGCTAGGGTTAGGGCTAGGCCTAGGGTTACAATTAGGGCTAAGGTTAGGTTTAGGGTTAGGGTTAGCGCTAGGGTTAGCGCTAGGGTTACGTTTAGGGTTAGGGATAGGGTTAGGTGTAGGGGTAGGGATAGGTTTAGGGATAGGGTCTGGGCTAGGGTTAGGTTTAGGGTTAAGGCTCGGGCTAGGGCTAGGTATAGGGCTAGGGCTAGGGCTAGGGCTAGGGCTAGGGTTAGGGTTAGGGTTAGGGCTATGGTTCGGGTTAGGGCTAGAGTTCGGGTTAGGGTTAGGGTGGGGTTAGGGCTACGGCTAGGGTTAGGGCTTGGGTTATGTTTAGGGTTAGGGTTAGGGCTAGGGCTAGTGTTAGGGCTAGGGCTAGGGCTAGGGTAACGGTTAGGACATGCGTTAGAGCTAGAGTTAGGGCTAGCGTTAGGGTTCAGGTTCAGTTTAGGGTTACAGTTTGAGTTAGGGGTAGGGCTAGGGTAGGGCTAGGGCTAGGGTTAGGGCTAGGCCTAGGGTTAGAATTAGGGCTAAGGTTAGGTTTAGGGTTAGGGTTAGCGTTAGGGTTAGCGCTAGGGTTACGTTTAGGGTTAGGGATAGGGTTAGGTTTAGGGCTCGGGTTATGGTTAGGGTTACGGTTAGGGTTAGGGTTTGGGTTAGGGTTAGGGTTAGTGGTAGGGGTTGGGTTAGGGTTAGGGCTAGGGTCAGGGTTGGGGCTAGGGTTAGGGTTAGGGTTATTGTAAGTGAGAGGGTTAGGGCTAAGCCTAGGGTTATGGTTAGGGTTAGGGATACTGTTTGGGTTAGGGTTAGGGTTAGGGTAAGGGTTAGGGTTAGGGTTAGGGCTAGGGTGATGTTTAGGGTTAGGGTTAGGGTTAGGGTTAGCTCTAGGGTTAGGGTTATCGTTAGGGTGACGCTTTGGGCTAGGGTTAGGGTTAGGCTTAGGCTTAGGCTTAGGCTTAGGGTTCGGGCTAGGGCTAGGGTTAGGGCTAGGGCTAGGGCTAGGGTGAGGGTTCTGGTTAGTGTTAGGGCTAGGGTTAGCATTAGGGTTAGGGCTACGGTTATGGTTAGGGTTTGTGTTAGGGTTAGTGGTAGGCTTTGAGTTAGGGTAAGGTCTAGGGTTAGGGCTAGGGCTAGGGTTAGGGCTAGGGCTAGGGCTACGGATAGGGCTAGGGTTAGGGCTAGGGTTAGGGCTTAGGTTAGGGTTAGGGTTAGGGTTAGGGTTCGGGTTAGGTATAGGGTGAGGGCTAGGGTTAGGTTGAGGGTTCTGGTTAGTGTTAGGGCTAGGGTTAGCATTAAGGTTAGGGCTACCGTTATGGTTAGGATTTGTGTTAGGGTTAGTGGTAGGCTTTGAGTTAGGGTAAGGTCTAGTGTTAGGGCTTGGGCTAGGGTAAGGGTTAGGGCTAGGGGTAGAACTAGAGCTAGGGCTAAGGTTAGGGTTAGGGTTCAGTTTTAGTTTAGGGTTACAGTTTGGTTTATGGGTAGGGGTAGGGGTAGGGTTAGGTCTAGGCCTAGGGTTAGGGTTAAGGCTAAAGTTAGGTTTAGGGTTAGGGTTAGGGTTAGCGCTAGGGTTAGGCTTAGGGTTAGGGTTAGGGCTAGGGTTAGGTTTAGGGCTCGGGTTAGGGTTAGGGTTACGGTTTTGGTTAGGGTTTGGGTTAGCGTTAGGGTTAGTGGTAGGTGTTGGGTTAGGGTTAGGGCTAGGGATAGAGTTTAGGCTAGGATTAGGTTTAGGGTTACAGTTAGTGAGAGGGTTAGGGCTAAGGCTAGTGTTAGGGTGAGATTTAGGTTTAGGGATATGGTTTTTTGTTAGGGTTAGGGTTATGGTTAGCGTTAGGATTAGGGTTAGGGCTAGGGTTAGGTCGAGGGTTAGGGTTAGGGTTAGGGTTAGGGTTAGGGTTAGGGTTAAGGTTAGAGTTAGGGTTAGCGTTAGGGTTTGGGTTAGGGTTAGGGTTAGTGTTCGGGCTAGGGCTAGGGTTACTGCTAGGGCTACGGTTAGGGCTAGGGTTAGGGCTAGGGTTAGGGCTTGGGTTAGGGTTAGTTTTAGGGCTAGGGCTAGGGCTAGGGCAAGGGTTAGGGCAAGGGCTATGGTTAGGGTTAGGGTTAGGGTTAGGGTGAGGGTTAGGGCTAGGGCTAGGGCTAGGGCTAGGGCTAGGGCAAGGGTTAGGGCAAGGGTTAGGGCAAGGGCTATGATTAGGGTTAGAGATCGGGTTAGGGTTACGGTTGGGGTTAGGGTGAGTGTCAGGACTAGGGTTAGGGTGAGGGTTAGGGTTAGTGTTAGGGCCAGGGTTACCATTAGGGTCAGGGCTACGGTTAGGTTTATGGGAAGGGGTCGGGGTAGGATTAGGGTAGGGTTAGGGTTAGCGCTAGGGTTAGGCTTAGGGTTACGGTTAGGGCTAGGGTTAGGTTTAGGGCTCGGGTTAGGTTTAGGGTTACGGTTCTGGTTCTGGTTAGGGTTTGGGTTAGCGTTACGGTTAGTGGTAGGTGTTGGGTTAGGGTTAGGGCTAGGGATAGAGTTTAGGCTAGGATTAGGGTTAGGTTACAGTTAGTGAGAGGGTTAGGGCTAAGGCTAGTGTTAGGGTGAGATTTAGGTTTAGGGATACGGTTTTTTGTTAGGGTTAGGGTTATGGTTAGCCTTAGGATTAGGGTTAGGGCTAGGGTTAGGTCGAGGGTTAGGGTTAGGGTTAAGGTTAGGGTTAGGGTTAAGGTTAGAGTTAGGGTTAGGGTTAGGGTTTGTGTTAGGGTTAGGGTTAGTGTTCGGGCTAGGGCTAGGGTTACTGCTAGGGCTACAGTTAGGGCTAAGGTTAGGGCTAGGGTTAGGGCTAGGGTTAGGGCTTGGGTTAGGGTTAGGGCTAGGGCTAGGGCTAGGGCAAGGGTTAGGCAAGGGCTATGGTTAGGGTTAGGGTTAGGGTTAGGGTTAGGGTTAGGGTGAGGGTTAGGGCTAGGGCTAGGGCAAGGGTTAGGGCAAGGGCTATGCTTAGGGTTAGAGTTAGGGTTAGGGTTAGGGTTAGGGCTAGGGTGAGGTTTAGGGTTAGGGTTAGGGTTAGTTCTAGGGTTAGGGTTATCGTTAGGGTGATGCTTTGGGCTAGGGTTAGGGTTAGGGTTAGGGTTAGGGTTAGGGTTCGGGTTCGGGTTCGGGTTCGGGTTCGGGCTAGGGCTAGGGTTAGGGCTAGGGCTAGGGCTAGGGCTACGTATAGGGCTAGCGTTAGGGCTAGGGATAGGGCTTAGGTTAGGGTTAGGGTTAGGGTTAAGGTTTAGGGTTCGGGTTAGGTATAGGGTGAGGGCTAGGGTTAGGGTGAGGGTTCTGGTTAGTGTTAGGGCTAGGGTTAGCATTAGGGTTAGGTCTACGGTTATGGTTAGGGTTTGTGTTAGGGTTAGTGGTAGGCTTTGAGTTAGGGTAAGGTCTAGGGTTAGGGCTAGGGCTAGGGTCAGGGTTAGGGCTAGGTTTAGAACTAGAGCTAGGGCTAGGGTTAGGGTTAGGGTTCAGTTTTACTTTAGGGTTACAGTTTGGTTTAGGGGTAGGGGTAGGTGTAGGGTTAGGTCTAGGCCTAGGGTTTGGGTTAAGGCTATAGTTAGGTTTAGGGTTAGGGTTAGGGTTAGCGCTAGGGTTAGGCTTAGGGTTAGGGTTAGGGCTAGGGTTAGGTTTAGGGCTCGGGTTAGGGTTAGGGTTACGGTTCTGGTTCTGGTTAGGGTTTGGGTTAGCGTTAGGGTTAGTGGTAGGTGTTGGGTTAGGGTTAGGGATAGGGATAGAGTTTAGGCTAGGATTAGGGTTAGGGTTACAGTTAGTGAGAGGGTTAGGGCTAAGGCTAGTGTTAGGGTGAGAGTTAGGTTTAGGGATATGGTTTTTTGTTAGGGTTAGGGTTATGGTTAGCGTTAGGATTAGGGTTAGGGCTAGGGTTAGGTCGAGGGTTAGGGTTAGGGTTAGGGTTAGGGTTAGGGTTAAGGTTAGAGTTAGGTTTAGGGTTAGGGTTAGGGTTTGGGTTAGGGTTAGTGTTCAGGCTAGGGCTAGGGTTACTGCTAGGGCTACGGTAAGGGCTAGGGTTAGGGCTAGGGGTAGGGCTTGGGTTAGGGTTAGGGTTAGGGCTAGGGCTAGGGCTAGGGCAAGGGTTAGGGCAAGGGCTATGGTTAGGGTTAGGGTTAGGGTTAGGGTTAGGGTTAGGGTTAGGGTGAGGGTTAGGGCTCGGGCTAGGGCTAGGGCTAGGGCTAGGGCAAGGGTTAGGGCAAGGGCTATGGTTAGGGTTAGAGATCGGGTTAGGGTTACGGTTGGGGTTAGGGTGAGGGTCAGGACTAGGGTTAGGGTGAGGGTTAGGGTTAGTGTTAGGGCCAGGGTTAGCATTAGGGTCAGGGCTACGGTTAGGGTTATGGGAAGGGGTAGGGGTAGGATTAGGGTAGGGTTAGGGTTACGGCTATGGTTAGGGTTAGGGCTCGGACAAGGGTTAGGGCTAAGGCTAGGGCTAGTGTTAGGGTTAGGGCTATGGCTAGAGCTTGGGCTAGGGCAAGGGTTAGGGTTAGGGTTAGGGTTAGGTATAGGGTGAGGGCTAGGGTTAGGGTGAGGGTTCTGGTTAGTGTTAGGGCTAGGGTAAGCATTAGGGTTAGGGCTACGGTTATGGTTAGGGTTTGTATTAGGGTTAGTGGTAGGCTTTGGGTTAGGGAAAGGTCTAGGGTTAGGGCTAGGGCTAGGGTAAGGGTTAGGGCTAGGTTTAGAACTAGAGCTAGGGCTAGGGTTAGGGTTAGGGTTCAGTTTCAGTTTAGGGTTACAGTTTGGTTTAGGGGTAGGGGTAGGGGTAGGGTTAGGTCTAGGCCTAGGCTTAGGGTTAAGGCTATAGTTAGGTTTAGGGTTAGGGTTAGGGTTAGCGCTAGGGTTAGGCTTAGGTTTAGGGTTAGGGCTAGGGTTAGGTTTAGGGCTCGGGTTAGGTCTAGGGTTACGGTTCTGGTTCTGGTTAGGGTTTGGGTTAGCGTTACGGTTAGTGGTAGGTGTTGGGTTAGGGTTAGGGCTAGGGATAGAGTTTAGGCTAGGATTAGGGTTAGGTTACAGTTAGTGAGAGGGTTAGGGCTAAGGCTAGTGTTAGGGTGAGATTTAGGTTTAGGGATACGGTTTTTTGTTAGGGTTAGGGTTATGGTTAGCGTTAGGATTAGGGTTAGGGCTAGGGTTAGGTCGAGGGTTAGGGTTAGGGTTAAGGTTAGGGTTAGGGTTAAGGTTAGAGTTAGGGTTAGGGTTAGGGTTTGTGTTAGGGTTAGGGTTAGTGTTCGGTCTAGGGCTAGGGTTACTGCTAGCGCTACAGTTAGGGCTAAGGTTAGGGCTAGGGTTAGGGCTAGGGTTAGGGCTTGGGTTAGGGTTAGGGCTAGGGCTAGGGCTAGGGCAAGGGTTAGGCAAGGGCTATGGTTAGGGTTAGGGTTAGGGTTAGGGTTAGGGTGAGGGTTAGGGCTAGGGCTAGGGCAAGGGTTAGGGCAAGGGCTATGCTTAGGGTTGGAGGTAGGGTTAGGGTTAGGGTTGGGGTTAGGGTGAGGGTCAGGGCTAGGGTTAGGGTGAGGGTTAGGGTTAGTGTTAGGGCCAGGGTTAGCATTAGGGTCAGGGCTACGGTTAGGGTTAGGGGTAGGGGTAGGGGTAGGATTAGGGTAGGGTTAGGGTTACGGCTATGGTTAGGGTTAGGGTTAGGGTTAGGGTTAGAGTTAGGGCAAGGGTTAGGGCTAGACTTCAGGTTAGGTTTAGGGTAGGGTTAGGGCTAGGGCTAGGGTTAGGGTTAGTGTTAGGGTTAGGTTTAGGGCGAGGGCTAGGGCTAGGGTTTGTGTTAGGGTTAGGGCTAGGGCTAGGGCTAGGGTTAGTGTTATGGTTAGTGTTAGGGTTAGGGTTAGGTTTAGGTGTAGGGTTAGGGTTAGACTTAGGGGCAGGTTTAGGGGTAGGGCTAGGGTTAGTTGTAGTGTTAGAGCTAGGGCTAGGGCTTGGGATAGGGATAGGGATAGGGATAGGGATAGGGTTAGTGTTAGTGTTAGGGCTAGGGCTAGGGTTAGGGTTAGGGTTAGGGTTAGGGTTAGGGTTAGGATTAGGGCTAGGGTTAGGGTTAGGGCTAGGGCTAGGGTTAGGGTTAGGGTTCGGGCTAGGATTAGGGCTAGGGTTAGGGCTAGGGCTCGGGCTAGGTAACGGTTAGGGCTAGGGTTAGAGCTAGAGCTAGGACTAGGGTTAGGGTTCAGGTTCAGGTTCAGTTTAGGTTTACAGTTTGGGTTAGGGGCAGGGGTAGGGGTAGGGGTATGGTTACGGCTAGGCCTAGGGTTATGGTTAGGGCTAGGGTTAGGTTTAGGGTTAGCGTTAGAGTTAGGATTAGCGCTAGGGTTAGGGTTATGGTTAGGGTTAGGGCTAGGTTCAGGTTTAGGGCTCGGGTTAGTGTTATGTTTAGGGTTACGGTTCTGGTTAGGGTTTGGGTTAGGGTTAGGGTTAGTGGTAGGGGTTGGGTTAGGGTTAGGGTTAGTGTTCGGGCTAGGGCTAGGGCTAGGGTTACTGCTAGGGCTACGGTTAGGCCTACGGTTAGGGCTAGGGTTAGGGCTTGGGTTAGGTTTAGGGTTAGGGCTAGGGCTAGGGCTAGGGCAAGGGTTAGGGCAAGGGCTATGGTTAGGGTTAGAGTTCGGGTTAGGGTTACGGTTGGGCTTAGGGTTAGGGTCAGGACTAGGGTTAGGGTGAGGGTTAGGGTTAGTGTTAGGGCCAGGGTTAGCATTAGGGTCAGGGCTACGGTTAGGGTTACGGGTAGGGGTAGGGGTAGGATTAGGGTAGGGTTGGGGTTACGGCTATGGTTAGGGTTAGGGCTCGGACAAGGGTTAGGGCTAAGGCTAGGGCTAGTGTTAGGGTTAGGGCTATGGCTAGGGCTTCGGCTAGGGCAAGGTTTAGGGTTAGGGTTAGGGTTAGGGTTAGGTATAGGGTGAGGGCTAGGGTTAGGGTGAGGGTTCTGGTTATTGTTAGGGCTAGGGTAAGCATTAGGGTTAGGGCTACGGTTATGGTTAGGGTTTATATTAGGGTTAGTGGTAGGCTTTGGGTTAGGGTAAGGTCTAGGGTTAGGGCAAGGGTTAGGGTTAATGTTAGGGTTAGGGCTAGGGTTAGGTTTGGGGTTACGGTTAGGGTTATGGTTAGGGTTAGGGTTAGGGTTAGAGTTAGGGCTAGGGTTGGGGTTGGGGTTAGGGTTTGAGTTCGGGTTCGGTTCGGGTTAGGGTTAGGGTTAGGGTTTGGGGTAGGTTTATGGTTTGGGTTAGGGTTAGGGTTGCGGTTGGGGTTAGGTTTAGGGCTAGGGCTAGGGCTAGGGTTAAAGCTAGGGCTAGGGCTAGGGTTAGGGTTAAGGCTATAGTTAGGGTTAGGGTTAGGGTTAGCGCTAGGGTTAGGCTTAGGGTTAGGGTTAGGGCTAGGGTTAGGTTTAGGGCTCGGGTTAGGTTTAGGGTTACGGTTCTGGTTCTGGTTAGGGTTTGGGTTAGCGTTACGGTTAGTGGTAGGTGTTGGGTTAGGGCTAGGGATAGAGTTTAGGCTAGGATTAGGGTTAGGTTACAGTTAGTGAGAGGGTTAGGGCTAAGGCTAGTGTTAGGTTTAGGCTTAGGTTTAGGGATATGGTTTGGGTTAGGGTTAGGGTTAGGGCTAGGGTTAGGGTTAGGGATAGGGTTAGGGTTAGGGTTAGGGTTATGGTTAGGTCTAGGGTTAGGGTTATGGTTAGGGTTAGGGTTAGGGTTAGGGTTAGGGTTAGGGTTAGTGTTAGGGTTAGGGTTAGGGTTAGGGTTCGGGCTAGGGCTAGGGTTAGGGCTAGGGTTAGGGCTACGGCAAGGGTTACGGCAAGGGCTATGGTTAGGGTTATTTTTAGGGTTAGGGTTAGGGTCAGGGTTAGGGTGAGGGCTAGGGTTAGGGTGAGGGTTAGGGTTAGTGTTAGGGCTAGGGTTAGCATTAGGGTTAGGGCTACGGTTAGGGTCAGGGTTAGGGCTATGTTTATGGTTAGGTTTTGGGTTACGGTTTGTGGTAGGCTTTGGGTTAGGGTTAGGTCTAGGGTTAGGGTTTGGGCTAAGGTTAGGGTTAGGGTTATGGCTAGGGTTAGGGTTTGGGTTAGGTTTAGGATTTGGGTTAGAGTTAGGGTTAGGGCTAGGGTTAGGTTTAGGGTTAGGGTTAGGGTTAGGGCTGGGGTTGGGGTTGAGGTTAGGGTTAGGGTTACGGTTGGGGTTGTGGTTGGTGTTGTGTTGTGGTTGGGGTTGGGGTTAGGGTTTGAGTTTGGGTTCGGGTTCCGGATAGGGTTAGAATTAGTGTTAGGGTTAGGGTTAGGGCTAGGGCTAGGGCTAGGGTTAGGGTTAGGCTTAGGTTTAGGGATACGGTTTGGATTAGGGGTAGGGTTAGGGCTAGGGTTTGGGTTAGGGTTAGGGTTAGGATTAGGGCTAGGGCTAGTGTTAGCGCTAGGGCTACGGCTAGGGTAAGGGTTAGGACACGCGTTAGAGCTAGAGTTAGGGCTAGCGTTAGGGTTCAGGTTCAGTTTAGGGTTACAGTTTGAGTTAGGGGTAGGGGTAGGGTAGGGCTAGGGCTAGGGTTAGGGCTAGGCCTAGGGTTAGAATTAGGGCTAAGGTTAGGTTTAGGCTTAGGCTTAGCGTTAGGGTTAATGCTAGGGTTACGTTTAGGGTTAGGGATAGGGTTAGGTTTAGGGCTCGGGTTAGGGTTAGGGTTACTGTTATGGTTAGGGTTTGGGTTAGGGTTAGGGTTATTGTAAGTGAGAGGGTTAGGGCTAAGCCTAGGGTTATGCTTAGGGTTAGGGATACTGTTTGGGTTAGGGTTAGGGTTAGGGTAAGGGTTAGGGTTAGGGTTAGGGCTAGGGTGATGTTTAGGGTTAGGGTTAGGGTTAGGGTTAGCTCTAGGGTTAGGGTTATCGTTAGGGTGACGCTTTGGGCTAGGGTTAGGGTTAGGCTTAGGCTTAGGCTTAGGCTTAGGGTTCGGGCTAGGGCTAGGGTTAGGGCTAGGGCTAGGGCTAGGGTGAGGGTTCTGGTTAGTGTTAGGGCTAGGGTTAGCATTAGGGTTAGGGCTACGGTTATGGTTAGGGTTTGTGTTAGGGTTAGTGGTAGGCTTTGAGTTAGGGTAAGGTCTAGGGTTAGGGCTAGGGCTAGGGTTAGGGCTAGGGCTAGGGCTACGGATAGGGCTAGGGTTAGGGCTAGGGTTAGGGCTTAGGTTAGGGTTAGGGTTAGGGTTAGGGTTCGGGTTAGGTATAGGGTGAGGGCTAGGGTTAGGTTGAGGGTTCTGGTTAGTGTTAGGGCTAGGGTTAGCATTAAGGTTAGGGCTACCGTTATGGTTAGGATTTGTGTTAGGGTTAGTGGTAGGCTTTGAGTTAGGGTAAGGTCTAGGGTTAGGGCTTGGGCTAGGGTAAGGGTTAGGGCTAGGGGTAGAACTAGAGCTAGGGCTAAGGTTAGGGTTAGGGTTCAGTTTTAGTTTAGGGTTACAGTTTGGTTTATGGGTAGGGGTAGGGGTAGGGTTAGGTCTAGGCCTAGGGTTAGGGTTAAGGCTAAAGTTAGGTTTAGGGTTAGGGTTAGGGTTAGCGCTAGGGTTAGGCTTAGGGTTAGGGTTAGGGCTAGGGTTAGGTTTAGGGCTCGGGTTAGGGTTAGGGTTACGGTTTTGGTTAGGGTTTGGGTTAGCGTTAGGGTTAGTGGTAGGTGTTGGGTTAGGGTTAGGGCTAGGGATAGAGTTTAGGCTAGGATTAGGTTTAGGGTTACAGTTAGTGAGAGGGTTAGGGCTAAGGCTAGTGTTAGGGTGAGATTTAGGTTTAGGGATATGGTTTTTTGTTAGGGTTAGGGTTATGGTTAGCGTTAGGATTAGGGTTAGGGCTAGGGTTAGGTCGAGGGTTAGGGTTAGGGTTAGGGTTAGGGTTAGGGTTAGGGTTAGGGTTAGGGTTAAGGTTAGAGTTAGGGTTAGCGTTAGGGTTTGGGTTAGGGTTAGGGTTAGTGTTCGGGCTAGGGCTAGGATTACTGCTAGGGCTACGGTTAGGGCTAGGGTTAGGGCTAGGATTAGGGCTTGGGTTAGGGTTAGTTTTAGGGCTAGGGCTAGGGCAAGGGTTAGGGCAAGGGCTATGGTTAGGGTTAGGGTTAGGGTTAGGGTGAGGGTTAGGGCTAGGGCTAGGGCTAGGGCTAGGGCTAGGGCAAGGGTTAGGGCAAGGGTTAGGGCAAGGGTTAGGGCAAGGGCTATGATTAGGGTTAGAGATCGGGTTAGGGTTACGGTTGGGGTTAGGGTGAGTGTCAGGACTAGGGTTAGGGTGAGGGTTAGGGTTAGTGTTAGGGCCAGGGTTACCATTAGGGTCAGGGCTACGGTTAGGTTTATGGGAAGGGGTCGGGGTAGGATTAGGGTAGGGTTAGGGTTAGCGCTAGGGTTAGGCTTAGGGTTACGGTTAGGGCTAGGGTTAGGTTTAGGGCTCGGGTTAGGTTTAGGGTTACGGTTCTGGTTCTGGTTAGGGTTTGGGTTAGCGTTACGGTTAGTGGTAGGTGTTGGGTTAGGGTTAGGGCTAGGGATAGAGTTTAGGCTAGGATTAGGGTTAGGTTACAGTTAGTGAGAGGGTTAGGGCTAAGGCTAGTGTTAGGGTGAGATTTAGGTTTAGGGATACGGTTTTTTGTTAGGGTTAGGGTTATGGTTAGCCTTAGGATTAGGGTTAGGGCTAGGGTTAGGTCGAGGGTTAGGGTTAGGGTTAAGGTTAGGGTTAGGGTTAAGGTTAGAGTTAGGGTTAGGGTTAGTGTTCGGGCTAGGGCTAGGGTTACTGCTAGGGCTACAGTTAGGGCTAAGGTTAGGGCTAGGGTTAGGGCTAGGGTTAGGGCTAGGGTTAGGGCTTGGGTTAGGGTTAGGGCTAGGGCTAGGGCTAGGGCAAGGGTTAGGCAAGGGCTATGGTTAGGGTTAGGGTTAGGGTTAGGGTTAGGGTTAGGGTTAGGGTGAGGGTTAGGGCTAGGGCTAGGGCAAGGGTTAGGGCAAGGGCTATGCTTAGGGTTAGAGTTAGGGTTAGGGTTAGGGTTAGGGCTAGGGTGAGGTTTAGGGTTAGGGTTAGGGTTAGGTCTAGGGTTAGGGTTATCGTTAGGGTGATGCTTTGGGCTAGGGTTAGGGTTAGGGTTAGGGTTAGGGTTAGGGTTCGGGTTCGGGTTCGGGCTAGGGCTAGGGTTAGGGCTAGGGCTAGGGCTAGGGCTACGTATAGGGCTAGCGTTAGGGCTAGGGATAGGGCTTAGGTTAGGGTTAGGGTTAGGGTTAAGGTTTAGGGTTCGGGTTAGGTATAGGGTGAGGGCTAGGGTTAGGGTGAGGGTTCTGGTTAGTGTTAGGGCTAGGGTTAGCATTAGGGTTAGGTCTACGGTTATGGTTAGGGTTTGTGTTAGGGTTAGTGGTAGGCTTTGAGTTAGGGTAAGGTCTAGGGTTAGGGCTAGGGCTAGGGTCAGGGTTAGGGCTAGGTTTAGAACTAGAGCTAGGGCTAGGGTTAGGGTTAGGGTTCAGTTTTACTTTAGGGTTACAGTTTGGTTTAGGGGTAGGGGTAGGGGTAGGGTTAGGTCTAGGCCTAGGGTTTGGGTTAAGGCTATAGTTAGGTTTAGGGTTAGGGTTAGGGTTAGCGCTAGGGTTAGGCTTAGGGTTAGGGTTAGCGCTAGGGTTAGGTTTAGGGCTCGGGTTAGGGTTAGGGTTACGGTTCTGGTTCTGGTTAGGGTTTGGGTTAGCGTTAGGGTTAGTGGTAGGTGTTGGGTTAGGGTTAGGGCTAGGGATAGAGTTTAGGCTAGGATTAGGGTTAGGGTTACAGTTAGTGAGAGGGTTAGGGCTAAGGCTAGTGTTAGGGTGAGAGTTAGGTTTAGGGATATGGTTTTTTGTTAGGGTTAGGGTTATGGTTAGCGTTAGGATTAGGGTTAGGGCTAGGGTTAGGTCGAGGGTTAGGGTTAGGGTTAGGGTTAGGGTTAGGGTTAAGGTTAGAGTTAGGTTTAGGGTTAGGGTTAGGGTTTGGGTTAGGGTTAGTGTTCAGGCTAGGGCTAGGGTTACTGCTAGGGCTACGGTAAGGGCTAGGGTTAGGGCTAGGGGTAGGGCTTGGGTTAGGGTTAGGGTTAGGGCTAGGGCTAGGGCTAGGGCAAGGGTTAGGGCAAGGGCTATGGTTAGGGTTAGGGTTAGGGTGAGGGTTAGGGTGAGGGTTAGGGCTCGGGCTAGGGCTAGGGCTAGGGCTAGGGCAAGGGTTAGGGCAAGGGCTATGGTTAGGGTTAGAGATCGGGTTAGGGTTACGGTTGGGGTTAGGGTGAGGGTCAGGACTAGGGTTAGGGTGAGGGTTAGGGTTAGTGTTAGGGCCAGGGTTAGCATTAGGGTCAGGGCTACGGTTAGGGTTATGGGAAGGGGTAGGGGTAGGATTAGGGTAGGGTTAGGGTTACGGCTATGGTTAGGGTTAGGGCTCGGACAAGGGTTAGGGCTAAGGCTAGGGCTAGTGTTAGGGTTAGGGCTATGGCTAGAGCTTGGGCTAGGGCAAGGGTTAGGGTTAGGGTTAGGGTTAGGTATAGGGTGAGGGCTAGGGTTAGGGTGAGGGTTCTGGTTAGTGTTAGGGCTAGGGTAAGCATTAGGGTTAGGGCTACGGTTATGGTTAGGGTTTGTATTAGGGTTAGTGGTAGGCTTTGGGTTAGGGAAAGGTCTAGGGTTAGGGCTAGGGCTAGGGTAAGGGTTAGGGCTAGGTTTAGAACTAGAGCTAGGGCTAGGGTTAGGGTTAGTGTTCAGTTTCAGTTTAGGGTTACAGTTTGGTTTAGGGGTAGGGGTAGGGGTAGGGTTAGGTCTAGGCCTAGGCTTAGGGTTAAGGCTATAGTTAGGTTTAGGGTTAGGGTTAGGGTTAGCGCTAGGGTTAGGCTTAGGTTTAGGGTTAGGGCTAGGGTTAGGTTTAGGGCTCGGGTTAGGTCTAGGGTTACGGTTCTGGTTCTGGTTAGGGTTTGGGTTAGCGTTACGGTTAGTGGTAGGTGTTGGGTTAGGGTTAGGGCTAGGGATAGAGTTTAGGCTAGGATTAGGGTTAGGTTACAGTTAGTGAGAGGGTTAGGGCTAAGGCTAGTGTTAGGGTGAGATTTAGGTTTAGGGATACGGTTTTTTGTTAGGGTTAGGGTTATGGTTAGCGTTAGGATTAGGGTTAGGGCTAGGGTTAGGTCGAGGGTTAGGGTTAGGGTTAAGGTTAGGGTTAGGGTTAAGGTTAGAGTTAGGGTTAGGGTTAGGGTTTGTGTTAGGGTTAGGGTTAGTGTTCGGGCTAGGGATAGGGTTACTGCTAGGGCTACAGTTAGGGCTAAGGTTAGGGCTAGGGTTAGGGCTAGGGTTAGGGCTTGGGTTAGGGTTAGGGCTAGGGCTAGGGCTAGGGCTAGGGCAAGGGTTAGGCAAGGGCTATGGTTAGGGTTAGGGTTAGGGTTAGGGTGAGGGTTAGGGCTAGGGCTAGGGCAAGGGTTAGGGCAAGGGCTATGGTTAGGGTTAGGGTTAGGGTTAGGGTTAGGGTGAGGGTGAGGTTGAGGGTGAGGGTTAGGGCTAGGGCTAGGGCTCGGGCTAGGGCTAGGGCAAGGGTTAGGGCAAGGGCTATGCTTAGGGTTAGAGGTAGGGTTAGGGTTAGGGTTAGGGTTGGGGTTAGGGTGAGGGTCAGGGCTAGGGTTAGGGTGAGGGTTAGGGTTAGTGTTAGGGCCAGGGTTAGCATTAGGGTCAGGGCTACGGTTAGGGTTAGGGGTAGGGGTAGGGGTAGGATTAGGGTAGGGTTAGGGTTACGGCTATGGTTAGGGTTAGGGTTAGGGTTAGGGTTAGAGTTAGGGCAAGGGTTAGGGCTAGACTTCAGGTTAGGTTTAGGGTAGGGTTAGGGCTAGGGCTAGGGTTAGGGTTAGGGTTCGGGCTAGGATTAGGGCTAGGGTTAGGGCTAGGGCTCGGGCTAGGTAACGGTTAGGGCTAGGGTTAGAGCTAGAGCTAGGACTAGGGTTAGGGTTCAGGTTCAGGTTCAGTTTAGGTTTACAGTTTGGGTTAGGGGCAGGGGTAGGGGTAGGGGTATGGTTACGGCTAGGCCTAGGGTTATGGTTAGGGCTAGGGTTAGGTTTAGGGTTAGCGTTAGAGTTAGGATTAGCGCTAGGGTTAGGGTTATGGTTAGGGTTAGGGCTAGGTTCAGGTTTAGGGCTCGGGTTAGTGTTATGTTTAGGGTTACGGTTCTGGTTAGGGTTTGGGTTAGGGTTAGGGTTAGTGGTAGGGGTTGGGTTAGGGTTAGGGTTAGTGTTCGGGCTAGGGCTAGGGCTAGGGTTACTGCTAGGGCTACGGTTAGGCCTACGGTTAGGGCTAGGGTTAGGGCTTGGGTTAGGTTTAGGGTTAGGGCTAGGGCTAGGGCTAGGGCAAGGGTTAGGGCAAGGGCTATGGTTAGGGTTAGAGTTCGGGTTAGGGTTACGGTTGGGCTTAGGGTTAGGGTCAGGACTAGGGTTAGGGTGAGGGTTAGGGTTAGTGTTAGGGCCAGGGTTAGCATTAGGGTCAGGGCTACGGTTAGGGTTACGGGTAGGGGTAGGGGTAGGATTAGGGTAGGGTTGGGGTTACGGCTATGGTTAGGGTTAGGGCTCGGACAAGGGTTAGGGCTAAGGCTAGGGCTAGTGTTAGGGTTAGGGCTATGGCTAGGGCTTCGGCTAGGGCAAGGTTTAGGGTTAGGGTTAGGGTTAGGGTTAGGTATAGGGTGAGGGCTAGGGTTAGGGTGAGGGTTCTGGTTATTGTTAGGGCTAGGGTAAGCATTAGGGTTAGGGCTACGGTTATGGTTAGGTTTATATTAGGGTTAGTGGTAGGCTTTGGGTTAGGGTAAGGTCTAGGGTTAGGGCAAGGGTTAGGGTTAATGTTAGGGTTAGGGCTAGGGTTAGGTTTGGGGTTACGGTTAGGGTTATGGTTAGGGTTAGGGTTAGGGTTAGAGTTAGGGCTAGGGTTGGGGTTGGGGTTAGGGTTTGAGTTCGGGTTCGGTTCGGGTTAGGGTTAGGGTTAGGGTTTGGGGTAGGTTTATGGTTTGGGTTAGGGTTAGGGTTGCGGTTGGGGTTAGGTTTAGGGCTAGGGCTAGGGCTAGGGTTAAAGCTAGGGCTAGGGCTAGGGTTAGGGTTAAGGCTATAGTTAGGGTTAGGGTTAGGGTTAGCGCTAGGGTTAGGCTTAGGGTTAGGGTTAGGGCTAGGGTTAGGTTTAGGGCTCGGGTTAGGTTTAGGGTTACGGTTCTGGTTCTGGTTAGGGTTTGGGTTAGCGTTACGGTTAGTGGTAGGTGTTGGGTTAGGGCTAGGGATAGAGTTTAGGCTAGGATTAGGGTTAGGTTACAGTTAGTGAGAGGGTTAGGGCTAAGGCTAGTGTTAGGTTTAGGCTTAGGTTTAGGGATATGGTTTGGGTTAGGGTTAGGGTTAGGGCTAGGGTTAGGGTTAGGGTTAGGGTTAGGGTTAGGGTTAGGGTTATGGTTAGGTCTAGGGTTAGGGTTATGGTTAGGGTTAGGGTTAGGGTTAGGGTTAGGGTTAGGGTTAGTGTTAGGGTTAGGGTTAGGGTTAGGGTTCGGGCTAGGGCTAGGGTTAGGGCTAGGGTTAGGGCTACGGCAAGGGTTACGGCAAGGGCTATGGTTAGGGTTATTTTTAGGGTTAGGGTTAGGGTCAGGGTTAGGGTGAGGGCTAGGGTTAGGGTGAGGGTTAGGGTTAGTGTTAGGGCTAGGGTTAGCATTAGGGTTAGGGCTACGGTTAGGGTCAGGGTTAGGGCTATGTTTATGGTTAGGTTTTGGGTTACGGTTTGTGGTAGGCTTTGGGTTAGGGTTAGGTCTAGGGTTAGGGTTTGGGCTAAGGTTAGGGTTAGGGTTATGGCTAGGGTTAGGGTTTGGGTTAGGTTTAGGATTTGGGTTAGAGTTAGGGTTAGGGCTAGGGTTAGGTTTAGGGTTAGGGTTAGGGTTAGGGCTGGGGTTGGGGTTGAGGTTAGGGTTAGGGTTACGGTTGGGGTTGTGGTTGGTGTTGTGTTGTGGTTGGGGTTGGGGTTAGGGTTTGAGTTTGGGTTCGGGTTCCGGATAGGGTTAGAATTAGTGTTAGGGTTAGGGTTAGGGCTAGGGCTAGGGCTAGGGTTAGGGTTAGGCTTAGGTTTAGGGATACGGTTTGGATTAGGGGTAGGGTTAGGGCTAGGGTTTGGGTTAGGGTTAGGGTTAGGATTAGGGCTAGGGCTAGTGTTAGCGCTAGGGCTACGGCTAGGGTAAGGGTTAGGACACGCGTTAGAGCTAGAGTTAGGGCTAGCGTTAGGGTTCAGGTTCAGTTTAGGGTTACAGTTTGAGTTAGGGGTAGGGGTAGGGTAGGGCTAGGGCTAGGGTTAGGGCTAGGCCTAGGGTTAGAATTAGGGCTAAGGTTAGGTTTAGGCTTAGGCTTAGCGTTAGGGTTAATGCTAGGGTTACGTTTAGGGTTAGGGATAGGGTTAGGTTTAGGGCTCGGGTTAGGGTTAGGGTTACTGTTATGGTTAGGGTTTGGGTTAGGGTTAGGGTTATTGTAAGTGAGAGGGTTAGGGCTAAGCCTAGGGTTATGCTTAGGGTTAGGGATACTGTTTGGGTTAGGGTTAGGGTTAGGGTAAGGGTTAGGGTTAGGGTTAGGGCTAGGGTGATGTTTAGGGTTAGGGTTAGGGTTAGGGTTAGCTCTAGGGTTAGGGTTATCGTTAGGGTGACGCTTTGGGCTAGGGTTAGGGTTAGGCTTAGGCTTAGGCTTAGGCTTAGGGTTCGGGCTAGGGCTAGGGTTAGGGCTAGGGCTAGGGCTAGGGTGAGGGTTCTGGTTAGTGTTAGGGCTAGGGTTAGCATTAGGGTTAGGGCTACGGTTATGGTTAGGGTTTGTGTTAGGGTTAGTGGTAGGCTTTGAGTTAGGGTAAGGTCTAGGGTTAGGGCTAGGGCTAGGGTTAGGGCTAGGGCTAGGGCTACGGATAGGGCTAGGGTTAGGGCTAGGGTTAGGGCTTAGGTTAGGGTTAGGGTTAGGGTTAGGGTTCGGGTTAGGTATAGGGTGAGGGCTAGGGTTAGGTTGAGGGTTCTGGTTAGTGTTAGGGCTAGGGTTAGCATTAAGGTTAGGGCTACCGTTATGGTTAGGATTTGTGTTAGGGTTAGTGGTAGGCTTTGAGTTAGGGTAAGGTCTAGGGTTAGGGCTTGGGCTAGGGTAAGGGTTAGGGCTAGGGGTAGAACTAGAGCTAGGGCTAAGGTTAGGGTTAGGGTTCAGTTTTAGTTTAGGGTTACAGTTTGGTTTATGGGTAGGGGTAGGGGTAGGGTTAGGTCTAGGCCTAGGGTTAGGGTTAAGGCTAAAGTTAGGTTTAGGGTTAGGGTTAGGGTTAGCGCTAGGGTTAGGCTTAGGGTTAGGGTTAGGGCTAGGGTTAGGTTTAGGGCTCGGGTTAGGGTTAGGGTTACGGTTTTGGTTAGGGTTTGGGTTAGCGTTAGGGTTAGTGGTAGGTGTTGGGTTAGGGTTAGGGCTAGGGATAGAGTTTAGGCTAGGATTAGGTTTAGGGTTACAGTTAGTGAGAGGGTTAGGGCTAAGGCTAGTGTTAGGGTGAGATTTAGGTTTAGGGATATGGTTTTTTGTTAGGGTTAGGGTTATGGTTAGCGTTAGGATTAGGGTTAGGGCTAGGGTTAGGTCGAGGGTTAGGGTTAGGGTTAGGGTTAGGGTTAGGGTTAGGGTTAGGGTTAGGGTTAAGGTTAGAGTTAGGGTTAGCGTTAGGGTTTGGGTTAGGGTTAGGGTTAGTGTTCGGGCTAGGGCTAGGATTACTGCTAGGGCTACGGTTAGGGCTAGGGTTAGGGCTAGGATTAGGGCTTGGGTTAGGGTTAGTTTTAGGGCTAGGGCTAGGGCAAGGGTTAGGGCAAGGGCTATGGTTAGGGTTAGGGTTAGGGTTAGGGTGAGGGTTAGGGCTAGGGCTAGGGCTAGGGCTAGGGCTAGGGCAAGGGTTAGGGCAAGGGTTAGGGCAAGGGTTAGGGCAAGGGCTATGATTAGGGTTAGAGATCGGGTTAGGGTTACGGTTGGGGTTAGGGTGAGTGTCAGGACTAGGGTTAGGGTGAGGGTTAGGGTTAGTGTTAGGGCCAGGGTTACCATTAGGGTCAGGGCTACGGTTAGGTTTATGGGAAGGGGTCGGGGTAGGATTAGGGTAGGGTTAGGGTTAGCGCTAGGGTTAGGCTTAGGGTTACGGTTAGGGCTAGGGTTAGGTTTAGGGCTCGGGTTAGGTTTAGGGTTACGGTTCTGGTTCTGGTTAGGGTTTGGGTTAGCGTTACGGTTAGTGGTAGGTGTTGGGTTAGGGTTAGGGCTAGGGATAGAGTTTAGGCTAGGATTAGGGTTAGGTTACAGTTAGTGAGAGGGTTAGGGCTAAGGCTAGTGTTAGGGTGAGATTTAGGTTTAGGGATACGGTTTTTTGTTAGGGTTAGGGTTATGGTTAGCCTTAGGATTAGGGTTAGGGCTAGGGTTAGGTCGAGGGTTAGGGTTAGGGTTAAGGTTAGGGTTAGGGTTAAGGTTAGAGTTAGGGTTAGGGTTAGTGTTCGGGCTAGGGCTAGGGTTACTGCTAGGGCTACAGTTAGGGCTAAGGTTAGGGCTAGGGTTAGGGCTAGGGTTAGGGCTAGGGTTAGGGCTTGGGTTAGGGTTAGGGCTAGGGCTAGGGCTAGGGCAAGGGTTAGGCAAGGGCTATGGTTAGGGTTAGGGTTAGGGTTAGGGTTAGGGTTAGGGTTAGGGTGAGGGTTAGGGCTAGGGCTAGGGCAAGGGTTAGGGCAAGGGCTATGCTTAGGGTTAGAGTTAGGGTTAGGGTTAGGGTTAGGGCTAGGGTGAGGTTTAGGGTTAGGGTTAGGGTTAGGTCTAGGGTTAGGGTTATCGTTAGGGTGATGCTTTGGGCTAGGGTTAGGGTTAGGGTTAGGGTTAGGGTTAGGGTTCGGGTTCGGGTTCGGGCTAGGGCTAGGGTTAGGGCTAGGGCTAGGGCTAGGGCTACGTATAGGGCTAGCGTTAGGGCTAGGGATAGGGCTTAGGTTAGGGTTAGGGTTAGGGTTAAGGTTTAGGGTTCGGGTTAGGTATAGGGTGAGGGCTAGGGTTAGGGTGAGGGTTCTGGTTAGTGTTAGGGCTAGGGTTAGCATTAGGGTTAGGTCTACGGTTATGGTTAGGGTTTGTGTTAGGGTTAGTGGTAGGCTTTGAGTTAGGGTAAGGTCTAGGGTTAGGGCTAGGGCTAGGGTCAGGGTTAGGGCTAGGTTTAGAACTAGAGCTAGGGCTAGGGTTAGGGTTAGGGTTCAGTTTTACTTTAGGGTTACAGTTTGGTTTAGGGGTAGGGGTAGGGGTAGGGTTAGGTCTAGGCCTAGGGTTTGGGTTAAGGCTATAGTTAGGTTTAGGGTTAGGGTTAGGGTTAGCGCTAGGGTTAGGCTTAGGGTTAGGGTTAGCGCTAGGGTTAGGTTTAGGGCTCGGGTTAGGGTTAGGGTTACGGTTCTGGTTCTGGTTAGGGTTTGGGTTAGCGTTAGGGTTAGTGGTAGGTGTTGGGTTAGGGTTAGGGCTAGGGATAGAGTTTAGGCTAGGATTAGGGTTAGGGTTACAGTTAGTGAGAGGGTTAGGGCTAAGGCTAGTGTTAGGGTGAGAGTTAGGTTTAGGGATATGGTTTTTTGTTAGGGTTAGGGTTATGGTTAGCGTTAGGATTAGGGTTAGGGCTAGGGTTAGGTCGAGGGTTAGGGTTAGGGTTAGGGTTAGGGTTAGGGTTAAGGTTAGAGTTAGGTTTAGGGTTAGGGTTAGGGTTTGGGTTAGGGTTAGTGTTCAGGCTAGGGCTAGGGTTACTGCTAGGGCTACGGTAAGGGCTAGGGTTAGGGCTAGGGGTAGGGCTTGGGTTAGGGTTAGGGTTAGGGCTAGGGCTAGGGCTAGGGCAAGGGTTAGGGCAAGGGCTATGGTTAGGGTTAGGGTTAGGGTGAGGGTTAGGGTGAGGGTTAGGGCTCGGGCTAGGGCTAGGGCTAGGGCTAGGGCAAGGGTTAGGGCAAGGGCTATGGTTAGGGTTAGAGATCGGGTTAGGGTTACGGTTGGGGTTAGGGTGAGGGTCAGGACTAGGGTTAGGGTGAGGGTTAGGGTTAGTGTTAGGGCCAGGGTTAGCATTAGGGTCAGGGCTACGGTTAGGGTTATGGGAAGGGGTAGGGGTAGGATTAGGGTAGGGTTAGGGTTACGGCTATGGTTAGGGTTAGGGCTCGGACAAGGGTTAGGGCTAAGGCTAGGGCTAGTGTTAGGGTTAGGGCTATGGCTAGAGCTTGGGCTAGGGCAAGGGTTAGGGTTAGGGTTAGGGTTAGGTATAGGGTGAGGGCTAGGGTTAGGGTGAGGGTTCTGGTTAGTGTTAGGGCTAGGGTAAGCATTAGGGTTAGGGCTACGGTTATGGTTAGGGTTTGTATTAGGGTTAGTGGTAGGCTTTGGGTTAGGGAAAGGTCTAGGGTTAGGGCTAGGGCTAGGGTAAGGGTTAGGGCTAGGTTTAGAACTAGAGCTAGGGCTAGGGTTAGGGTTAGTGTTCAGTTTCAGTTTAGGGTTACAGTTTGGTTTAGGGGTAGGGGTAGGGGTAGGGTTAGGTCTAGGCCTAGGCTTAGGGTTAAGGCTATAGTTAGGTTTAGGGTTAGGGTTAGGGTTAGCGCTAGGGTTAGGCTTAGGTTTAGGGTTAGGGCTAGGGTTAGGTTTAGGGCTCGGGTTAGGTCTAGGGTTACGGTTCTGGTTCTGGTTAGGGTTTGGGTTAGCGTTACGGTTAGTGGTAGGTGTTGGGTTAGGGTTAGGGCTAGGGATAGAGTTTAGGCTAGGATTAGGGTTAGGTTACAGTTAGTGAGAGGGTTAGGGCTAAGGCTAGTGTTAGGGTGAGATTTAGGTTTAGGGATACGGTTTTTTGTTAGGGTTAGGGTTATGGTTAGCGTTAGGATTAGGGTTAGGGCTAGGGTTAGGTCGAGGGTTAGGGTTAGGGTTAAGGTTAGGGTTAGGGTTAAGGTTAGAGTTAGGGTTAGGGTTAGGGTTTGTGTTAGGGTTAGGGTTAGTGTTCGGGCTAGGGATAGGGTTACTGCTAGGGCTACAGTTAGGGCTAAGGTTAGGGCTAGGGTTAGGGCTAGGGTTAGGGCTTGGGTTAGGGTTAGGGCTAGGGCTAGGGCTAGGGCTAGGGCAAGGGTTAGGCAAGGGCTATGGTTAGGGTTAGGGTTAGGGTTAGGGTGAGGGTTAGGGCTAGGGCTAGGGCAAGGGTTAGGGCAAGGGCTATGGTTAGGGTTAGGGTTAGGGTTAGGGTTAGGGTGAGGGTGAGGTTGAGGGTGAGGGTTAGGGCTAGGGCTAGGGCTCGGGCTAGGGCTAGGGCAAGGGTTAGGGCAAGGGCTATGCTTAGGGTTAGAGGTAGGGTTAGGGTTAGGGTTAGGGTTGGGGTTAGGGTGAGGGTCAGGGCTAGGGTTAGGGTGAGGGTTAGGGTTAGTGTTAGGGCCAGGGTTAGCATTAGGGTCAGGGCTACGGTTAGGGTTAGGGGTAGGGGTAGGGGTAGGATTAGGGTAGGGTTAGGGTTACGGCTATGGTTAGGGTTAGGGTTAGGGTTAGGGTTAGAGTTAGGGCAAGGGTTAGGGCTAGACTTCAGGTTAGGTTTAGGGTAGGGTTAGGGCTAGGGCTAGGGTTAGGGTTAGGGTTAGGGTTAGGTTTAGGGCGAGGGCTAGGGCTAGGGTTTGTGTTAGGGTTAGGGCTAGGGCTAGGGCTAGGGTTAGTGTTAGGGTTAGTGTTAGGGTTAGGGTTAGGTTTAGGTGTAGGGTTAGGGTTAGACTTAGGGGCAGGTTTAGGGGTAGGGCTAGGGTTAGTTGTAGTGTTAGAGCTAGGGCTAGGGCTTGGGATAGGGATAGGGATAGGGATAGGGATAGGGTTAGTGTTAGTGTTAGGGCTAGGGCTAGGGTTAGGGTTAGGGTTAGGGTTAGGGTTAGGGTTAGGGTTAGGATTAGGGCTAGGGTTAGGGTTAGGGCTAGGGCTAGGGTTAGGGTTAGGGTTCGGGCTAGGATTAGGGCTAGGGTTAGGGCTAGGGCTCGGGCTAGGTAACGGTTAGGGCTAGGGTTAGAGCTAGAGCTAGGACTAGGGTTAGGGTTCAGGTTCAGGTTCAGTTTAGGTTTACAGTTTGGGTTAGGGGCAGGGGTAGGGGTAGGGGTATGGTTACGGCTAGGCCTAGGGTTATGGTTAGGGCTAGGGTTAGGTTTAGGGTTAGCGTTAGAGTTAGGATTAGCGCTAGGGTTAGGGTTATGGTTAGGGTTAGGGCTAGGTTCAGGTTTAGGCCTCGGGTTAGTGTTATGTTTAGGGTTACGGTTCTGGTTAGGGTTTGGGTTAGGGTTAGGGTTAGTGGTAGGGGTTGGGTTAGGGTTAGGGTTAGTGTTCGGGCTAGGGCTAGGGCTAGGGTTACTGCTAGGGCTACGGTTAGGCCTACGGTTAGGGCTAGGGTTAGGGCTTGGGTTAGGTTTAGGGTTAGGGCTAGGGCTAGGGCTAGGGCAAGGGTTAGGGCAAGGGCTATGGTTAGGGTTAGAGTTCGGGTTAGGGTTACGGTTGGGGTTAGGGTGAGGGTCAGGACTAGGGTTAGGGTGAGGGTTAGGGTTAGTGTTAGGGCCAGGGTTAGCATTAGGGTCAGGGCTACGGTTAGGGTTACGGGTAGGGGTAGGGGTAGGATTAGGGTAGGGTTGGGGTTACGGCTATGGTTAGGGTTAGGGCTCGGACAAGGGTTAGGGCTAAGGCTAGGGCTAGTGTTAGGGTTAGGGCTATGGCTAGGGCTTCGGCTAGGGCAAGGTTTAGGGTTAGGGTTAGGGTTAGGGTTAGGTATAGGGTGAGGGCTAGGGTTAGGGTGAGGGTTCTGGTTATTGTTAGGGCTAGGGTAAGCATTAGGGTTAGGGCTACGGTTATGGTTAGGGTTTATATTAGGGTTAGTGGTAGGCTTTGGGTTAGGGTAAGGTCTAGGGTTAGGGCAAGGGTTAGGGTTAATGTTAGGGCTAGGGCTAGGGTTAGGTTTGGGGTTACGGTTAGGGTTATGGTTAGGGTTAGGGTTAGGGTTAGAGTTAGGGCTAGGGTTGGGGTTGGGGTTAGGGTTTGAGTTCGGGTTCGGTTCGGGTTAGGGTTAGGGTTAGGGTTTGGGGTAGGTTTATGGTTTGGGTTAGGGTTAGGGTTGCGGTTGGGGTTAGGTTTAGGGCTAGGGCTAGGGTTAAAGCTAGGGCTAGGGCTAGGGTTAGGGTTAAGGCTATAGTTAGGGTTAGGGTTAGGGTTAGCGCTAGGGTTAGGCTTAGGGTTAGGGTTAGGGCTAGGGTTAGGTTTAGGGCTCGGGTTAGGTTTAGGGTTACGGTTCTGGTTCTGGTTAGGGTTTGGGTTAGCGTTACGGTTAGTGGTAGGTGTTGGGTTAGGGCTAGGGATAGAGTTTAGGCTAGGATTAGGGTTAGGTTACAGTTAGTGAGAGGGTTAGGGCTAAGGCTAGTGTTAGGGTTAGGCTTAGGTTTAGGGATATGGTTTGGGTTAGGCTTAGGGTTAGGGCTAGGGTTAGGGTTAGGGTTAGGGTTAGGGTTATGGTTAGGTCTAGGGTTAGGGTTATGGTTAGGGTTAGGGTTAGGGTTAGGGTTAGGGTTAGGGTTAGTGTTAGGGTTAGGGTTAGGGTTAGGGTTAGGGTTCGGGCTAGGGCTAGGGTTAGGGCTAGGGCTACGGTTACGGCTAGGGTTAGGGCTAGGGTTAGGGCTACGGCAAGGGTTACGGCAAGGGCTATGGTTAGGGTTATTTTTAGGGTTAGGGTTAGGGTCAGGGTTAGGGTGAGGGCTAGGGTTAGGGTGAGGGTTAGGGTTAGTGTTAGGGCTAGGGTTAGCATTAGGGTTAGGGCTACGGTTAGGGTCAGGGTTAGGGCTATGGTTATGGTTAGGTTTTGGGTTAGGGTTTGTGGTAGGCTTTGGGTTAGGGTTAGGTCTAGGGTTAGGGTTTGGGCTAAGGTTAGGGTTAGGGTTATGGCTAGGGTTAGGGTTTGGGTTAGGTTTAGGATTTGGGTTAGAGTTAGGGTTAGGGCTAGGGTTAGGTTTAGGGTTAGGGTTAGGGTTAGGGCTGGGGTTGGGGTTGAGGTTAGGGTTAGGGTTACGGTTGGGGTTGTGGTTGGTGTTGTGTTGTGGTTGGGGTTGGGGTTAGGGTTTGAGTTTGGGTTCGGGTTCCGGATAGGGTTAGAATTAGTGTTAGGGTTAGGGTTAGGGCTAGGGCTAGGGCTAGTGTTAGGGTTAGGCTTAGGTTTAGGGATACGGTTTGGATTAGGGTTAGGGTTAGGGCTAGGGTTTGGGTTAGGGTTAGGGTTAGGATTAGGGCTAGGGCTAGTGTTAGCGCTAGGGCTACGGCTAGGGTAAGGGTTAGGACACGCGTTAGAGCTAGAGTTAGGGCTAGCGTTAGGGTTCAGGTTCAGTTTAGGGTTACAGTTTGAGTTAGGGGTAGGGGTAGGGTAGGGCTAGGGCTAGGGTTAGGGCTAGGCCTAGGGTTAGAATTAGGGCTAAGGTTAGGTTTAGGCTTAGGCTTAGCGTTAGGGTTAATGCTAGGGTTACGTTTAGGGTTAGGGATAGGGTTAGGTTTAGGGCTCGGGTTAGGGTTAGGGTTACTGTTATGGTTAGGGTTTGGGTTAGGGTTAGGGTTAGTGGTAGGGGTTGGGTTAGGGTTAGGGCTAGGGTTAGGGTTAGGGTTATGGTAAGTGAGAGGGTTAGGGCTAAGCCTAGGGTTAGGGTCAGGGTTAGGGTTAGGGATACTGTTTGGGTTAGGCTTAGGGTTAGGGTTAGGGTTAGGGTTAGGGTTAGGGTTAGGGTTATGGTTAGGGTTAGGGTTAGGGCTAGGGTTAGGTTTAGGGTTAGGGTTAGGGTTAGGGTTAGGGTTAGGGCTAGGGCTAGGGATAGGGCTAGGGTTAGGGCTACAGATAGGGCTACAGATAGGGCTAGGGTTAGGGCTAGGGTTAGGGCTTGGGTTAGGGTTAGGTTTAGGGTTAGGGTTAGGCTTAGGGTTAGGGTTGTGGTTATGGTTATGGTTAGGGTTAGGGTTCGGGTTAGGGCTAGGACTAGGGATAGGGATAGGGCTAGGGCTAGGGCAAGGGTTAGGTCAAGGGCTATTGTTAGGGTTAAGGTTAGGGTTGGTGTGAGGGCTATGGTTAGGGTGAGGGTGAGTGTGAGTGTCACGGCTAGGGTTACCATTAGGGTTAGGGCTGGGGTTAGGGTTAGCGTTAGAGTTAGGTTTAGGGTTAGGCTTAGGGTTAGGGTTAGGGCTAGGGCTAGGGCTACGGTTAGGGCTAGGCTTAGGGCTAGGGTTAGGGCTTGGTGAGGGTTAGGGTTAGGGTTGGGGTTAGGGTGAGGCCTAGGTTTAGGGTGAGGGTTAGTTTTGGGGTTAGGGTTAGGGCTAGGGTTATCATTAGGATTAGGGCTAGGGTTAGGGTTAGGTTTATGATTATGGTTAGGGTTTTCGTTAGGTTTAGTGGTAGGCTTTGTGTTAGGGTTAGGGCTAGGGTTTGGGTTAGGGTTTGGGTTAGGGTTAGGGTTAGGGTGAGGATTAAGGCTATGGCTAGGGTTAGGGTTAATGTTAGGGTAGGGCTAGGGTTAGGTTTGGGGTTACGGTTAGGGTTACGGTTAGGGTTAGGGTTAGGGTTAGAGTTAGGGCTAGGGTTGTGGTTGAGGTTAGGGTTAGGGTTAGGGTTAGGGTTACGGTTGTGGTTGCGGTTGGTGTTGTGTTGTGGTTGGGGTTGGGGTTAGGGTTTGAGTTCGGGTTCGGTTCGGGTTAGGGTTAGGGTTAGGGTTGGGGTTGGGGTTAGGTTTAGGGCTAGGGCTAGGGCTAGGGCTAGGGCTAGGGTTAAAGCTAGGGCTAGGGCTAGGGTTAGGGATAGCGTTAGGGTTAGCGCTAGGGCTAGTGTTAGGGTTAGGGGTAGGGTTAGGGTTAGGGTTAGCGCTAGGGCTAGGGTTAGGGTTAGGGGTAGGGTTAGGGTTAGGGTTAGGGCTAGGGTTAGGTTTAGGGGTAGGGATAGGTTTAGGGATAGGGTCTGGGCTAGGGTTAGGTTTAGGGTTAAGGCTCGGGCTAGGGCTAGGGATAGGGCTAGGGCTAGGGCTAGGGCTAGGGTTAGGGTTAGGGTTACGGTTAGGGCTAGGGTTCGGGTTAGGGCTAGGGTTCGGGTTAGGGTTAGGGTTAAGGTTAGGATTAGGGCTAGGGCTAGTCTTAGGGCTAGGGCTAGGGCTGGGTAACTGTTAGGACATGCGTTAGAGCTAGAGTTAGGGCTAGCGTTAGGGTTCAGGTTCAGTTTAGGGTTACAGTTTGAGTTAGGGGTAGGGGTAGGGTAGGGCTAGGGCTAGGGTTAGGGCTAGGCCTAGGGTTAGAATTAGGGCTAAGGTTAGGTTTAGGGTTAGGGTTAGCGTTAGGGTTAGCGCTAGGGTTACGTTTAGGGTTAGGGATAGGGTTAGGTTTAGGGCTCGGGTTAGGGTTAGGGTTACGGTTATGGTTAGGGTTTGGGTTAGGGTTAGGGTTAGTGGTAGGGGTTGGGTTAGGGTTAGGGCTAGGGTCAGGGTTGGGGCTAGGGTTAGGGTTAGGGTTATTGTAAGTGAGAGGGTTAGGGCTAAGCCTAGGGTTATGGTTAGGGTTAGGGATACTGTTTGGGTTAGGGTTAGGGTTAGGGTTAGGGTTAGGGTTAGGGTTAGGGTAAGGGTTAGGGTTAGGGTTAGGGTTAGGGCTAGGGTGAGGTTTAGGGTTAGGGTTAGGGTTAGGGTTAGGTCTAGGGTTAGGGTTATCGTTAGGGTGACGCTTTGGGCTAGTGTTAGGGTTAGGGTTAAGGTTTAGGGTTCGGGTTAGGTATAGGGTGAGGGCTAGGGTAGGGTGAGGGTTCTGGTTAGTGTTAGGGCTAGGGTTAGCATTAGGGTTAGGTCTACGGTTATCGTTAGGGTTTGTGTTAGGGTTAGTGGTAGGCTTTGAGTTAGGGTAAGGTCTAGGGTTAGGGCTAGGGCTAGGGTCAGGGTTAGGGCTAGGTTTAGAACTAGAGCTAGGGCTAGGGTTAGGGTTAGGGTTCAGTTTTAGTTTAGGGTTACAGTTTGGTTTAGGGGTAGGGGTAGGGGTAGGGTTAGGTCTAGGCCTAGGGTTTGGGTTAAGGCTATAGTTAGGTTTAGGGTTAGGGTTAGGGTTAGCGCTAGGGTTAGGCTTAGGGTTAGGGTTAGGGCTAGGGTTAGGTTTAGGGCTCGGGTTAGGGTTAGGGTTACGGTTCTGGTTCTGGTTAGGGTTTGGGTTAGCGTTAGGGTTAGTGGTAGGTGTTGGGTTAGGGTTAGGGCTAGGGATAGAGTTTAGGCTAGGATTAGGGTTAGGGTTACAGTTAGTGAGAGGGTTAGGGCTAAGGCTAGTGTTAGGGTGAGAGTTAGGTTTAGGGATATGGTTTTTTGTTAGGGTTAGGGTTATGGTTAGCGTTAGGATTAGGGTTAGGGCTAGGGTTAGGTCGAGGGTTAGGGTTAGGGTTAGGGTTAGGGTTAGGGTTAAGGTTAGAGTTAGGGTTAGGGTTAGGGTTAGGGTTTGGGTTAGGGTTAGTGTTCAGGGTAGGGCTAGGGTTACTGCTAGGGCTACGGTAAGGGCTAGGGTTAGGGCTAGGGGTAGGGCTTGGGTTAGGGTTAGGGTTAGGGCTAGGGCTAGGGCTAGGGCAAGGGTTAGGGAAGGGCTATGTTTAGGGTTAGGGTTAGGGTTAGGGTTAGGGTTAGGGTTAGGGTGAGGGTGAGGGTTAGGGCTCAGGCTAGGGCTAGGGCTAGGGCAAGGGTTAGGGCAAGGGCTATGGTTAGGGTTAGAGATCGGGTTAGGGTTACGGTTGGGGTTAGGGTGAGGGTCAGGACTAGGGTTAGGGTGAGGGTTAGGGTTAGTGTTAGGGCCAGGGTTAGCATTAGGGTCAGGGCTACGGTTAGGGTTATGGGAAGGGGTAGGGGTAGGATTAGGGTAGGGTTAGGGTTACGGCTATGGTAGGGTTAGGGCTCGGACAAGGGTTAGGGCTAAGGCTAGGGCTAGTGTTAGGGTTAGGGCTATGGCTAGGGCTTGGGCTAGGGCAAGGGTTAGGGTTAGGGTTAGGGTTAGGTATAGGGTGAGGGCTGAGGTTAGGGTGAGGGTTTGTATTAGGGTTAGTGGTAGGCTTTGGGTTAGGGTAAGGTCTAGGGTTAGGGCTAGGGCTAGGGTTAGGTTTAGGGCTAGGTTTAGAACTAGAGCTAGGGCTAGGGTTAGGGTTAGGGTTCAGTTTCAGTTTAGGGTTACAGTTTGGTTTAGGGGTAGGGGTAGGGGTAGGGTTAGGTCTAGGCCTAGGGTTAGGGTTAAGGCTATAGTTAGGTTTAGGGTTAGGGTTAGGGTTAGCGCTAGGGTTAGGCTTAGGGTTAGGGTTAGGGCTAGGGTTAGGGCTAGGGTTAGGTTTAGGGCTCGGGTTAGGTTTAGGGTTACGGTTCTGGTTCTGGTTAGGGTTTGGGTTAGCGTTACAGTTAGTGGTAGGTGTTGGGTTAGGGTTAGGGCTAGGGATAGAGTTTAGGCTAGGATTAGGGTTAGGTTACAGTTATTGAGAGGGTTAGGGCTAAGGCTAGTGTGAGGGTGAGATTTAGGTTTAGGGATACGGTTTTTTGTTAGGGTTAGGGTTATGGTTAGCGTTAGGATTAGGGTTAGGGCTAGGGTTAGGTCGAGGGTTAGGGTTAGGGTTAAGGTTAGGGTTAGGGTTAAGGTTAGAGTTAGGGTTAGGGTTAGGGTTTGTGTTAGGGTTAGGGTTAGTGTTCGGGCTAGGGCTAGGGTTACTGCTAGGGCTACAGTTAGGGCTAAGGTTAGGGCTAGGGTTAGGGCTAGGGTTAGGGCTTGGGTTAGGGTTAGGGCTAGGGCTAGGGCTAGGGCAAGGGTTAGGCAAGGGCTATGGTTAGGTTTAGGGTTAGGGTTAGGGTTAGGGTTAGGGTTAGGGTTAGGGCTAGGGCTAGGGCAAGGGTTAGGGCAAGGGCTATGCTTAGGATTAGAGTTAGGGTTAGGGTTAGGGTTAGGGTTGGGGTTAGGGTGAGGGTCAGGGCTAGGTTTAGGGTGAGGGTTAGGGTTAGTGTTAGGGCCAGGGTTAGCATTAGGGTCAGGGCTACGGTTAGGGTTAGGGGTAGGGGTAGGGGTAGGATTAGGGTAGGGTTAGGGTTACGGCTATGGTTAGGGTTAGGGTTAGGGTTAGAGTTAGGGCAAGGGTTAGGGCTAGAGTTCAGGTTAGGTTTAGGGTAGGGTTAGGGCTAGGGCTAGGGTTAGGGTTAGGGTTAGGGTTAGGGTTAGGGTTAGGGTTAGGGTTAGGTTTAGGGCGAGGGCTAGGGCTAGGGTTTGTGTTAGGGTTAGGGCTAGGGCTAGGGCTAGGGCTAGGGCTAGGGTTAGTGTTAGGGTTAGTGTTAGTGTTAGGGTTAGGTTTAGGTGTAGGGTTAGGGTTAGACTTAGGGGCAGGTTTAGGGGTAGGGCTAGGGTTAGTTGTAGTGTTAGAGCTAGGGCTAGGGCTTGGGATAGGGATAGGGATAGGGATAGGGATAGGGATAGGGATAGGGATAGGGTTAGTGTTAGTGTTAGTGTTAGTGTTAGTGTTAGTGTTAGGGCAAGGGCTAGGGTTAGGGTTAGGGTTAGGGTTAGGGTTAGGGTTAGGGTTAGGGCTAGGGTTAGGTTTAGGGCTAGGGCTAGGGTTAGGGTTAGGGTTCGGGCTAGGATTAGGGCTAGGGTTAGGGCTAGGGCTAGGGCTAGGTAACGGTTAGGGCTAGGGTTAGAGCTAGAGCTAGGACTAGGGTTAGGGTTCAGGTTCAGGTTCAGGTTCAGTGTAGGGTTACAGTTTGGGTTAGGGGCAGGGGTAGGGGTAGGGGTATGGTTACGGCTAGGCCTAGGGTTAGGGTTAGGGCTAGGGTTAGGTTTAGGGTTAGCGTTAGAGTTAGGATTAGCGCTAGGGTTAGGGTTATGGTTAGGGTAAGGGCTAGGTTCAGGTTTAGTGCTCGGGTTAGTGTTATGTTTAGGGTTACGGTTCTGGTTAGGGTTTGGGTTAGGGTTAGGGTTAGTGGTAGGGGTTGGGTTAGGGTTAGGGTTAGTGTTCGGGCTAGGGCTAGGGCTAGGGTTACTGCTAGGGCTACGGTTAGGCCTACGGTTAGGGCTAGGGTTAGGGCTTGGGTTAGGTTTAGGGTTAGGGCTAGGGCTAGGGCTAGGGCAAGGGTTAGGGCAAGGGCTATGGTTAGGGTTAGAGTTCGGGTTAGGGTTACGGTTGGGGTTAGGGTGAGGGTCAGGACTAGGGTTAGGGTGAGGGTTAGGGTTAGTGTTAGGGCCAGGGTTAGCATTAGGGTCAGGGCTACGGTTAGGGTTACGGGTAGGGGTAGGGGTAGGATTAGGGTAGGGTTGGGGTTACGGCTATGGTTAGGGTTAGGGCTCGGACAAGGGTTAGGGCTAAGGCTAGGGCTAGTGTTAGGGTTAGGGCTATGGCTAGGGCTTCGGCTAGGGCAAGGTTTAGGGTTAGGGTTAGGGTTAGGGTTAGGTATAGGGTGAGGGCTAGGGTTAGGGTGAGGGTTCTGGTTATTGTTAGGGCTAGGGTAAGCATTAGGGTTAGGGCTACGGTTATGGTTAGGGTTTATATTAGGGTTAGTGGTAGGCTTTGGGTTAGGGTAAGGTCTAGGGTTAGGGCAAGGGTTAGGGTTAATGTTAGGGCTAGGGCTAGGGTTAGGTTTGGGGTTACGGTTAGGGTTATGGTTAGGGTTAGGGTTAGGGTTAGAGTTAGGGCTAGGGTTGGGGTTGGGGTTAGGGTTTGAGTTCGGGTTCGGTTCGGGTTAGGGTTAGGGTTAGGGTTTGGGGTAGGTTTATGGTTTGGGTTAGGGTTAGGGTTGCGGTTGGGGTTAGGTTTAGGGCTAGGGCTAGGGCTAGGGTTAAAGCTAGGGCTAGGGCTAGGGTTAGGGTTAAGGCTATAGTTAGGGTTAGGGTTAGGGTTAGCGCTAGGGTTAGGCTTAGGGTTAGGGTTAGGGCTAGGGTTAGGTTTAGGGCTCGGGTTAGGTTTAGGGTTACGGTTCTGGTTCTGGTTAGGGTTTGGGTTAGCGTTACGGTTAGTGGTAGGTGTTGGGTTAGGGCTAGGGATAGAGTTTAGGCTAGGATTAGGGTTAGGTTACAGTTAGTGAGAGGGTTAGGGCTAAGGCGAGTGTTAGGGTTAGGCTTAGGTTTAGGGATATGGTTTGGGTTAGGGTTAGGGTTAGGGCTAGGGTTAGGGTTAGGGTTAGGGTTAGGGTTAGGGTTATGGTTAGGTCTAGGGTTAGGGTTATGGTTAGGGTTAGGGTTAGGGTTAGGGTTAGGGTTAGGGTTAGTGTTAGGGTTAGGGTTAGGGTTAGGGTTCGGGCTAGGGCTAGGGTTAGGGCTAGGGCTACCGTTATGGCTAGGGTTAGGGCTAGGGTTAGGGCTACGGCAAGGGTTACGGCAAGGGCTATGGTTAGGGTTATTTTTAGGGTTAGGGTTAGGGTCAGGGTTAGGGTGAGGGCTAGGGTTAGGGTGAGGGTTAGGGTTAGTGTTAGGGCTAGGGTTAGCATTAGGGTTAGGGCTACAGTTAGGGTCAGGGTTAGGGCTATGGTTATGGTTAGGTTTTGGGTTAGGGTTTGTGGTAGGCTTTGGGTTAGGGTTAGGTCTAGGGTTAGGGATTGGGCTAAGGTTAGGGTTAGGGTTATGGCTAGGGTTAGGGTTTGGGTTAGGTTTAGGATTTGGGTTAGAGTTAGGGTTAGGGCTAGGGTTAGGTTTAGGGTTAGGGTTAGGGTTAGGGCTGGGGTTGGGGTTGAGGTTAGGGTTAGGGTTACGGTTGGGGTTGTGGTTGGTGTTGTGTTGTGGTTGGGGTTGGGGTTAGGGTTTGAGTTTGGGTTCGGGTTCCGGATAGGGTTAGAATTAGTGTTAGGGTTAGGGTTAGGGCTAGGGCTAGGGCTAGGGTTAGGGTTAGGCTTAGGTTTAGGGATACGGTTTGGATTAGGGTTAGGGTTAGGGCTAGGGTTTGGGTTAGGGTTAGGGTTAGGATTAGGGCTAGGGCTAGTGTTAGCGCTAGGGCTACGGCTAGGGTAAGGGTTAGGACACGCGTTAGAGCTAGAGTTAGGGCTAGCGTTAGGGTTCAGGTTCAGTTTAGGGTTACAGTTTTAGTTAGGGGTAGGGGTAGGGTAGGGCTAGGGCTAGGGTTAGGGCTAGGCCTAGGGTTAGAATTAGGGCTAAGGTTAGGTTTAGGCTTAGGCTTAGCGTTAGGGTTAATGCTAGGGTTACGTTTAGGGTTAGGGATAGGGTTAGGTTTAGGGCTCGGGTTAGGGTTAGGGTTACTGTTATGGTTAGGGTTTGGGTTAGGGTTAGGGTTAGTGGTAGGGGTTGGGTTAGGGTTAGGGCTAGGGTCAGGGTTTGGGCTAGGGTTAGGGTTAGGGTTATGGTAAGTGAGAGGGTTAGGGCTAAGCCTAGGGTTAGGGTCAGGGTTAGGGTTAGGGATACTGTTTGGGTTAGGCTTAGGGTTAGGGTTAGGGTTAGGGTTAGGGTTATGGTTAGGGTTAGGGTTAGGGCTAGGGTTAGGTTTAGGGTTAGGGTTAGGGTTAGGGTTAGGGTTAGGGCTAGGGCTAGGGATAGGGCTAGGGTTAGGGCTACAGATAGGGCTACAGATAGGGCTAGGGTTAGGGCTAGGGTTAGGGCTTGGGTTAGGGTTAGGGTTAGGTTTAGGGTTAGGGTTAGGCTTAGGGTTAGGGTTGTGGTTATGGTTATGGTTAGGGTTAGGGTTCGGGTTAGGGCTAGGGCTAGGACTAGGGATAGGGATAGGGCTAGGGCTAGGGCAAGGGTTAGGTCAAGGGCTATTGTTAGGGTTAAGGTTAGGGTTGGTGTGAGGGCTATGGTTAGGGTGAGGGTGAGTGTGAGTGTCACGGCTAGGGTTACCATTAGGGTTAGGGCTGGGGTTAGGGTTAGCGTTAGAGTTAGGTTTAGGGTTAGGCTTAGGGTTAGGGTTAGGGCTAGGGCTAGGGCTACGGTTAGGGCTAGGCTTAGGGCTAGGGTTAGGGCTTGGTGAGGGTTAGGGTTAGGGTTGGGGTTAGGGTGAGGCCTAGGTTTAGGGTGAGGGTTAGTTTTAGGGTTAGGGTTAGGGCTAGGGTTATCATTAGGATTAGGGCTAGGGTTAGGGTTAGGTTTATGATTATGGTTAGGGTTTTGGTTAGGTTTAGTGGTAGGCTTTGGGTTAGGGTTAGGGCTAGGGTTTGGGTTAGGGTTTGGGTTAGGGTTAGGGTTAGGGTGAGGATTAAGGCTATGGCTAGGGTTAGGGTTAATGTTAGGGTAGGGCTAGGGTTAGGTTTGGGGTTACGGTTAGGGTTACGGTTAGGGTTAGGGTTAGGGTTAGAGTTAGGGCTAGGGTTGTGGTTGAGGTTAGGGTTAGGGTTAGGGTTAGGGTTACGGTTGTGGTTGCGGTTGGTGTTGTGTTGTGGTTGGGGTTGGGGTTAGGGTTTGAGTTCGGGTTCGGTTCGGGTTAGGGTTAGGGTTAGGGTTGGGGTTGGGGTTAGGTTTAGGGCTAGGGCTAGGGCTAGGGCTAGGGTTAAAGGTAGGGCTAGGGCTAGGGTTAGGGTTAGCGTTAGGGTTAGCGCTAGGGCTAGTGTTAGGGTTAGGGGTAGGGTTAGGGTTAGGGTTAGCGCTAGGGCTAGGGTTAGGGTTAGGGGTAGGGTTAGGGTTAGGGTTAGGGTTAGGGCTAGGGTTAGGTTTAGGGGTAGGGATAGGTTTAGGGATAGGGTCTGGGCTAGGGTTAGGTTTAGGGTTAAGGCTCGGGCTAGGCCTAGGGATAGGGATAGGGCTAGGGCTAGGGTTAGGGTTAGGGTTACGGTTAGGGCTAGGGTTCGGGTTAGGGCTAGGGTTCGGGTTAGGGTTAGGGTTAAGGTTAGGATTAGGGCTAGGGCTAGTCTTAGGGCTAGGGTTAGCATTAGGGTTAGCGCTAGGGTTACGTTTAGGGTTAGGGATAGGGTTAGGTTTAGGGCTCGGGTTAGGGTTAGGGTTACGGTTATGGTTAGGGTTTGGGTTAGGGTTAGGGTTAGTGGTAGGGGTTGGGTTAGGGTTAGGGCTAGGGTCAGGGTTGGGGCTAGGGTTAGGGTTAGGGTTATTGTAAGTGAGAGGGTTAGGGCTAAGCCTAGGGTTATGGTTAGGGTTAGGGATACTGTTTGGGTTAGGGTTAGGGTTAGGGTTAGGGTTAGGGTTAGGGTTAGGGTAAGGGTTAGGGTTAGGGTTAGGGTAAGGGCTAGGGTGAGGTTTAGGGTTAGGGTTAGGGTTAGGGTTAGGTCTAGGGTTAGGGTTATCGTTAGGGTGACGCTTTGGGCTAGGGTTAGGGTTAGGGTTAAGGTTTAGGGTTCGGGTTAGGTATAGGGTGAGGGCTAGGGTTAGGGTGAGGGTTCTGGTTAGTGTTAGGGCTAGGGTTAGCATTAGGGTTAGGTCTACGGTTATCGTTAGGGTTTGTGTTAGGGTTAGTGGTAGGCTTTGAGTTAGGGTAAGGTCTAGGGTTAGGGCTAGGGCTAGGGTCAGGGTTAGGGCTAGGTTTAGAACTAGAGCTAGGGCTAGGGTTAGGGTTAGGGTTCAGTTTTAGTTTAGGGTTACAGTTTGGTTTAGGGGTAGGGGTAGGGGTAGGGTTAGGTCTAGGCCTAGGGTTTGGGTTAAGGCTATAGTTACGTTTAGGGTTAGGGTTAGGGTTAGCGCTAGGGTTAGGCTTAGGGTTAGGGTTAGGGCTAGGGTTAGGTTTAGGGCTCGGGTTAGGGTTAGGGTTACGGTTCTGGTTCTGGTTAGGGTTTGGGTTAGCGTTAGGGTTAGTGGTAGGTGTTGGGTTAGGGTTAGGGCTAGGGATAGAGTTTAGGCTAGGATTAGGGTTAGGGTTACAGTTAGTGAGAGGGTTAGGGCTAAGGCTAGTGTTAGGGTGAGAGTTAGGTTTAGGGATATGGTTTTTTGTTAGGGTTAGGGTTATGGTTAGCGTTAGGATTAGGGTTAGGGCTAGGGTTAGGTCGAGGGTTAGGGTTAGGGTTAGGGTTAGGGTTAGGGTTAGGGTTAGGGTTAAGGTTAGAGTTAGGGTTAGGGTTAGGGTTAGGGTTTGGGTTAGGGTTAGTGTTCAGGGTAGGGCTAGGGTTACTGCTAGGGCTACGGTAAGGGCTAGGGTTAGGGCTAGGGGTAGGGCTTGGGTTAGGGTTAGGGTTAGGGCTAGGGCTAGGGCTAGGGCAAGGGTTAGGGAAGGGCTATGGTTAGGGTTAGGGTTAGGGTTAGGGTTAGGGTTAGGGTGAGGGTGAGGGTTAGGGCTCGGGCTAGGGCTAGGGCTAGGGCAAGGGTTAGGGCAAGGGCTATGGTTAGGGTTAGAGATCGGGTTAGGGTTACGGTTGGGGTTAGGGTGAGGGTCAGGACTAGGGTTAGGGTGAGGGTTAGGGTTAGTGTTAGGGCCAGGGTTAGCATTAGGGTCAGGGCTACGGTTAGGGTTATGGGAAGGGGTAGGGGTAGGATTAGGGTAGGTTTAGGGTTACGGCTATGGTTAGGGTTAGGGCTCGGACAAGGGTTAGGGCTAAGGCTAGGGCTAGTGTTAGGGTTAGGGCTATGGCTAGGGCTTGGGCTAGGGCAAGGGTTAGGGTTAGGGTTAGGGTTAGGTATAGGGTGAGGGCTAGGGTTAGGGTGAGGGTTTGTATTAGGGTTAGTGGTAGGCTTTGGGTTAGGGTAAGGTCTAGGGTTAGGGCTAGGGCTAGGGTTAGGTTTAGGGCTAGGTTTAGAACTAGAGCTAGGGCTAGGGTTAGGGTTAGGGTTCAGTTTCAGTTTAGGGTTACAGTTTGGTTTAGGGGTAGGGGTAGGGGTAGGGTTAGGTCTAGGCCTAGGGTTAGGGTTAAGGCTATAGTTAGGTTTAGGGTTAGGGTTAGGGTTAGCGCTAGGGTTAGGCTTAGGGTTAGGGTTAGGGCTAGGGTTAGGGCTAGGGTTAGGTTTAGGGCTCGGGTTAGGTTTAGGGTTACGGTTCTGGTTCTGGTTAGGGTTTGGGTTAGCGTTACGGTTAGTGGTAGGTGTTGGGTTAGGGTTAGGGCTAGGGATAGAGTTTAGGCTAGGATTAGGGTTAGGTTACAGTTAGTGAGAGGGTTAGGGCTAAGGCTAGTGTGAGGGTGAGATTTAGGTTTAGGGATACGGTTTTTTGTTAGGGTTAGGGTTATGGTTAGCGTTAGGATTAGGGTTAGGGCTAGGGTTAGGTCGAGGGTTAGGGTTAGGGTTAAGGTTAGGGTTAGGGTTAAGGTTAGAGTTAGGGTTAGGGTTAGGGTTTGTGTTAGGGTTAGGGTTAGTGTTCGGGCTAGGGCTAGGGTTACTGCTAGGGCTACAGTTAGGGCTAAGGTTAGGGCTAGGGTTAGGGCTAGGGTTAGGGCTTGGGTTAGGGTTAGGGCTAGGGCTAGGGCTAGGGCAAGGGTTAGGCAAGGGCTATGGTTAGGTTTAGGGTTAGGGTTAGGGTTAGGGTTAGGGTTAGGGTTAGGGTTAGGGCTAGGGCTAGGGCAAGGGTTAGGGCAAGGGCTATGCTTAGGGTTAGAGTTAGGGTTAGGGTTAGGGTTAGGGTTGGGTTTAGGGTGAGGGTCAGGGCTAGGGTTAGGGTGAGGGTTAGGGTTAGTGTTAGGGCCAGGGTTAGCATTAGGGTCAGGGCTAGGGTTAGGGTTAGGGGTAGGGGTAGGGGTAGGATTAGGGTAGGGTTAGGGTTACGGCTATGGTTAGGGTTAGGGTTAGGGTTAGGGTTAGAGTTAGGGCAAGGGTTAGGGCTAGAGTTCAGGTTAGGTTTAGGGTAGGGTTAGGGCTAGGGCTAGGGTTAGGGTTAGGGTTAGGGTTAGGTTTAGGGCGAGGGCTAGGGCTAGGGTTTGTGTTAGGGATAGGGCTAGGGCTAGGGCTAGGGCTAGGGTTAGTGTTAGGGTTAGTGTTAGGGTTAGGTTTAGGTGTAGGGTTAGGGTTAGACTTAGGGGCAGGTTTAGGGGTAGGGCTAGGGTTAGTTGTAGTGTTAGAGCTAGGGCTAGGGCTTGGGATAGGGATAGGGATAGGGATAGGGATAGGGATAGGGATAGGGATAGGGTTAGTGTTAGTGTTAGTGTTAGTGTTAGTGTTAGGGCTAGGGCTAGGGTTAGGGTTAGGGTTAGGGTTAGGGTTAGGGTTAGGGCTAGGGTTATGTTTAGGGCTAGGGCTAGGGTTAGGGTTAGGGTTCGGGCTAGGATTAGGGCTAGGGTTAGGGCTAGGGCTAGGGCTAGGTAACGGTTAGGGCTAGGGTTAGAGCTAGAGCTAGGACTAGGGTTAGGGTTCAGGTTCAGGTTCAGTTTAGGGTTACAGTTTGGGTTAGGGGCAGGGGTAGGGGTAGGGGTATGGTTACGGCTAGGCCTAGGGTTAGGGTTAGGGCTAGGGTTAGGTTTAGGGTTAGCGTTAGAGTTAGGATTAGCGCTAGGGTTAGGGTTATGGTTAGGGTTAGGGCTAGGTTCAGGTTTAGGGCTCGGGTTAGTGTTATGTTTAGGGTTACGGTTCTGGTTAGGGTTTGGGTTAGGGTTAGGGTTAGTGGTAGGGGTTGGGTTAGGGCTAGGGTTAGGGTTTGGGCTAGGATTAGGGTTAGGGTTACAGTTAGTGAGAGGGTTAGGGCTAAGACTAGGGTTAGGGTGAGATTTAGGTTTAGGGATATGTTTTTTTGTTAGGGTTAGGGTTAGGGCTAGGGTTAGGTCGAGGGTTAGGGTTAGGGTTAGGGTTAGGGTTATGGTTAGGTTTAGGGTTAAGGTTAGAGTTAGGGTTAGGGTTAGGGTTTGGGTTAGTGTTAGGGTTAGTGTTCGTGCTAGGGCTAGGGCTAGGGTTACTGCTAGGGCTACGGTTAGGCCTAGGGTTAGGGCTAGGGTTAGGGCTTGGGTTAGGTTTAGGGTTAGGGCTAGGGCTAGGGCTAGGGCAAGGGTTAGGGCAAGGGCTATGGTTAGGGTTAGGGTTAGGGTTAGGGTTAGGGTGAGGGTTAGGGCTAGGGCTAGGGCTAGGGCTAGGGCTAGGGCTAGGGCAAGGGTTAGGGCAAGGGCTATGGTTAGGGTTAGAGTTCGGGTTAGGGTTACGGTTGGGGTTAGGGTGAGGGTCAGGACTAGGGTTAGGGTGAGGGTTAGGGTTAGTGTTAGGGCCAGGGTTAGCATTAGGGTCAGGGCTACAGTTAGGGTTACGGGTAGGGGTAGGGGTAGGATTAGGGTAGGGTTAGGGTTACGGCTATGGTTAGGGTTAGGGCTCGGACAAGGGTTAGGGCTAAGGCTAGGGCTAGTGTTAGGGTTAGAGGTATGGCTAGGGCTTCGGCTAGGGCAAGGGTTAGGGTTAGGGTTAGGGTTAGGGTTAGGTATAGGGTGAGGGCTAGGGTTAGGGTGAGGGTTCTGGTTAGTGTTAGGGCTAGGGTAAGCATTAGGGTTAGGGCTACGGTTATGGTTAGGGTTTGTATTAGGGTTAGTGGTAGGCTTTGGGTTAGGGTAAGGTCTAGGGTTAGGGCTAGGGTTAGGGTTAATGTTAGGGCTAGGGCTAGGGTTAGGTTTGGGGTTACGGTTAGGGTTACGGTTAGGGTTAGGGTTAGGGTTAGGGTTAGGGTTAGAGTTAGGGCTAGGGTTGGGGTTGGGGTTAGGGTTTGAGTTCGGGTTCGGTTCGGGTTAGGGTTAGGGTTAGGGTTTGGGGTAGATTTATGGTTTGGGTTAGGGTTAGGGTTTTGGTTGGGGTTAGGTTTAGGGCTAGGGCTAGGGCTCGGGCTAAGGTTAAAGCTAGGGCTAGGGCTAGGGTTAGGGTTAGCGTTAGGGTTAGGGCTGGCGTTAGCGTTAGAGTTAGGTTTAGGTTAAGGGTTAGGGTTAGGGTTAGGGTTAGGGTTAGGGTTAGGGCTAGGGCTAGGGCTACGGTTAGGGCTAGCGTTATGGCTAGGGTTAGGGTTCGGTGAGGTTTACGGTTAGGAGTAGAGTTAGGGTTAGGGTGAGGGCTAGGTTTAGGGTGAGTGTTAGTTTTAGGGTTTGGGTTCGGGCTAGGGTTATCATTAGGGTTAGGGCTAGGGTTAGGGTTAGGTTTATGATTATGGTTAGGGTTTTGGTTAGGTTTAGTGGTAGGCTTTGGGTTAGGGTTAGGACTAGGGTTTGGGTTAGGGTTTGGGTTAGGGTTAGGGTTAGGATTAGGGCTAGGGCTAGTCTTAGGGCTAGGGCTAGGGCTAGGGTAACGGTTAGGACATGCGTTAGAGCTAGAGTTAGGGCTAGCGTTAGGGTTCAGGTTCAGTTTAGGGTTACAGTTTGAGTTAGGGGTAGGGGTAGGGTAGGGCTAGGGCTAGGGTTAGGGCTAGGCCTAGGGTTAGAATTAGGGCTAAGGTTAGGTTTAGGGTTAGGGTTAGCGTTAGGGTTAGCGCTAGGGTTACGTTTAGGGTTAGGGATAGGGTTAGGTTTAGGGCTCGGGTTAGGGTTAGGGTTACGGTTATGGTTAGGGTTTGGGTAAGGGTTAGGGTTAGTGGTAGGGGTTGGGTTAGGGTTAGGGCTAGGGTCAGGGTTGGGGCTAGGGTTAGGGTTAGGGTTATTGTAAGTGAGAGGGTTAGGGCTAAGCCTAGGGTTATGCTTAGGGTTAGGGATACTGTTTGGGTTAGGGTTAGGGTTAGGGTAAGGGTTTGGGTTAGGGTTAGGGCTAGGGTGAGGTTTAGGGTTAGGGTTAGTGTTAGGGTTAGTTCTAGGGTTAGGGTTATCGTTAGGGTGACGCTTTGGGCTAGGGTTAGGGTTAAGGTTAGGGTTAGGGTTCGGGCTAGGGCTAGGGTTAGGGCTAGGGCTAGGGCTACGGATAGGGCTAGGATAAGGTCTAGGGTTAGGGCTAGGGCTAGGGTAAGGGTTAGGGCTAGGGTTAGAACTAGAGCTAGGGCTAGGATTAGGGTTAGGGTTACAGTTAGTGAGAGGGTTAGGGCTAAGGCTAGTGTTAGGGAGAGATTTAGGTTTAGGGATATGGTTTTTTGTTAGGGTTAGGGTTATGGTTAGCGTTAGGATTAGGGTTAGGGCTAGGGTTAGGTCGACGGTTAGGGTTAGGGTTAGGGTTAGGGTTAGGGTTAGGGTTAGTGTTCGGGCTAGGGCTAGGGTTACTGCTAGGGCTACGGTTAGGGCTAGGGTTAGGGCTAGGGTTAGGGCTTGGGTTAGGGTTCGGGCTAGGGCTAGGGCTAGGGCAAGGGTTAGGGCAAGGGCTATGGTTAGTGTTAGGGTTAGGTTTAGGGTTAGGTTTAGGGTGAGGGTTAGGGCTAGGGCTAGGGCTAGGGCAAGGGTTAGGGCAAGGACTATGATTAGGGTTAGAGTTCGGGTTAGGGTTACGGTTGGGGTTAGGGTGAGGGTCAGGACTAGGGTTAGGGTGAGGGTTAGGGTTAGTGTTAGGGCCAGGGTTAGCATTAGGGTCAGGGCTACGGTTAGGGTTAGGGGTAGGGGTAGGGGTACGATTAGGGTAGGGTTAGGGTTACGGCTATGGTTAGGGTTTGTATTAGGGTTAGTGGTAGGCTTTGGGTTAGGGTAAGGTCTAGGGTTAGGGCTAGGGCTAGGGTAAGGGTTAGGGCTAGGTTTAGAACTAGAGCTAGGGCTAGGGTTAGGGTTAGGGTTCAGTTTCAGTTTAGGGTTACAGTTTGGTTTAGGGGTAGGCATAGGGGTAGGGTTAGGTCTAGGCCTAGGGTTAGGGTTAAGGCTATAGTTAGGTTTAGGGTTAGGGTTAGGGTTAGCGCTAGGGTTAGGCTTAGTGTTAGGGTCAGGGCTAGGGTTAGGTTTAGGGCTCGGGTTAGGTTTAGGGTTACGGTTCTGGTTCTGGTTAGGGTTTGGGTTAGCGTTACGGTTAGTGGTAGGTGTTGGGTTAGGGTTAGGGCTAGGGATAGAGTTTAGGCTAGGATTAGTGTTAGGTTACAGTTAGTGAGAGGGTTAGGCCTAAGGCTAGTGTTAGGGTGAGATTTAGGTTTAGGGATATGGTTTTTTGTTAGGGTTAGGGTTATGGTTAGCGTTAGGATTAGGGTTAGGGCTAGGGTTAGGTCGAGGGTTAGGGTTAGGGTTAGGGTTAGGGTTAGGGCTAGGGTCAGGGTTGGGGCTAGGGTTAGGGTTAGGGTTATTGTAAGTGAGAGGGTTAGGGCTAAGCCTAGGGTTATGCTTAGGGTTAGGGATACTGTTTGGGTTAGGGTTAGGGTTAGGGTAAGGGTTTGGGTTAGGGTTAGGGCTAGGGTGAGGTTTAGGGTTAGGGTTAGGTTTAGGGTTATTTCTAGGGTTAGGGTTATCGTTAGGGTGACGCTTTGGGCTAGGGTTAGGGTTAGGGTTAGGGTTAGGTTTAGGGTTAGGGTTAGGGTTCGGGCTAGGGCTAGGGTTAGGGCTAGGGTTAGGGCTAGGGCTACGGATAGGGCTAGGGTAAGGTCTAGGGTTAGGGCTAGGGCTGGGGTTGGGGTTGAGGTTAGGGTTAGGGTTACGGTTGGGGTTGTGGTTGCTGTCGTGTTGTGGTTGGGGTTGGGGTTAGGGTTTGAGTTTGGGTTCGGGTTCCGGATAGGGTTAGAATTAGTGTTAGGGTTAGGGTTAGGGCTAGGGCTAGGGTTAGGGGTAGGCTTAGGTTTAGGGATACGGTTTGGATTAGGGTTAGGGTTAGGGCTAGGGTTTGGGTTAGGGTTAGGGTTAGGATTAGGGCTAGGGCTAGTGTTGGCGCTAGGGCTAGGGCTAGGGTTACGGTTAGGACATGCGTTAGAGCTAGAGTTAGGGCTAGCGTTAGGGTTCAGGTTCAGTTTAGGGTTACAGTTTGAGTTTGGGGTAGGGGTAGGGTAGGGCTAGGGCTAGGGTTAGGGCTAGGCCTAGGGTTAGAATTAGGGCTAAGGTTAGGTTTAGGCTTAGGCTTAGCGTTAGGGTTAATGCTAGGGTTACGTTTAGGGTTAGTGATAGGGTTAGGTTTAGGGCTCGGGTTAGGGTTAGGGTTACGGTTATGGTTAGGGTTTGGGTTAGGGTTAGGGTTAGTGGTAGGGGTTGGGTTAGGGTTAGGGCTAGGGTCAGGGTTGGGGCTAGGGTTAGGGTTAGGGTTATTGTAAGTGAGAGGGTTAGGGCTAAGCCTAGGGTTATGCTTAGGGTTAGGGATACTGTTTGGGTTAGGGTTAGGGTTAGGGTAAGGGTTTGGGTTAGGGTTAGGGCTAGGGTGAGGTTTAGGGTTAGGGTTAGGTTTAGGGTTAGTTCTAGGGTTAGGGTTATCGTTAGGGTGACGCTTTGGGCTAGGGTTAGGGTTAGGGTTAGGGTTAGGGTTAGGTTTAGGGTTAGGGTTAGGGTTCGGGCTAGGGCTAGGGTTAGGGCTAGGGCTAGGGCTACGGATAGGGCTAGGGTAAGGTCTAGGGTTAGGGCTAGGGCTGGGGTTGGGGTTGAGGTTAGGGTTAGGGTTACGGTTGGGGTTGTGGTTGGTGTCGTGTTGTGGTTGGGGTTGGGGTTAGGGTTTGAGTTTGGGTTCGGGTTCCGGATAGGGTTAGAATTAGTGTTAGGGTTAGGGTTAGGGCTAGGGCTAGGGTTAGGGGTAGGCTTAGGTTTAGGGATACGGTTTGGATTAGGGTTAGGGTTAGGGCTAGGGTTTGGGTTAGGGTTAGGATTAGGGCTAGGGCTAGTGTTAGCGCTAGGGCTAGGGCTAGGGTAACGGTTAGGGCTAGGGTTAGAGCTAGAGCTAGGGCTAGGGTTAGGGTTCAGGTTCAGGTTCAGTTTAGGGTTACAGTTTGGGTTAGGGGCAGGGGTAGGGGTAGGGGTATGGTTACAGCTAGGCCTAGGGTTAGGGCTAGGGCTAGGGTTAGGTTTAGGGTTAGCGTTAGAGTTAGGATTAGCGCTAGGGTTAGGGTTATGGTTAGGGTTAGGGTTAGGTTCAGGTTTAGGGCTCGGGTTAGTGTTAGGTTTAGGGTTACGGTTCTGGTTAGGGTTTGGGTTAGGGTTAGGGTTAGGATTAGGGCTAGGGCTAGTGTTAGGGCTAGGGCTAGGGCTAGGGTAACGGTTAGGACATGCGTTAGAGCTAGAGTTAGGGCTAGCGTTAGGGTTCAGGTTCAGTTTAGGGTTACAGTTTGAGTTAGGGGTAGGGGTAGGGTAGGGCTAGGGCTAGGGTTAGGGCGAGGCCTAGGGTTAGAATTAGGGCTAAGGTTAGGTTTAGGGTTAGGGATAGCATTAGGGTTACCGCTAGGGTTACGTTTAGGGTTAGGGATAGGGTTAGGTTTAGGGCTCGGGTTAGGGTTAGGGTTACGGTTATGGTTAGGGTTTGGGTTAGGGTTAGGGTTAGTGGTAGGGGTTGGGTTAGGGTTAGGGCTAGGGTCAGGGTTGGGGCTAGGGTTAGGGTTAGGGTTATTGTAAGTGAGAGCGTTAGGGCTAAGCCTAGGGTTATGCTTAGGGTTAGGGATACTGTTTGGGTTAGGGTTAGGGTTAGGGTAAGGGTTTGGGTTAGGGTTAGGGCTAGGGTGAGGTTTTGGGTTAGGGTTAGGGTTGGGGTTAGTTCTAGGGTTAGGGTTATCATTAGGGTGACGCTTTGGGCTAGGGTTAGGGTTAGGGTTAGGTTTAGGGTTAGGGTTCGGGCTAGGGCTAGGTTTAGGGTTAGGGCTAGGGCTAGGGCTACGGATAGGGCTAGGGTAAGGTCTAGGGTTAGGGCTAGGGCTAGGGTAAGGGTTAGGGCTTGGGTTAGAACTAGAGCTAGGGCTAGGATTAGGGTTAGGGTTACAGTTAGTGAGAGGGTTAGGGCTAAGGCTAGTGTTAGGGTGAGATTTAGGTTTAGGGATATGGTTTTTTGTTAGGGTTAGGGTTATGGTTAGCGTTAGGATTAGGGTTAGGGCTAGGGTTAGGTCGAGGGTTAGGGTTAGGGTTAGGGTTAGGGTTAGGGTTAGGGCTAGGGTCAGGGTTGGGGCTAGGGTTAGGGTTAGGGTTATTGTAAGTGAGAGGGTTAGGGCTAAGCCTAGGGTTATGCTTAGGGTTAGGGATACTGTTTGGGTTAGGGTTAGGGTTAGGGTAAGGGTTTGGGTTAGGGTTAGGGCTAGGGTGAGGTTTAGGGTTAGGGTTAGGTTTAGGGTTAGTTCTAGGGTTAGGGTTATCGTTAGGGTGACGCTTTGGGCTAGGGTTAGGGTTAGGGTTAGGTTTAGGGTTAGGGTTAGGGTTAGGGTTAGGGTTAGGGTTCGGGTTCGGGCTAGGGCTAGGGTTAGGGCTAGGGTTAGGGCTAGGGATACGGATAGGGCTAGGGTAAGGTCTAGGGTTAGGGCTAGGGCTGGGGTTGGGGTTGAGGTTAGGGTTAGGGTTACGGTTGGGGTTGTGGTTGCTGTCGTGTTGTGGTTGGGGTTGGGGTTAGGGTTTGAGTTTGGGTTCGGGTTCCGGATCGGGTTAGAATTAGTGTTAGGGTTAGGGTTAGGGCTAGGGCTAGGGTTAGGGGTAGGCTTAGGTTTAGGGATACGGTTTGGATTAGGGTTAGGGTTAGGGCTAGGGTTTGGGTTAGGGTTAGGGTTAGGATTAGGGCTAGGGCTAGTGTTAGCGCTAGGGCTAGGGCTAGGGTAACGGTTAGGACATGCGTTAGAGCTAGAGTTAGGGCTAGCGTTAGGGTTCAGGTTCAGTTTAGGGTTACAGTTTGAGTTTGGGGTAGGGGTAGGGTAGGGCTAGGGCTAGGGTTAGGGCTAGGGCTAGGCCTAGGGTTAGAATTAGGGCTAAGGTTAGGTTTAGGCTTAGGCTTAGCGTTAGGGTTAATGCTAGGGTTACGTTTAGGTTTAGTGATAGGGTTAGGTTTAGGGCTCGGGTTAGGGTTAGGGTTACTGTTATGGTTAGTGTTTGGGTTAGGGTTAGGGTTAGTGGTAGGGGTTGGGTTAGGGTTAGGGCTAGGGTCAGGGTTTGGGCTCGGGTTAGTGTTATGTTTAGGGTTACGGTTCTGGTTAGGGTTTGGGTTAGGGTTAGGGTTAGTGGTAGGGGTTGGGTTAGGGCTAGGGTTAGGGTTTGGGCTAGGATTAGGGTTAGGGTTACAGTTAGTGAGAGGGTTAGGGCTAAGACTAGGGTTAGGGTGAGATTTAGGTTTAGGGATATGTTTTTTTGTTAGGGTTAGGGTTATGGTTAGCGTTAGGATTAGGGTTAGGGCTAGGGTTAGGTCGAGGGTTAGGGTTAGGGTTAGGGTTAGGGTTATGGTTAGGTTTAGGGTTAAGGTTAGAGTTAGGGTTAGGGTTAGGGTTTGGGTTAGGGTTAGGGTTAGTGTTCGTGCTAGGGCTAGGGCTAGGGTTACTGCTAGGGCTACGGTTAGGCCTAGGGTTAGGGCTAGGGTTAGGGCTTGGGTTATGTTTAGGGTTAGGGCTAGGGCTAGGGCTAGGGCAAGGGTTAGGGCAAGGGCTATGGTTAGGGTTAGGGTTAGGGTTAGGGTTAGGGTTAGGGTGAGGGTTAGGGCTAGTGCTAGGGCTAGGGCTAGGGCTAGGGCTAGGGCTAGGGCTAGGGCTAGGGCTAGGGCTAGGGCAAGGGTTAGGGCAAGGGCTATGGTTAGGGTTAGAGTTCGGGTTAGGGTTACGGTTGGGGTTAGGGTGAGGGTCAGGACTAGGGTTAGGGTGAGGGTTAGGGTTAGTGTTAGGGCCAGGGTTAGCATTAGGGTCAGGGCTACAGTTAGGGTTACGGGTAGGGGTATGGGTAGGATTAGGGTAGGGTTAGGGTTACGGCTATGGTTAGGGTTAGGGCTCGGACAAGGGTTAGGGCTAAGGCTAGGGCTAGTGTTAGGGTTAGAGGTATGGCTAGGGCTTCGGCTAGGGCAAGGGTTAGGGTTAGGGTTAGGGTTAGGTATAGGGTGAGGGCTAGGGTTAGGGTGAGGGTTCTGGTTAGTGTTAGGGCTAGGGTAAGCATTAGGGTTAGGGCTACGGTTATGGTTAGGGTTTGTATTAGGGTTAGTGGTAGGCTTTGGGTTAGGGTAAGGTCTAGGGTTAGGGCTAGGGTTAGGGTTAATGTTAGGGCTAGGGCTAGGGTTAGGTTTGGGGTTACGGTTAGGGTTACGGTTAGGGTTAGGGTTAGGGTTAGGGTTAGGGTTAGAGTTAGGGCTAGGGTTGGGGTTGGGGTTAGGGTTTGAGTTCGGGTTCGGTTCGGGTTAGGGTTAGGGTTAGGGTTTGGGGTAGATTTATGGTTTGGGTTAGGGTTAGGGTTGCGGTTGGGGTTAGGTTTAGGGCTAGGGCTAGGGCTCGGGCTAAGGTTAAAGCTAGGGCTAGGGCTAGGGTTAGGGTTAGCGTTAGGGTTAGCACTAGGGCTAGGGTTAGGGGTAGGGGTAGGGTTAGGATTATGGTTAGCGCGAGGGCTGGGGTTAGGGTTAGGGTTAGGGGTAGGATTAGGGTTAGGGTTAGGGTTAGGGCTAGGGTTAGGTTTAGGTCTAGCGATAGGTTTAGGGATAGGGTCTGGGCTAGGGTTAGATTTAGGGTTAAGGCTCGGGATAGGGCTAGGGATAGGGCTAGGGCTAGGTCTAAGGCTAGGGTTAGGGTTAGGGCTAGGGTTCGGGTTAGGGCTAGAGTTCGGGTTAGGGTTAGGGTGGGGTTAGGGCTACGGCTAGGGTTAGGGCTTGGGTTTGGGTTAGGGTTAGGGTTAGGGCTAGGGCTAGGGCTAGGACTAGGGATAGGGATAGGGATAGGGATAGGGATAGGGATCGGGATAGGGATAGGGATAGGGATAGGGATAGGACTAGGGATAGGGATAGGGATAGGGCTAGGGCTAGGGCAAGGGTTAGGTCAAGGGCTATTGTTACGGTTAGGGTTAGGGTCAGTGTGAGGGCTATGGTTAGGGTGAGGGTGACGGTGAGGGTTACGGCTAGGGTTAGCATTAGGGTTAGGGCTGGCGTTAGCGTTAGAGTTAGGTTTAGGTTAAGGGTTAGGGTTAGGGTTAGGGTTAGGGCTAGGGCTAGGGCTACGGTTAGGGCTAGCGTTATGGCTAGGGTTAGGGTTCGGTGAGGTTTACGGTTAGGAGTAGAGTTAGGGTTAGGGTGAGGGCTAGGTTTAGGGTGAGTGTTAGTTTTAGGGTTTGGGTTCGGGCTAGGGTTATCATTAGGGTTAGGGCTAGGGTTAGGGTTAGGTTTATGATTATGGTTAGGGTTTTGGTTAGGTTTAGTGGTAGGCTTTGGGTTAGGGTTAGGACTAGGGTTTGGGTTAGGGTTTGGGTTAGGGTTAGGGTTAGGATTAGGGCTAGGGCTAGTCTTAGGGCTAGGGCTAGGGCTAGGGTAACGGTTAGGACATGCGTTAGAGCTAGAGTTAGGGCTAGCGTTAGGGTTCAGGTTCAGTTTAGGGTTACAGTTTGAGTTAGGGGTAGGGGTAGGGTAGGGCTAGGGCTAGGGTTAGGGCTAGGCCTAGGGTTAGAATTAGGGCTAAGGTTAGGTTTAGGGTTAGGGTTAGCGTTAGGGTTAGCGCTAGGGTTACGTTTAGGGTTAGGGATAGGGTTAGGTTTAGGGCTCGGGTTAGGGTTAGGGTTACGGTTATGGTTAGGGTTTGGGTAAGGGTTAGGGTTAGTGGTAGGGGTTGGGTTAGGGTTAGGGCTAGGGTCAGGGTTGGGGCTAGGGTTAGGGTTAGGGTTATTGTAAGTGAGAGGGTTAGGGCTAAGCCTAGGGTTATGCTTAGGGTTAGGGATACTGTTTGGGTTAGGGTTAGGGTTAGGGTAAGGGTTTGGGTTAGGGTTAGGGCTAGGGTGAGGTTTAGGGTTAGGGTTAGGGTTAGGGTTAGTTCTAGGGTTAGGGTTATCGTTAGGGTGACGCTTTGGGCTAGGGTTAGGGTTAAGTTTAGGGTTAGGGTTCGGGCTAGGGCTAGGGTTAGGGCTAGGGCTAGGGCTACGGATAGGGCTAGGATAAGGTCTAGGGTTAGGGCTAGGGCTAGGGTAAGGGTTAGGGCTAGGGTTAGAACTAGAGCTAGGGCTAGGATTAGGGTTAGGGTTACAGTTAGTGAGAGGGTTAGGGCTAAGGCTAGTGTTAGGGAGAGATTTAGGTTTAGGGATATGGTTTTTTGTTAGGGTTAGGGTTATGGTTAGCGTTAGGATTAGGGTTAGGGCTAGGGTTAGGTCGACGGTTAGGGTTAGGGTTAGGGTTAGGGTTAGGGTTAGGGTTAGTGTTCGGGCTAGGGCTAGGGTTACTGCTAGGGCTAGGGTTAGGGCTAGGGTTAGGGCTAGGGTTAGGGCTTGGGTTAGGGTTCGGGCTAGGGCTAGGGCTAGGGCAAGGGTTAGGGCAAGGGCTATGGTTAGTGTTAGGGTTAGGTTTAGGGTTAGGTTTAGGGTGAGGGTTAGGGCTAGGGCTAGGGCTAGGGCTAGGGCAAGGGTTAGGGCAAGGACTATGATTAGGGTTAGAGTTCGGGTTAGGGTTAAGGTTGGGGTTAGGGTGAGGGTCAGGACTAGGGTTAGGGTGAGGGTTAGGGTTAGTGTTAGGGCCAGGGTTAGCATTAGGGTCAGGGCTACGGTTAGGGTTAGGGGTAGGGGTAGGGGTACGATTAGGGTAGGGTTAGGGTTACGGCTATGGTTAGGGTTTGTATTAGGGTTAGTGGTAGGCTTTGGGTTAGGGTAAGGTCTAGGGTTAGGGCTAGGGCTAGGGTAAGGGTTAGGGCTAGGTTTAGAACTAGAGCTAGGGCTAGGGTTAGGGTTAGGGTTCAGTTTCAGTTTAGGGTTACAGTTTGGTTTAGGGGTAGGCATAGGGGTAGGGTTAGGTCTAGGCCTAGGGTTAGGGTTAAGGCTATAGTTAGGTTTAGGGTTAGGGTTAGGGTTAGCGCTAGGGTTAGGCTTAGTGTTAGGGTCAGGGCTAGGGTTAGGTTTAGGGCTCGGGTTAGGTTTAGGGTTATGGTTCTGGTTCTGGTTAGGGTTTGGGTTAGCGTTAGGGTTAGTGGTAGGTGTTGGGTTAGGGTTAGGGCTAGGGATAGAGTTTAGGCTAGGATTAGTGTTAGGTTACAGTTAGTGAGAGGGTTAGGCCTAAGGCTAGTGTTAGGGTGAGAGTTAGGTTTAGGGATATGGTTTTTTGTTAGGGTTAGGGTTATGGTTAGCGTTAGGATTAGGGTTAGGGCTAGGGTTAGGTCGAGGGTTAGGGTTAGGGTTAGGGTTAGGGTTAGGGTTAGGGTTAAGGTTAGAGTTAGGGTTAGGGTTAGGGTTAGGGTTTGGGTTAGGGTTAGTGTTCAGGCTAGGGCTAGGGTTACTGCTAGGGCTACGGTAAGGGTTAGGGGTAGGGCTAGGGGTAGGGCTTGGGTTAGGGTTAGGGTTAGGGCTAGGGCTAGGGCTAGGGCAAGGGTTAGGGCAAGGGCTATGGTTAGGGTTAGGGTTAGGGTTAGGGTTAGGGTGAGGGTTAGGGCTAGGGCTAGGGCTAGGGCTAGGGCAAGGGTTAGGGCAAGGACTATGATTAGGGTTAGAGTTCGGGTTAGGGTTACAGTTGGGGTTAGGGTGAGGGTCAGGACTAGGGTTAGCGTGAGGGTTAGGGTTAGTGTTAGGGCCAGGGTTAGCATTAGGGTCAGGGCTACGGTTAGGGTTAGGGGTAGGGGTAGGGGTAGGATTAGGGTAGGGTTAGGGTTACGGCTATGGTTAGGGTTAGGGCTCGGACAAGGGTTAGGGCTAAGGCTAGGGCTAGTGTTAGGGTTAGGGCTATGGCTAGGGCAAGGGTTAAGGTTAGGGTTAGGGTTAGGTATAGGGTGAGGGCTAGGGTTACGGTGAGGGTTCTGGTTAGTGTTAGGGCTAGGGTAAGCATTAGGGTTAGGGCTACGGTTATGGTTAGGTTTGGTATTAGGGTTAGTGGTAGGCTTTGGGTTAGGGTAAGGTCTAGGGTTAGGCCTAGGGCTAGGGTAAGGGTTAGGGCTAGGTTTAGAACTAGAGCTAGGGCTAGGGTTAGGGTTAGGGTTCAGTTTCAGTTTAGGGTTACAGTTTGGTTTAGGGGTAGGCATAGGGGTAGGGTTAGTTCTAGGCCTAGGGTTAGGGTTAAGGCTATAGTTAGGTTTAGGGTTAGGGTTAGGGTTAGCGCTAGGGTTAGGCTTAGGGTTAGGGTTAGGGCTAGGGTTAGGTTTAGGGCTCGGGTTAGGTTTTGGGTTACGGTTCTGGTTCTGGTTAGGGTTTGGGTTAGCGTTACGGTTAGTGGTAGGTGTTGGGTTAGGGTTAGGGCTAGGGATAGAGTTTAGGCTATGATTAGTGTTAGGTTACAGTTAGTGAGAGGGTTAGGGCTAAGGCTAGTGTTAGGGTTAGGCTTAGGTTTAGGGATATGGTTTGGGTTAGGCTTAGGGTTAGGGCTAGGGTTAGGGTTAGGGTTAGGGTTAGGTCTAGGGTTAGGGTTAGGGTTATGGTTAGGGTTAGGGTTAGGGTTAGGGTTAGGGTTAGGGTTAGGGTTAGGGTTAGTGTTAGGGTTAGGGTTAGGGTTCGGGCTAGGGCTAGGGTTAGGGCTAGGGCTATGGTTACGACTAGGGTTAGGGCTAGGGTTAGGGCTACGGCAAGGGTTACGGCAAGGGCTATGGTTAGGGTTATGGTTAGGGTTAGGGTTAGGGTCAGGGTTAGGGTGAGGGCTAGGGTTAGGGTGAGGGTTAGGGTTAGTGTTAGGGCTAGGGTTAGCATTAGGGTTAGGGCTACGGTTAGGGTCAGGGTTAGGGCTATGGTTATGGTTAGGGTTTGGGTTAGGGTTTGTGGTAGGCTTTGGGTTAGGGTTAGGTCTAGGGTTAGGGTTTGGGCTAAGGTTAGGGTTAGGGTTATGGCTAGGGTTAGGGTTTGGGTTAGGTTTAGGATTTGGGTTAGAGTTAGGGTTAGGGCTAGGGTTAGGTTTAGGGTTAGGTTTAGGGTTAGGGCTGGGGTTGGGGTTGAGGTTAGGGTGAGGGTTACGGTTGGGGTTGTGGTTGGTGTCGTGTTGTGGTTGGGGTTGGGGTTAGGGTTTGAGTTTGGGTTCGGGTTCCGGATAGGGTTAGAATTAGTGTTAGGGTTAGGGTTAGGGCTAGGGCTAGGGTTAGGGTTAGGGCTAGGGCTAGGGCTACGGATAGGGCTAGGGTTAGGGCTAGGGTTAGGGCTTAGGTTAGGGTTAGGTTTAGGGTTAGGGTTAGGGTTCGGGTTAGGTATAGGTTGAGGGCTAGGGTTAGGGTGAGGGTTCTGGTTAGTGTTAGGGCTAGGGTTAGCATTAGGGTTAGGGCTACGGTTATGGTTAGGGTTTGTGTTAGGGTTAGTGGTAGGCTTTGAGTTAGGGTAAGGTCTAGGGTTAGGGCTAGGGCTAGGGTCAGGGTTAGGGCTAGGTTTAGAACTAGAGCTAGGGCTAGGGTTAGGGTTAGGGTTCAGTTTTAGTTTAGGGTTACAGTTTGGTTTATGGGTAGGGTAGGGGTAGGGTTAGGTCTAGGCCTAGGGTTTGGGTTAAGGCTATAGTTAGGTTTAGGGTTAGGGTTAGGGTTAGCGCTAGGGTTAGGCTTAGGGTTAGGGTTAGGGCTAGGGTTAGGTTTAGGGCTCGGGTTAGGGTTAGGGTTACGGTTCTGGTTCTGGTTAGGGTTTGGGTTAGCGTTAGGGTTAGGGTTAGTGGTAGGTGTTGGGTTAGGGTTAGTGCTAGGTATAGAGTTTAGGCTAGGATTAGGGTTAGGGTTACAGTTAGTGAGAGGGTTAGGGCTAAGGCTAGTGTTAGGGTGAGATTTAGGTTTAGGGATATGTTTTTTTGTTAGGGTTAGGGTTATGGTTAGCGTTAGGATTAGGGTTAGGGCTAGGGTTAGGTCGAGGGTTAGGGTTAGGGTTAGGGTTAGGGTTAGGGTTAGGGTTAAGGTTAGAGTTAGGGTTAGGGTTAGGGTTTGGGTTAGGGTTAGTGTTCGGGCTAGGGCTAGGGTTACTGCTAGGGCTACGGTTAGGGCTAGGGTTAGGGCTAGGGGTAGGGCTTGGGTTAGGGTTAGGGTTAGGGCTAGGGCTAGGGCTAGGGCAAGGGTTAGGGCAAGGGCTATGGTTAGGGTTAGGGTTAGGGTTAGGGTGAGGGTGAGGGTGAGGGTGAGGGTTAGGGCTAGGGCTAGGGCTCGGGCTAGGGCTAGGGCAAGGGTTAGGGCAAGGGCTATGGTTAGGGTTAGAGTTCGGACAAGGGTTAGGTCTAAGGCTAGGGCTAGTGTTAGGGTTAGGGCTATGGCTAGGTCTTGGGCTAGGGCAAGGGTTAGGGTTAAGGTTAGGTATAGGGTGAGGGCTAGGGTTAGGGTGAGGGTTCTGGTTAGTGTTAGGGCTAGGGTTAGCATTAGGGTTAGGGCTACGGTTATGGTTAGGGTTTGTGTTAGGGTTAGTGGTAGGCTTTGAGTTAGGGTAAGGTCTAGGGTTAGGGCTAGGGCTAGGGTCAGGGTTAGGGCTAGGGTTCGGGTTAGGGTTAGGGTGGGGTTAGGGCTACGGCTAGGGTTAGGGCTTGGGTTAGGGTTAGGGTTAGGGTTAGGGTTAGGGTTAGGATTAGGGCTAGGGCTAGTCTTAGGGCTAGGGCTAGGGCTGGGTAACTGTTAGGACATGCGTTAGAGCTAGATTTAGGGCTAGCGTTAGGGTTCAGGTTCAGTTTAGGGTTACAGTTTGAGTTAGGGGTAGGGGTAGGGTAGGGCTAGGGCTAGGGTTAGGGCTAGGCCTAGGGTTAGAATTAGGGCTAAGGTTAGGTTTAGGGTTAGGGTTAGCGTTAGGGTTAGCGCTAGGGTTACGTTTAGGGTTAGGGATAGCGTTAGGTTTAGGGCTCGGGTTAGGGTTAGGGTTACGGTTATGGTTAGGGTTTGGGTTAGGGTTAGGGTTAGTGGTAGGGGTTGGGTTAGGGTTAGGGCTAGGGTCAGGGTTGGGGCTAGGGTTAGGGTTAGGGTTATTGTAAGTGAGAGGGTTAGGGCTAAGCCTAGGGTTATGGTTAGGGTTAGGGATACTGTTTCGGTTAGGATTAGGGTTAGGGTTAGGGTTAGGGTAAGGGTTAGGGTTAGGGTTAGGGTTAGGGCTAGGGTGAGGTTTAGGGTTAGGGTTAGGGTTAGGGTTAGGGTTAGGTCTAGGGTTAGGGTTATCGTTAGGGTGACGCTTTGGGCTAGGGTTAGGGTTAGGGTTAGGGTTAGGGTTAGGGTTAGGGTTCGGGTTCGGGCTAGGGCTAGGGTTAGGGCTAGGGCTAGGGCTACGGATAGGGCTAGGGTTAGGGCTAGGGTTAGGTCTTAGGTTAGGGTTAGGGTTAGGGTTAGGTTTATGGTTCGGGTTAGGTATAGGGTGAGGGCTAGGGTTAGGGTGAGGGTTCTGGTTAGTGTTAGGGCTAGGGTTAGCATTAGGGTTAGGGCTACGGTTATGGTTAGGGTTTGTGTTAGGGTTAGTGGTAGGCTTTGAGTTAGGGTAAGGTCTAGGGTTAGGGCTAGGGCTAGGGTCAGGGTTAGGGCTAGGTTTAGAACTAGAGCTAGGGCTAGGGTTAGGGTTAGGGTTCAGTTTTAGTTTAGGGTTACAGTTTGGTTTAGGGGTAGGGGTAGGGGTAGGGGTAGGTCTAGGCCTAGGGTTTGGGTTAAGGCTATAGTTAGGTTTAGGGTTAGGGTTAGGGTTAGCGCTAGGGTTAGGCTTAGGGTTAGGGTTAGGGCTAGGGTTAAGTTTAGGGCTCGGGTTAGGGTTAGGGTTACGGTTCTGGTTCTGGTTAGGGTTTGGGTTAGCGTTAGGGTTAGGGTTAGTGGTAGGTGTTGGGTTAGGGTTAGGGCTAGGGATAGAGTTTAGGCTAGGATTAGGGTTAGGGTTACAGTTAGTGAGAGGGTTAGGGCTAAGGCCAGTGTTAGGGTGAGATTTAGGTTTAGGGATATGTTTTTTTGTTAGGGTTAGGGTTATGGTTAGCGTTAGGATTAGGGTTAGGGCTAGGGTTAGGTCGAGGGCTATTGTTACAGTTAGGGTTAGGGTCAGTGTGAGGGCTATGGTTAGGGTGAGGGTGAGGATGAGGGTTACGGCTAGGGTTAGCATTAGGGTTAGGGCTGGCGTTAGCGTTAGAGTTAGGTTTAGGTTTATGGTTAGGGTTAGGGTTAGGGTTAGGGTTAGGGCTAGGGCTAGAGCTACGGTTAGGGCTAGCGTTATGGCTAGGGTTAGGGTTCGGTGAGGTTTAGGGTTAGGAGTAGAGTTAGGGTTAGGGTGAGGGCTAGGTTTAGGGTGAGGGTTAGTTTTAGGGTTTGGGTTAGGGCTAGGGTTATCATTAGGGTTAGGGCTAGGGTTAGGGTTAGGTTTATGATTATGGTTAGGGTTTTGGTTAGGTTTAGTGGTAGGCTTTGGGTTAGGGTTAGGGCTAGGGTTTGGGTTAGGGTTTGGGTTAGGGTTAGGGTTAGGATTAGGGCTAGGTTAATGGTTAGGACATGCGTTAGAGCTAGATTTAGGGCTAGCGTTAGGGTTCAGGTTCAGTTTAGGGTTACAGTTTGAGTTAGGGGTAGGGGTAGGGTAGGGCTAGGGCTAGGGTTAGGGCTAGGCCTAGGGTTAGAATTAGGGCTAAGGTTAGGTTTAGGCTTAGGCTTAGCGTTAGGGTTAGCGCTAGGGTTACGTTTAGGGTTAGGGATAGGGTTAAGTTTAGGGCTCGGGTTAGGGTTAGGGTTACGGTTATGGTTAGGGTTAGGGTTAGGGTTAGTGGTAGGGGTTGGGTTAGGGTTAGGGCTAGGGTCAGGGTTGGGGCTAGGGTTAGGGTTAGGGTTATTGTAAGTGAGAGGGTTAGGGCTAAGCCTAGGGTTATGCTTAGGGTTAGGGATACTGTTTGGGTTAGGGTTAGGGTTAGGGTAAGGGTTTGGGTTAGGGTTAGGGCTAGGGTGAGGTTTAGGGTTAGGGTTAGGGTTAGGGTTAGGTCTAGGGTTAGGGTTATCGTTAGGGTGACGCTTTGGGCTAGGGTTAGGGTTAGGTTTAGGGTTAGGGTTAGGGTTCGGGCTAGGGCTAGGGTTAGGGCTAGGGCTAGGGCTACGGATAGGGCTAGGGTAAGGTCTAGGGTTAGGGCTAGGGCTAGGGAAAGGGTTAGGGCTAGGGTTAGAACTAGAGCTAGGGCTAGGATTAGGTTTAGGGTTACAGTTAGTGAGAGGGTTAGGGCTAAGGCTAGTGTTAGGGTGAGATTTAGGTTTAGGAATATGGTTTTTTGTTAGGGTTAGGGTTATGGTTAGCGTTAGGATTAGGGTTAGGGCTAGGGTTAGGTCGAGGGTTAGGGTTAGGGTTAGGGTTAGGGTTAGGGTTAAGGTTAGGGTTAGGGTTAGGGTTAGGGTTTGGGTTAGGGTTAGGGTTAGTGTTCGGGCTAGGGCTAGGGTTAATGCTAGGGCTACGGTTAGGGCTAGGGTTAGGGCTAGGGTTAGGGCTTGGGTTAGGGTTAGGGTTAGGGCTAGGGCTAGGGCAAGGGTTAGGGCAAGGGCTATGTTTAGGTTTAGGGTTAGGGTTAGGGTTAGGGTTAGGGTGAGGGTTAGGGCTAGGGCTATGATTAGGGTTAGAGTTCGGGTTAGGGTTACGGTTGGGGTTAGGGTGAGGGTCAGGACTAGGGTTAGCGTGAGGGTTAGGGTTAGTGTTAGGGCCAGGGTTAGCATTAGGGTCAGGGCTACGGTTAGGGTTAGGGGTAGGGGTAGGGGTAGGATTAGGGTAGGGTTAGGGTTACGGCTATGGTTAGGGTTAGGGCTCGGACAAGGGTTAGGGCTAAGGCTAGGGCTAGTGTTAGGGTTAGGGCTATGGCTAGGGCAAGGGTTAAGGTTAGGGTTACGGTTAGGTATAGGGTGAGGGCTAGGGTTAGGGTGAGGGTTCTGGTTAGTGTTAGGGCTAGGGTAAGCATTAGGGTTAGGGCTACGGTTATGGTTAGGGTTGGTATTAGGGTTAGTGGTAGGCTTTGGGTTAGGGTAAGGTCTAGGGTTAGGGCTAGGGCTAGGGTAAGGGTTAGGGCTAGGTTTAGAACTAGAGCTAGGGCTAGGGCTAGGGTTAGGGTTAGCGTTAGGGTTAGCGCTAGGACTAGGGTTAGGGTTAGGGTTAGGGCTAGGGCTAGGGTTAGGTTTAGGGGTAGGGATAGGTTTAGGGATAGGGTCTGGGCTAGGGTTAGGTTTAGGGTTAAGGCTCGGGCTAGGGCTAGGGCTAGGGCTAGGGATAGGGCTAGGGCTAGGGCTAGGGCTAGGGCTAGGGTTAGTGTTAGGGTTAGGGCTAGGGTTCGGGTTAGGGCTAGAGTTCGGGTTAGGGTTAGGGTGGGGTTAGGGCTACGGCTAGGGTTTGTGCTTGGGTTAGGGTTAGGGCTAGGGATAGGACTAGGGATAGGGATAGGGCTAGGGATAGGGCTAGGGCTAGGGCAAGGGTTAGGTCAAGGGCTATTGTTACGGTTAAGTTTAGGGTCAGTGTGAGGGCTATGGTTAGGGTGAGGGTGAGGGTTACGGCTAGGGTTAGCATTAGGGTTAGGGCTGGCGTTAGCGTTAGCATTAGAGTTAGGTTTAGGTTTAGGGTTAGGGTTGGGGTTAGGGCTAGGGCTAGGCCTACGGTTAGGGCTTGCGTTATGGCTAGGGTTAGGGTTTGGTGAGGTTTAGGGTTAGGAGTAGAGTTAGGGTTAGGGTGAGGGCTAGGTTTAGGGTGAGGGTTAGTTTTAGGGTTAGGGTTAGGGCTAGGGTTATCATTAGGGTTAGGGCTAGGGTTAGGGTTAGGTTTATGATTATGGTTAGGGTTTTGGTTAGGTTTAGTGGTAGGCTTTGGGTTAGGGTTAGGGCTAGGGTTTGGGTTAGGGTTTGGGTTAGGGTTAGGGTTAGGATTAGGGCTAGGGCTAGTGTTAGGACTAGGGCTAGGGTAACGGTTAGGACATGCGTTAGAGCTAGAGTTAGGGCTAGCGTTAGGGTTCAGGTTCAGTTTAGGGTTACAGTTTGAGTTAGGGGTAGGGGTAGGGTAGGGCTAGGGCTAGGGTTAGGGCTAGGCCTAGGGTTACAATTAGGGCTAAGGTTAGGTTTAGGGTTAGGGTTAGCGCTAGGGTTAGCGCTAGGGTTACGTTTAGGGTTAGGGATAGGGTTAGGTGTAGGGGTAGGGATAGGTTTAGGGATAGGGTCTGGGCTAGGGTTAGGTTTAGGGTTAAGGCTCGGGCTAGGGCTAGGTATAGGGCTAGGGCTAGGGCTAGGGCTAGGGCTAGGGTTAGGGTTAGGGTTAGGGCTATGGTTCGGGTTAGGGCTAGAGTTCGGGTTAGGGTTAGGGTGGGGTTAGGGCTACGGCTAGGGTTAGGGCTTGGGTTATGTTTAGGGTTAGGGTTAGGGCTAGGGCTAGTGTTAGGGCTAGGGCTAGGGCTAGGGTAACGGTTAGGACATGCGTTAGAGCTAGAGTTAGGGCTAGCGTTAGGGTTCAGGTTCAGTTTAGGGTTACAGTTTGAGTTAGGGGTAGGGCTAGGGTAGGGCTAGGGCTAGGGTTAGGGCTAGGCCTAGGGTTAGAATTAGGGCTAAGGTTAGGTTTAGGGTTAGGGTTAGCGTTAGGGTTAGAGCTAGGGTTACGTTTAGGGTTAGGGATAGGGTTAGGTTTAGGGCTCGGGTTATGGTTAGGGTTACGGTTAGGGTTAGGGTTTGGGTTAGGGTTAGGGTTAGTGGTAGGGGTTGGGTTAGGGTTAGGGCTAGGGTCAGGGTTGGGGCTAGGGTTAGGGTTAGGGTTATTGTAAGTGAGAGGGTTAGGGCTAAGCCTAGGGTTATGCTTAGGGTTAGGGATACTGTTTGGGTTAGGGTTAGGGTTAGGGTAAGGGTTAGGGTTAGGGTTAGGGCTAGGGTGATGTTTAGGGTTAGGGTTAGGGTTAGGGTTAGCTCTAGGGTTAGGGTTATCGTTAGGGTGACGCTTTGGGCTAGGGTTAGGGTTAGGCTTAGGCTTAGGCTTAGGCTTAGGGTTCGGGCTAGGGCTAGGGTTAGGGCTAGGGCTAGGGCTAGGGTGAGGGTTCTGGTTAGTGTTAGGGCTAGGGTTAGCATTAGGGTTAGGGCTACGGTTATGGTTAGGGTTTGTGTTAGGGTTAGTGGTAGGCTTTGAGTTAGGGTAAGGTCTAGGGTTAGGGCTAGGGCGAGGGTTAGGGCTAGGGCTAGGGCTACGGATAGGGCTAGGGTTAGGGCTAGGGTTAGGGCTTAGGTTAGGGTTAGGGTTAGGGTTAGGGTTCGGGTTAGGTATAGGGTGAGGGCTAGGGTTAGGTTGAGGGTTCTGGTTAGTGTTAGGGCTAGGGTTAGCATTAAGGTTAGGGCTACCGTTATGGTTAGGATTTGTGTTAGGGTTAGTGGTAGGCTTTGAGTTAGGGTAAGGTCTAGGGTTAGGGCTTGGGCTAGGGTAAGGGTTAGGGCTAGGGGTAGAACTAGAGCTAGGGCTAAGGTTAGGGTTAGGGTTCAGTTTTAGTTTAGGGTTACAGTTTGGTTTATGGGTAGGGGTAGGGGTAGGGTTAGGTCTAGGCCTAGGGTTAGGGTTAAGGCTAAAGTTAGGTTTAGGGTTAGGGTTAGGGTTAGCGCTAGGGTTAGGCTTAGGGTTAGGGTTAGGGCTAGGGTTAGGTTTAGGGCTCGGGTTAGGGTTAGGGTTACGGTTTTGGTTAGGGTTTGGGTTAGCGTTAGGGTTAGTGGTAGGTGTTGGGTTAGGGTTAGGGCTAGGGATAGAGTTTAGGCTAGGATTAGGTTTAGGGTTACAGTTAGTGAGAGGGTTAGGGCTAAGGCTAGTGTTAGGGTGAGATTTAGGTTTAGGGATATGTTTTTTTGTTAGGGTTAGGGTTATGGTTAGCGTTAGGATTAGGGTTAGGGCTAGGGTTAGGTCGAGGGTTAGGGTTAGGGTTAGGGTTAGGGTTAGGGTTAGGGTTAAGGTTAGAGTTAGGGTTAGCGTTAGGGTTTGGGTTAGGGTTAGGGTTAGTGTTCGGGCTAGGGCTAGGGTTACTGCTAGGGCTACGGTTAGGGCTAGGGTTAGGGCTAGGGTTAGGGCTTGGGTTAGGGTTAGTTTTAGGGCTAGGGCTAGGGCTAGGGCAAGGGTTAGGGCAAGGGCTATGGTTAGGGTTAGGGTTAGGGTTAGGGTTAGGGTGAGGGTTAGGGCTAGGGCTAGGGCTAGGGCTAGGGCTAGGGCAAGGGTTAGGGCAAGGGTTAGGGCAAGGGCTATGATTAGGGTTAGAGATCGGGTTAGGGTTACGGTTGGGGTTAGGGTGAGTGTCAGGACTAGGGTTAGGGTGAGGGTTAGGGTTAGTGTTAGGGCCAGGGTTACCATTAGGGTCAGGGCTACGGTTAGGTTTATGGGAAGGGGTCGGGGTAGGATTAGGGTAGGGTTAGGGTTAGCGCTAGGGTTAGGCTTAGGGTTACGGTTAGGGCTAGGGTTAGGTTTAGGGCTCGGGTTAGGTTTAGGGTTACGGTTCTGGTTCTGGTTAGGGTTTGGGTTAGCGTTACGGTTAGTGGTAGGTGTTGGGTTAGGGTTAGGGCTAGGGATAGAGTTTAGGCTAGGATTAGGGTTAGGTTACAGTTAGTGAGAGGGTTAGGGCTAAGGCTAGTGTTAGGGTGAGATTTAGGTTTAGGGATACGGTTTTTTGTTAGGGTTAGGGTTATGGTTAGCCTTAGGATTAGGGTTAGGGCTAGGGTTAGGTCGAGGGTTAGGGTTAGGGTTAAGGTTAGGGTTAGGGTTAAGGTTAGAGTTAGGGTTAGGGTTAGGGTTTGTGTTAGGGTTAGGGTTAGTGTTCGGGCTAGGGCTAGGGTTACTGCTAGGGCTACAGTTAGGGCTAAGGTTAGGGCTAGGGTTAGGGCTAGGGTTAGGGCTTGGGTTAGGGTTAGGGCTAGGGCTAGGGCTAGGGCAAGGGTTAGGCAAGGGCTATGGTTAGGGTTAGGGTTAGGGTTAGGGTTAGGGTGAGGGTTAGGGCTAGGGCTAGGGCAAGGGTTAGGGCAAGGGCTATGCTTAGGGTTAGAGTTAGGGTTAGGGTTAGGGTTAGGGCTAGGGTGAGGTTTAGGGTTAGGGTTAGGGTTAGTTCTAGGGTTAGGGTTATCGTTAGGGTGATGCTTTGGGCTAGGGTTAGGGTTAGGGTTAGGGTTAGGGTTAGGGTTAGGGTTCGGGTTCGGGTTCGGGTTCGGGTTCGGGTTCGGGCTAGGGCTAGGGTTAGGGCTAGGGCTAGGGCTAGGGCTACGTATAGGGCTAGCGTTAGGGCTAGGGATAGGGCTTAGGTTAGGGTTAGGGTTAAGGTTTAGGGTTCGGGTTAGGTATAGGGTGAGGGCTAGGGTTAGGGTGAGGGTTCTGGTTAGTGTTAGGGCTAGGGTTAGCATTAGGGTTAGGTCTACGGTTATGGTTAGGGTTTGTGTTAGGGTTAGTGGTAGGCTTTGAGTTAGGGTAAGGTCTAGGGTTAGGGCTAGGGCTAGGGTCAGGGTTAGGGCTAGGTTTAGAACTAGAGCTAGGGCTAGGGTTAGGGTTAGGGTTCAGTTTTACTTTAGGGTTACAGTTTGGTTTAGGGGTAGGGGTAGGGGTAGGGTTAGGTCTAGGCCTAGGGTTTGGGTTAAGGCTATAGTTAGGTTTAGGGTTAGGGTTAGGGTTAGCGCTAGGGTTAGGCTTAGGGTTAGGGTTAGGGCTAGGGTTAGATTTAGGGCTCGGGTTAGGGTTAGGGTTACGGTTCTGGTTCTGGTTAGGGTTTGGGTTAGCGTTAGGGTTAGTGGTAGGTGTTGGGTTAGGGTTAGGGCTAGGGATAGAGTTTAGGCTAGGATTAGGGTTAGGGTTACAGTTAGTGAGAGGGTTAGGGCTAAGGCTAGTGTTAGGGTGAGAGTTAGGTTTAGGGATATGGTTTTTTGTTAGGGTTAGGGTTATGGTTAGCGTTAGGATTAGGGTTAGGGCTAGGGTTAGGTCGAGGGTTAGGGTTAGGGTTAGGGTTAGGGTTAGGGTTAAGGTTAGAGTTAGGTTTAGGGTTAGGGTTAGGGTTTGGGTTAGGGTTAGTGTTCAGGCTAGGGCTAGGGTTACTGCTAGGGCTACGGTAAGGGCTAGGGTTAGGGCTAGGGGTAGGGCTTGGGTTAGGGTTAGGGTTAGGGCTAGGGCTAGGGCTAGGGCAAGGGTTAGGGCAAGGGCTATGGTTAGGGTTAGGGTTAGGGTTAGGGTTAGGGTGAGGGTTAGGGCTCGGGCTAGGGCTAGGGCTAGGGCTAGGGCTAGGGCAAGGGTTAGGGCAAGGGCTATGGTTAGGGTTAGAGATCGGGTTAGGGTTACGGTTGGGGTTAGGGTGAGGGTCAGGACTAGGGTTAGGGTGAGGGTTAGGGTTAGTGTTAGGGCCAGGGTTAGCATTAGGGTCAGGGCTACGGTTAGGGTTATGGGAAGGGGTAGGGGTAGGATTAGGGTAGGGTTAGGGTTACGGCTATGGTTAGGGTTAGGGCTCGGACAAGGGTTAGGGCTAAGGCTAGGGCTAGTGTTAGGGTTAGGGCTATGGCTAGAGCTTGGGCTAGGGCAAGGGTTAGGGTTAGGGTTAGGGTTAGGTATAGGGTGAGGGCTAGGGTTAGGGTGAGGGTTCTGGTTAGTGTTAGGGCTAGGGTAAGCATTAGGGTTAGGGCTACGGTTATGGTTAGGGTTTGTATTAGGGTTAGTGGTAGGCTTTGGGTTAGGGAAAGGTCTAGGGTTAGGGCTAGGGCTAGGGTAAGGGTTAGGGCTAGGTTTAGAACTAGAGCTAGGGCTAGGGTTAGGGTTAGTGTTCAGTTTCAGTTTAGGGTTACAGTTTGGTTTAGGGGTAGGGGTAGGGGTAGGGTTAGGTCTAGGCCTAGGCTTAGGGTTAAGGCTATAGTTAGGTTTAGGGTTAGGGTTAGGGTTAGCGCTAGGGTTAGGCTTAGGTTTAGGGTTAGGGCTAGGGTTAGGTTTAGGGCTCGGGTTAGGTCTAGGGTTACGGTTCTGGTTCTGGTTAGGGTTTGGGTTAGCGTTACGGTTAGTGGTAGGTGTTGGGTTAGGGTTAGGGCTAGGGATAGAGTTTAGGCTAGGATTAGGGTTAGGTTACAGTTAGTGAGAGGGTTAGGGCTAAGGCTAGTGTTAGGGTGAGATTTAGGTTTAGGGATACGGTTTTTTGTTAGGGTTAGGGTTATGGTTAGCGTTAGGATTAGGGTTAGGGCTAGGGTTAGGTCGAGGGTTAGGGTTAGGGTTAAGGTTAGGGTTAGGGTTAAGGTTAGAGTTAGGGTTAGGGTTAGGGTTTGTGTTAGGGTTAGGGTTAGTGTTCGGGCTAGGGCTAGGGTTACTGCTAGCGCTACAGTTAGGGCTAAGGTTAGGGCTAGGGTTAGGGCTAGGGTTAGGGCTTGGGTTAGGGTTAGGGCTAGGGCTAGGGCTAGGGCAAGGGTTAGGCAAGGGCTATGGTTAGGGTTAGGGTTAGGGTTAGGGTTAGGGTGAGGGTTAGGGCTAGGGCTAGGGCAAGGGTTACGGCAAGGGCTATGCTTAGGGTTAGAGGTAGGGTTAGGGTTAGGGTTAGGGTTGGGGTTAGGGTGAGGGTCAGGGCTAGGGTTAGGGTGAGGGTTAGGGTTAGTGTTAGGGCCAGGGTTAGCATTAGGGTCAGGGCTACGGTTAGGGTTAGGGGTAGGGGTAGGGGTAGGATTAGGGTAGGGTTAGGGTTACGGCTATGGTTAGGGTTAGGGTTAGGGTTAGGGTTAGAGTTAGGGCAAGGGTTAGGGCTAGACTTCAGGTTAGGTTTAGGGTAGGTTTAGGGCTAGGGCTAGGGTTAGGGTTAGGGTTAGGGTTAGGTTTAGGGCGAGGGCTAGGGCTAGGGTTTGTGTTAGGGTTAGGGCTAGGGCTAGGGCTAGGGTTAGTGTTAGGGTTAGTGTTAGGGTTAGTGTTAGTGTTAGGGTTAGGTTTAGGTGTAGGGTTAGGGTTAGACTTAGGGGCAGGTTTAGGGGTAGGGCTAGGGTTAGTTGTAGTGTTAGAGCTAGGGCTAGGGCTTGGGATAGGGATAGGGATAGGGATAGGGATAGGGTTAGTGTTAGTGTTAGGGCTAGGGCTAGGGTTAGGGTTAGGGTTAGGGTTAGGGTTAGGGTTAGGATTAGGGCTAGGGTTAGGGTTAGGGCTAGGGCTAGGGTTAGGGTTAGGGTTCGGGCTAGGATTAGGGCTAGGGTTAGGGCTAGGGCTCGGGCTAGGTAACGGTTAGGGCTAGGGTTAGAGCTAGAGCTAGGACTAGGGTTAGGGTTCAGGTTCAGGTTCAGTTTAGGTTTACAGTTTGGGTTAGGGGCAGGGGTAGGGGTATGGTTACGGCTAGGCCTAGGGTTATGGTTAGGGCTAGGGTTAGGTTTAGGGTTAGCGTTAGAGTTAGGATTAGCGCTAGGGTTAGGGTTATGGTTAGGGTTAGGGCTAGGTTCAGGTTTAGGGCTCGGGTTAGTGTTATGTTTAGGGTTACGGTTCTGGTTAGGGTTTGGGTTAGGGTTAGGGTTAGTGGTAGGGGTTGGGTTAGGGTTAGGGTTAGTGTTCGGGCTAGGGCTAGGGCTAGGGTTACTGCTAGGGCTACGGTTAGGCCTACGGTTAGGGCTAGGGTTAGGGCTTGGGTTAGGTTTAGGGTTAGGGCTAGGGCTAGGGCTAGGGCAAGGGTTAGGGCAAGGGCTATGGTTAGGGTTAGAGTTCGGGTTAGGGTTACGGTTGGGCTTAGGGTTAGGGTCAGGACTAGGGTTAGGGTGAGGGTTAGGGTTAGTGTTAGGGCCAGGGTTAGCATTAGGGTCAGGGCTACGGTTAGGGTTACGGGTAGGGGTAGGGGTAGGATTAGGGTAGGGTTGGGGTTACGGCTATGGTTAGGGTTAGGGCTCGGACAAGGGTTAGGGCTAAGGCTAGGGCTAGTGTTAGGGTTAGGGCTATGGCTAGGGCTTCGGCTAGGGCAAGGTTTAGGGTTAGGGTTAGGGTTAGGGTTAGGTATAGGGTGAGGGCTAGGGTTAGGGTGAGGGTTCTGGTTATTGTTAGGGCTAGGGTAAGCATTAGGGTTAGGGCTACGGTTATGGTTAGGGTTTATATTAGGGTTAGTGGTAGGCTTTGGGTTAGGGTAAGGTCTAGGGTTAGGGCAAGGGTTAGGGTTAATGTTAGGGCTAGGGCTAGGGTTAGGTTTGGGGTTACGGTTAGGGTTATGGTTAGGGTTAGGGTTAGAGTTAGGGCTAGGGTTGGGGTTGGGGTTAGGGTTTGAGTTCGGGTTCGGTTCGGGTTAGGGTTAGGGTTAGGGTTTGGGGTAGGTTTATGGTTTGGGTTAGGGTTAGGGTTGCGGTTGGGGTTAGGTTTAGGGCTAGGGCTAGGGCTAGGGTTAAAGCTAGGGCTAGGGCTAGGGTTAGGGTTAAGGCTATAGTTAGGGTTAGGGTTAGGGTTAGCGCTAGGGTTAGGCTTAGGGTTAGGGTTAGGGCTAGGGTTAGGTTTAGGGCTCGGGTTAGGTTTAGGGTTACGGTTCTGGTTCTGGTTAGGGTTTGGGTTAGCGTTACGGTTAGTGGTAGGTGTTGGGTTAGGGCTAGGGATAGAGTTTAGGCTAGGATTAGGGTTAGGTTACAGTTAGTGAGAGGGTTAGGGCTAAGGCTAGTGTTAGGTTTAGGCTTAGGTTTAGGGATATGGTTTGGGTTAGGGTTAGGGTTAGGGCTAGGGTTAGGGTTAGGGTTAGGGTTAGGGTTAGGGTTATGGTTAGGTCTAGGGTTAGGGTTATGGTTAGGGTTAGGGTTAGGGTTAGGGTTAGGGTTAGGGTTAGTGTTAGTGTTAGGGTTAGGGTTAGGGTTAGGGTTCGGGCTAGGGCTAGGGTTAGGGCTAGGGCTACGGTTACGGCTAGGGTTAGGGCTAGGGTTAGGGCTACGGCAAGGGTTACGGCAAGGGCTATGGTTAGGGTTATTTTTAGGGTTAGGGTTAGGGTCAGGGTTAGGGTGAGGGCTAGGGTTAGGGTGAGGGTTAGGGTTAGTGTTAGGGCTAGGGTTAGCATTAGGGTTAGGGCTACGGTTAGGGTCAGGGTTAGGGCTATGGTTATGGTTAGGTTTTGGGTTAGGGTTTGTGGTAGGCTTTGGGTTAAAGTTAGGTCTAGGGTTAGGGTTTGGGCTAAGGTTAGGGTTAGGGTTATGGCTAGGGTTAGGGTTTGGGTTAGGTTTAGGATTTGGGTTAGAGTTAGGGTTAGGGCTAGGGTTAGGTTTAGGGTTAGGGTTAGGGTTAGGGCTGGGGTTGGGGTTGAGGTTAGGGTTAGGGTTACGGTTGGGGTTGTGGTTGGTGTTGTGTTGTGGTTGGGGTTGGGGTTAGGGTTTGAGTTTGGGTTCGGGTTCCGGATAGGGTTAGAATTAGTGTTAGGGTTAGGGTTAGGGCTAGGGCTAGGGCTAGGGTTAGGGTTAGGCTTAGGTTTAGGGATACGGTTTGGATTAGGGGTAGGGTTAGGGCTAGGGTTTGGGTTAGGGTTAGGGTTAGGATTAGGGCTAGGGCTAGTGTTGGCGCTAGGGCTAGGGCTAGGGTTACGGTTAGGACATGCGTTAGAGCTAGAGTTAGGGCTAGCGTTAGGGTTCAGGTTCAGTTTAGGGTTACAGTTTGAGTTTGGGGTAGGGGTAGGGTAGGGCTAGGGCTAGGGTTAGGGCTAGGCCTAGGGTTAGAATTAGGGCTAAGGTTAGGTTTAGGCTTAGGCTTAGCGTTAGGGTTAATGCTAGGGTTACGTTTAGGGTTAGTGATAGGGTTAGGTTTAGGGCTCGGGTTAGGGTTAGGGTTACGGTTATGGTTAGGGTTTGGGTTAGGGTTAGGGTTAGTGGTAGGGGTTGGGTTAGGGTTAGGGCTAGGGTCAGGGTTGGGGCTAGGGTTAGGGTTAGGGTTATTGTAAGTGAGAGGGTTAGGGCTAAGCCTAGGGTTATGCTTAGGGTTAGGGATACTGTTTGGGTTAGGGTTAGGGTTAGGGTAAGGGTTTGGGTTAGGGTTAGGGCTAGGGTGAGGTTTAGGGTTAGGGTTAGGTTTAGGGTTAGTTCTAGGGTTAGGGTTATCGTTAGGGTGACGCTTTGGGCTAGGGTTAGGGTTAGGGTTAGGGTTAGGGTTAGGTTTAGGGTTAGGGTTAGGGTTCGGGCTAGGGCTAGGGTTAGGGCTAGGGCTAGGGCTACGGATAGGGCTAGGGTAAGGTCTAGGGTTAGGGCTAGGGCTGGGGTTGGGGTTGAGGTTAGGGTTAGGGTTACGGTTGGGGTTGTGGTTGGTGTCGTGTTGTGGTTGGGGTTGGGGTTAGGGTTTGAGTTTGGGTTCGGGTTCCGGATAGGGTTAGAATTAGTGTTAGGGTTAGGGTTAGGGCTAGGGCTAGGGTTAGGGGTAGGCTTAGGTTTAGGGATACGGTTTGGATTAGGGTTAGGGTTAGGGCTAGGGTTTGGGTTAGGGTTAGGATTAGGGCTAGGGCTAGTGTTAGCGCTAGGGCTAGGGCTAGGGTAACGGTTAGGGCTAGGGTTAGAGCTAGAGCTAGGGCTAGGGTTAGGGTTCAGGTTCAGGTTCAGTTTAGGGTTACAGTTTGGGTTAGGGGCAGGGGTAGGGGTAGGGGTATGGTTACAGCTAGGCCTAGGGTTAGGGCTAGGGCTAGGGTTAGGTTTAGGGTTAGCGTTAGAGTTAGGATTAGCGCTAGGGTTAGGGTTATGGTTAGGGTTAGGGTTAGGTTCAGGTTTAGGGCTCGGGTTAGTGTTAGGTTTAGGGTTACGGTTCTGGTTAGGGTTTGGGTTAGGGTTAGGGTTAGGATTAGGGCTAGGGCTAGTGTTAGGGCTAGGGCTAGGGCTAGGGTAACGGTTAGGACATGCGTTAGAGCTAGAGTTAGGGCTAGCGTTAGGGTTCAGGTTCAGTTTAGGGTTACAGTTTGAGTTAGGGGTAGGGGTAGGGTAGGGCTAGGGCTAGGGTTAGGGCGAGGCCTAGGGTTAGAATTAGGGCTAAGGTTAGGTTTAGGGTTAGGGATAGCATTAGGGTTACCGCTAGGGTTACGTTTAGGGTTAGGGATAGGGTTAGGTTTAGGGCTCGGGTTAGGGTTAGGGTTACGGTTATGGTTAGGGTTTGGGTTAGGGTTAGGGTTAGTGGTAGGGGTTGGGTTAGGGTTAGGGCTAGGGTCAGGGTTGGGGCTAGGGTTAGGGTTAGGGTTATTGTAAGTGAGAGCGTTAGGGCTAAGCCTAGGGTTATGCTTAGGGTTAGGGATACTGTTTGGGTTAGGGTTAGGGTTAGGGTAAGGGTTTGGGTTAGGGTTAGGGCTAGGGTGAGGTTTTGGGTTAGGGTTAGGGTTGGGGTTAGTTCTAGGGTTAGGGTTATCATTAGGGTGACGCTTTGGGCTAGGGTTAGGGTTAGGGTTAGGTTTAGGGTTAGGGTTCGGGCTAGGGCTAGGTTTAGGGTTAGGGCTAGGGCTAGGGCTACGGATAGGGCTAGGGTAAGGTCTAGGGTTAGGGCTAGGGCTAGGGTAAGGGTTAGGGCTTGGGTTAGAACTAGAGCTAGGGCTAGGATTAGGGTTAGGGTTACAGTTAGTGAGAGGGTTAGGGCTAAGGCTAGTGTTAGGGTGAGATTTAGGTTTAGGGATATGGTTTTTTGTTAGGGTTAGGGTTATGGTTAGCGTTAGGATTAGGGTTAGGGCTAGGGTTAGGTCGAGGGTTAGGGTTAGGGTTAGGGTTAGGGTTAGGGTTAGGGCTAGGGTCAGGGTTGGGGCTAGGGTTAGGGTTAGGGTTATTGTAAGTGAGAGGGTTAGGGCTAAGCCTAGGGTTATGCTTAGGGTTAGGGATACTGTTTGGGTTAGGGTTAGGGTTAGGGTAAGGGTTTGGGTTAGGGTTAGGGCTAGGGTGAGGTTTAGGGTTAGGGTTAGGTTTAGGGTTAGTTCTAGGGTTAGGGTTATCGTTAGGGTGACGCTTTGGGCTAGGGTTAGGGTTAGGGTTAGGTTTAGGGTTAGGGTTAGGGTTAGGGTTAGGGTTAGGGTTCGGGTTCGGGCTAGGGCTAGGGTTAGGGCTAGGGTTAGGGCTAGGGATACGGATAGGGCTAGGGTAAGGTCTAGGGTTAGGGCTAGGGCTGGGGTTGGGGTTGAGGTTAGGGTTAGGGTTACGGTTGGGGTTGTGGTTGCTGTCGTGTTGTGGTTGGGGTTGGGGTTAGGGTTTGAGTTTGGGTTCGGGTTCCGGATCGGGTTAGAATTAGTGTTAGGGTTAGGGTTAGGGCTAGGGCTAGGGTTAGGGGTAGGCTTAGGTTTAGGGATACGGTTTGGATTAGGGTTAGGGTTAGGGCTAGGGTTTGGGTTAGGGTTAGGGTTAGGATTAGGGCTAGGGCTAGTGTTAGCGCTAGGGCTAGGGCTAGGGTAACGGTTAGGACATGCGTTAGAGCTAGAGTTAGGGCTAGCGTTAGGGTTCAGGTTCAGTTTAGGGTTACAGTTTGAGTTTGGGGTAGGGGTAGGGTAGGGCTAGGGCTAGGGTTAGGGCTAGGGCTAGGCCTAGGGTTAGAATTAGGGCTAAGGTTAGGTTTAGGCTTAGGCTTAGCGTTAGGGTTAATGCTAGGGTTACGTTTAGGTTTAGTGATAGGGTTAGGTTTAGGGCTCGGGTTAGGGTTAGGGTTACTGTTATGGTTAGTGTTTGGGTTAGGGTTAGGGTTAGTGGTAGGGGTTGGGTTAGGGTTAGGGCTAGGGTCAGGGTTTGGGCTCGGGTTAGTGTTATGTTTAGGGTTACGGTTCTGGTTAGGGTTTGGGTTAGGGTTAGGGTTAGTGGTAGGGGTTGGGTTAGGGCTAGGGTTAGGGTTTGGGCTAGGATTAGGGTTAGGGTTACAGTTAGTGAGAGGGTTAGGGCTAAGACTAGGGTTAGGGTGAGATTTAGGTTTAGGGATATGTTTTTTTGTTAGGGTTAGGGTTATGGTTAGCGTTAGGATTAGGGTTAGGGCTAGGGTTAGGTCGAGGGTTAGGGTTAGGGTTAGGGTTAGGGTTATGGTTAGGTTTAGGGTTAAGGTTAGAGTTAGGGTTAGGGTTAGGGTTTGGGTTAGGGTTAGGGTTAGTGTTCGTGCTAGGGCTAGGGCTAGGGTTACTGCTAGGGCTACGGTTAGGCCTAGGGTTAGGGCTAGGGTTAGGGCTTGGGTTATGTTTAGGGTTAGGGCTAGGGCTAGGGCTAGGGCAAGGGTTAGGGCAAGGGCTATGGTTAGGGTTAGGGTTAGGGTTAGGGTTAGGGTTAGGGTGAGGGTTAGGGCTAGTGCTAGGGCTAGGGCTAGGGCTAGGGCTAGGGCTAGGGCTAGGGCTAGGGCAAGGGTTAGGGCAAGGGCTATGGTTAGGGTTAGAGTTCGGGTTAGGGTTACGGTTGGGGTTAGGGTGAGGGTCAGGACTAGGGTTAGGGTGAGGGTTAGGGTTAGTGTTAGGGCCAGGGTTAGCATTAGGGTCAGGGCTACAGTTAGGGTTACGGGTAGGGGTATGGGTAGGATTAGGGTAGGGTTAGGGTTACGGCTATGGTTAGGGTTAGGGCTCGGACAAGGGTTAGGGCTAAGGCTAGGGCTAGTGTTAGGGTTAGAGGTATGGCTAGGGCTTCGGCTAGGGCAAGGGTTAGGGTTAGGGTTAGGGTTAGGTATAGGGTGAGGGCTAGGGTTAGGGTGAGGGTTCTGGTTAGTGTTAGGGCTAGGGTAAGCATTAGGGTTAGGGCTACGGTTATGGTTAGGGTTTGTATTAGGGTTAGTGGTAGGCTTTGGGTTAGGGTAAGGTCTAGGGTTAGGGCTAGGGTTAGGGTTAATGTTAGGGCTAGGGCTAGGGTTAGGTTTGGGGTTACGGTTAGGGTTACGGTTAGGGTTAGGGTTAGGGTTAGGGTTAGGGTTAGAGTTAGGGCTAGGGTTGGGGTTGGGGTTAGGGTTTGAGTTCGGGTTCGGTTCGGGTTAGGGTTAGGGTTAGGGTTTGGGGTAGATTTATGGTTTGGGTTAGGGTTAGGGTTGCGGTTGGGGTTAGGTTTAGGGCTAGGGCTAGGGCTCGGGCTAAGGTTAAAGCTAGGGCTAGGGCTAGGGTTAGGGTTAGCGTTAGGGTTAGCACTAGGGCTAGGGTTAGGGGTAGGGGTAGGGTTAGGATTATGGTTAGCGCGAGGGCTGGGGTTAGGGTTAGGGTTAGGGGTAGGATTAGGGTTAGGGTTAGGGTTAGGGCTAGGGTTAGGTTTAGGTCTAGCGATAGGTTTAGGGATAGGGTCTGGGCTAGGGTTAGATTTAGGGTTAAGGCTCGGGATAGGGCTAGGGATAGGGCTAGGGCTAGGTCTAAGGCTAGGGTTAGGGTTAGGGCTAGGGTTCGGGTTAGGGCTAGAGTTCGGGTTAGGGTTAGGGTGGGGTTAGGGCTACGGCTAGGGTTAGGGCTTGGGTTTGGGTTAGGGTTAGGGTTAGGGCTAGGGCTAGGGCTAGGACTAGGGATAGGGATAGGGATAGGGATAGGGATAGGGATCGGGATAGGGATAGGGATAGGGATAGGGATAGGACTAGGGATAGGGATAGGGATAGGGCTAGGGCTAGGGCAAGGGTTAGGTCAAGGGCTATTGTTACGGTTAGGGTTAGGGTCAGTGTGAGGGCTATGGTTAGGGTGAGGGTGACGGTGAGGGTTACGGCTAGGGTTAGCATTAGGGTTAGGGCTGGCGTTAGCGTTAGAGTTAGGTTTAGGTTAAGGGTTAGGGTTAGGGTTAGGGTTAGGGCTAGGGCTAGGGCTACGGTTAGGGCTAGCGTTATGGCTAGGGTTAGGGTTCGGTGAGGTTTACGGTTAGGAGTAGAGTTAGGGTTAGGGTGAGGGCTAGGTTTAGGGTGAGTGTTAGTTTTAGGGTTTGGGTTCGGGCTAGGGTTATCATTAGGGTTAGGGCTAGGGTTAGGGTTAGGTTTATGATTATGGTTAGGGTTTTGGTTAGGTTTAGTGGTAGGCTTTGGGTTAGGGTTAGGACTAGGGTTTGGGTTAGGGTTTGGGTTAGGGTTAGGGTTAGGATTAGGGCTAGGGCTAGTCTTAGGGCTAGGGCTAGGGCTAGGGTAACGGTTAGGACATGCGTTAGAGCTAGAGTTAGGGCTAGCGTTAGGGTTCAGGTTCAGTTTAGGGTTACAGTTTGAGTTAGGGGTAGGGGTAGGGTAGGGCTAGGGCTAGGGTTAGGGCTAGGCCTAGGGTTAGAATTAGGGCTAAGGTTAGGTTTAGGGTTAGGGTTAGCGTTAGGGTTAGCGCTAGGGTTACGTTTAGGGTTAGGGATAGGGTTAGGTTTAGGGCTCGGGTTAGGGTTAGGGTTACGGTTATGGTTAGGGTTTGGGTAAGGGTTAGGGTTAGTGGTAGGGGTTGGGTTAGGGTTAGGGCTAGGGTCAGGGTTGGGGCTAGGGTTAGGGTTAGGGTTATTGTAAGTGAGAGGGTTAGGGCTAAGCCTAGGGTTATGCTTAGGGTTAGGGATACTGTTTGGGTTAGGGTTAGGGTTAGGGTAAGGGTTTGGGTTAGGGTTAGGGCTAGGGTGAGGTTTAGGGTTAGGGTTAGGGTTAGGGTTAGTTCTAGGGTTAGGGTTATCGTTAGGGTGACGCTTTGGGCTAGGGTTAGGGTTAAGTTTAGGGTTAGGGTTCGGGCTAGGGCTAGGGTTAGGGCTAGGGCTAGGGCTACGGATAGGGCTAGGATAAGGTCTAGGGTTAGGGCTAGGGCTAGGGTAAGGGTTAGGGCTAGGGTTAGAACTAGAGCTAGGGCTAGGATTAGGGTTAGGGTTACAGTTAGTGAGAGGGTTAGGGCTAAGGCTAGTGTTAGGGAGAGATTTAGGTTTAGGGATATGGTTTTTTGTTAGGGTTAGGGTTATGGTTAGCGTTAGGATTAGGGTTAGGGCTAGGGTTAGGTCGACGGTTAGGGTTAGGGTTAGGGTTAGGGTTAGGGTTAGGGTTAGTGTTCGGGCTAGGGCTAGGGTTACTGCTAGGGCTAGGGTTAGGGCTAGGGTTAGGGCTAGGGTTAGGGCTTGGGTTAGGGTTCGGGCTAGGGCTAGGGCTAGGGCAAGGGTTAGGGCAAGGGCTATGGTTAGTGTTAGGGTTAGGTTTAGGGTTAGGTTTAGGGTGAGGGTTAGGGCTAGGGCTAGGGCTAGGGCTAGGGCAAGGGTTAGGGCAAGGACTATGATTAGGGTTAGAGTTCGGGTTAGGGTTAAGGTTGGGGTTAGGGTGAGGGTCAGGACTAGGGTTAGGGTGAGGGTTAGGGTTAGTGTTAGGGCCAGGGTTAGCATTAGGGTCAGGGCTACGGTTAGGGTTAGGGGTAGGGGTAGGGGTACGATTAGGGTAGGGTTAGGGTTACGGCTATGGTTAGGGTTTGTATTAGGGTTAGTGGTAGGCTTTGGGTTAGGGTAAGGTCTAGGGTTAGGGCTAGGGCTAGGGTAAGGGTTAGGGCTAGGTTTAGAACTAGAGCTAGGGCTAGGGTTAGGGTTAGGGTTCAGTTTCAGTTTAGGGTTACAGTTTGGTTTAGGGGTAGGCATAGGGGTAGGGTTAGGTCTAGGCCTAGGGTTAGGGTTAAGGCTATAGTTAGGTTTAGGGTTAGGGTTAGGGTTAGCGCTAGGGTTAGGCTTAGTGTTAGGGTCAGGGCTAGGGTTAGGTTTAGGGCTCGGGTTAGGTTTAGGGTTATGGTTCTGGTTCTGGTTAGGGTTTGGGTTAGCGTTAGGGTTAGTGGTAGGTGTTGGGTTAGGGTTAGGGCTAGGGATAGAGTTTAGGCTAGGATTAGTGTTAGGTTACAGTTAGTGAGAGGGTTAGGCCTAAGGCTAGTGTTAGGGTGAGAGTTAGGTTTAGGGATATGGTTTTTTGTTAGGGTTAGGGTTATGGTTAGCGTTAGGATTAGGGTTAGGGCTAGGGTTAGGTCGAGGGTTAGGGTTAGGGTTAGGGTTAGGGTTAGGGTTAGGGTTAGGGTTAAGGTTAGAGTTAGGGTTAGGGTTAGGGTTAGGGTTTGGGTTAGGGTTAGTGTTCAGGCTAGGGCTAGGGTTACTGCTAGGGCTACGGTAAGGGTTAGGGGTAGGGCTAGGGGTAGGGCTTGGGTTAGGGTTAGGGTTAGGGCTAGGGCTAGGGCTAGGGCAAGGGTTAGGGCAAGGGCTATGGTTAGGGTTAGGGTTAGGGTTAGGGTTAGGGTTAGGGTTAGGGTGAGGGTTAGGGCTAGGGCTAGGGCTAGGGCTAGGGCAAGGGTTAGGGCAAGGACTATGATTAGGGTTAGAGTTCGGGTTAGGGTTACAGTTGGGGTTAGGGTGAGGGTCAGGACTAGGGTTAGCGTGAGGGTTAGGGTTAGTGTTAGGGCCAGGGTTAGCATTAGGGTCAGGGCTACGGTTAGGGTTAGGGGTAGGGGTAGGGGTAGGATTAGGGTAGGGTTAGGGTTACGGCTATGGTTAGGGTTAGGGCTCGGACAAGGGTTAGGGCTAAGGCTAGGGCTAGTGTTAGGGTTAGGGCTATGGCTAGGGCAAGGGTTAAGGTTAGGGTTAGGGTTAGGTATAGGGTGAGGGCTAGGGTTACGGTGAGGGTTCTGGTTAGTGTTAGGGCTAGGGTAAGCATTAGGGTTAGGGCTACGGTTATGGTTAGGTTTGGTATTAGGGTTAGTGGTAGGCTTTGGGTTAGGGTAAGGTCTAGGGTTAGGCCTAGGGCTAGGGTAAGGGTTAGGGCTAGGTTTAGAACTAGAGCTAGGGCTAGGGTTAGGGTTAGGGTTCAGTTTCAGTTTAGGGTTACAGTTTGGTTTAGGGGTAGGCATAGGGGTAGGGTTAGTTCTAGGCCTAGGGTTAGGGTTAAGGCTATAGTTAGGTTTAGGGTTAGGGTTAGGGTTAGCGCTAGGGTTAGGCTTAGGGTTAGGGTTAGGGCTAGGGTTAGGTTTAGGGCTCGGGTTAGGTTTTGGGTTACGGTTCTGGTTCTGGTTAGGGTTTGGGTTAGCGTTACGGTTAGTGGTAGGTGTTGGGTTAGGGTTAGGGCTAGGGATAGAGTTTAGGCTATGATTAGTGTTAGGTTACAGTTAGTGAGAGGGTTAGGGCTAAGGCTAGTGTTAGGGTTAGGCTTAGGTTTAGGGATATGGTTTGGGTTAGGCTTAGGGTTAGGGCTAGGGTTAGGGTTAGGGTTAGGGTTAGGTCTAGGGTTAGGGTTAGGGTTATGGTTAGGGTTAGGGTTAGGGTTAGGGTTAGGGTTAGGGTTAGGGTTAGTGTTAGGGTTAGGGTTAGGGTTCGGGCTAGGGCTAGGGTTAGGGCTAGGGCTATGGTTACGACTAGGGTTAGGGCTAGGGTTAGGGCTACGGCAAGGGTTACGGCAAGGGCTATGGTTAGGGTTATGGTTAGGGTTAGGGTTAGGGTCAGGGTTAGGGTGAGGGCTAGGGTTAGGGTGAGGGTTAGGGTTAGTGTTAGGGCTAGGGTTAGCATTAGGGTTAGGGCTACGGTTAGGGTCAGGGTTAGGGCTATGGTTATGGTTAGGGTTTGGGTTAGGGTTTGTGGTAGGCTTTGGGTTAGGGTTAGGTCTAGGGTTAGGGTTTGGGCTAAGGTTAGGGTTAGGGTTATGGCTAGGGTTAGGGTTTGGGTTAGGTTTAGGATTTGGGTTAGAGTTAGGGTTAGGGCTAGGGTTAGGTTTAGGGTTAGGTTTAGGGTTAGGGCTGGGGTTGGGGTTGAGGTTAGGGTGAGGGTTACGGTTGGGGTTGTGGTTGGTGTCGTGTTGTGGTTGGGGTTGGGGTTAGGGTTTGAGTTTGGGTTCGGGTTCCGGATAGGGTTAGAATTAGTGTTAGGGTTAGGGTTAGGGCTAGGGCTAGGGTTAGGGTTAGGGCTAGGGCTAGGGCTACGGATAGGGCTAGGGTTAGGGCTAGGGTTAGGGCTTAGGTTAGGGTTAGGTTTAGGGTTAGGGTTAGGGTTCGGGTTAGGTATAGGTTGAGGGCTAGGGTTAGGGTGAGGGTTCTGGTTAGTGTTAGGGCTAGGGTTAGCATTAGGGTTAGGGCTACGGTTATGGTTAGGGTTTGTGTTAGGGTTAGTGGTAGGCTTTGAGTTAGGGTAAGGTCTAGGGTTAGGGCTAGGGCTAGGGTCAGGGTTAGGGCTAGGTTTAGAACTAGAGCTAGGGCTAGGGTTAGGGTTAGGGTTCAGTTTTAGTTTAGGGTTACAGTTTGGTTTATGGGTAGGGTAGGGGTAGGGTTAGGTCTAGGCCTAGGGTTTGGGTTAAGGCTATAGTTAGGTTTAGGGTTAGGGTTAGGGTTAGCGCTAGGGTTAGGCTTAGGGTTAGGGTTAGGGCTAGGGTTAGGTTTAGGGCTCGGGTTAGGGTTAGGGTTACGGTTCTGGTTCTGGTTAGGGTTTGGGTTAGCGTTAGGGTTAGGGTTAGTGGTAGGTGTTGGGTTAGGGTTAGTGCTAGGTATAGAGTTTAGGCTAGGATTAGGGTTAGGGTTACAGTTAGTGAGAGGGTTAGGGCTAAGGCTAGTGTTAGGGTGAGATTTAGGTTTAGGGATATGTTTTTTTGTTAGGGTTAGGGTTATGGTTAGCGTTAGGATTAGGGTTAGGGCTAGGGTTAGGTCGAGGGTTAGGGTTAGGGTTAGGGTTAGGGTTAGGGTTAGGGTTAAGGTTAGAGTTAGGGTTAGGGTTAGGGTTTGGGTTAGGGTTAGTGTTCGGGCTAGGGCTAGGGTTACTGCTAGGGCTACGGTTAGGGCTAGGGTTAGGGCTAGGGGTAGGGCTTGGGTTAGGGTTAGGGTTAGGGCTAGGGCTAGGGCTAGGGCAAGGGTTAGGGCAAGGGCTATGGTTAGGGTTAGGGTTAGGGTTAGGGTGAGGGTGAGGGTGAGGGTGAGGGTTAGGGCTAGGGCTAGGGCTCGGGCTAGGGCTAGGGCAAGGGTTAGGGCAAGGGCTATGGTTAGGGTTAGAGTTCGGACAAGGGTTAGGTCTAAGGCTAGGGCTAGTGTTAGGGTTAGGGCTATGGCTAGGTCTTGGGCTAGGGCAAGGGTTAGGGTTAAGGTTAGGTATAGGGTGAGGGCTAGGGTTAGGGTGAGGGTTCTGGTTAGTGTTAGGGCTAGGGTTAGCATTAGGGTTAGGGCTACGGTTATGGTTAGGGTTTGTGTTAGGGTTAGTGGTAGGCTTTGAGTTAGGGTAAGGTCTAGGGTTAGGGCTAGGGCTAGGGTCAGGGTTAGGGCTAGGGTTCGGGTTAGGGTTAGGGTGGGGTTAGGGCTACGGCTAGGGTTAGGGCTTGGGTTAGGGTTAGGGTTAGGGTTAGGGTTAGGGTTAGGATTAGGGCTAGGGCTAGTCTTAGGGCTAGGGCTAGGGCTGGGTAACTGTTAGGACATGCGTTAGAGCTAGATTTAGGGCTAGCGTTAGGGTTCAGGTTCAGTTTAGGGTTACAGTTTGAGTTAGGGGTAGGGGTAGGGTAGGGCTAGGGCTAGGGTTAGGGCTAGGCCTAGGGTTAGAATTAGGGCTAAGGTTAGGTTTAGGGTTAGGGTTAGCGTTAGGGTTAGCGCTAGGGTTACGTTTAGGGTTAGGGATAGCGTTAGGTTTAGGGCTCGGGTTAGGGTTAGGGTTACGGTTATGGTTAGGGTTTGGGTTAGGGTTAGGGTTAGTGGTAGGGGTTGGGTTAGGGTTAGGGCTAGGGTCAGGGTTGGGGCTAGGGTTAGGGTTAGGGTTATTGTAAGTGAGAGGGTTAGGGCTAAGCCTAGGGTTATGGTTAGGGTTAGGGATACTGTTTCGGTTAGGATTAGGGTTAGGGTTAGGGTTAGGGTAAGGGTTAGGGTTAGGGTTAGGGTTAGGGCTAGGGTGAGGTTTAGGGTTAGGGTTAGGGTTAGGGTTAGGGTTAGGTCTAGGGTTAGGGTTATCGTTAGGGTGACGCTTTGGGCTAGGGTTAGGGTTAGGGTTAGGGTTAGGGTTAGGGTTAGGGTTCGGGTTCGGGCTAGGGCTAGGGTTAGGGCTAGGGCTAGGGCTACGGATAGGGCTAGGGTTAGGGCTAGGGTTAGGTCTTAGGTTAGGGTTAGGGTTAGGGTTAGGTTTATGGTTCGGGTTAGGTATAGGGTGAGGGCTAGGGTTAGGGTGAGGGTTCTGGTTAGTGTTAGGGCTAGGGTTAGCATTAGGGTTAGGGCTACGGTTATGGTTAGGGTTTGTGTTAGGGTTAGTGGTAGGCTTTGAGTTAGGGTAAGGTCTAGGGTTAGGGCTAGGGCTAGGGTCAGGGTTAGGGCTAGGTTTAGAACTAGAGCTAGGGCTAGGGTTAGGGTTAGGGTTCAGTTTTAGTTTAGGGTTACAGTTTGGTTTAGGGGTAGGGGTAGGGGTAGGGGTAGGTCTAGGCCTAGGGTTTGGGTTAAGGCTATAGTTAGGTTTAGGGTTAGGGTTAGGGTTAGCGCTAGGGTTAGGCTTAGGGTTAGGGTTAGGGCTAGGGTTAAGTTTAGGGCTCGGGTTAGGGTTAGGGTTACGGTTCTGGTTCTGGTTAGGGTTTGGGTTAGCGTTAGGGTTAGGGTTAGTGGTAGGTGTTGGGTTAGGGTTAGGGCTAGGGATAGAGTTTAGGCTAGGATTAGGGTTAGGGTTACAGTTAGTGAGAGGGTTAGGGCTAAGGCCAGTGTTAGGGTGAGATTTAGGTTTAGGGATATGTTTTTTTGTTAGGGTTAGGGTTATGGTTAGCGTTAGGATTAGGGTTAGGGCTAGGGTTAGGTCGAGGGCTATTGTTACAGTTAGGGTTAGGGTCAGTGTGAGGGCTATGGTTAGGGTGAGGGTGAGGATGAGGGTTACGGCTAGGGTTAGCATTAGGGTTAGGGCTGGCGTTAGCGTTAGAGTTAGGTTTAGGTTTATGGTTAGGGTTAGGGTTAGGGTTAGGGTTAGGGCTAGGGCTAGAGCTACGGTTAGGGCTAGCGTTATGGCTAGGGTTAGGGTTCGGTGAGGTTTAGGGTTAGGAGTAGAGTTAGGGTTAGGGTGAGGGCTAGGTTTAGGGTGAGGGTTAGTTTTAGGGTTTGGGTTAGGGCTAGGGTTATCATTAGGGTTAGGGCTAGGGTTAGGGTTAGGTTTATGATTATGGTTAGGGTTTTGGTTAGGTTTAGTGGTAGGCTTTGGGTTAGGGTTAGGGCTAGGGTTTGGGTTAGGGTTTGGGTTAGGGTTAGGGTTAGGATTAGGGCTAGGTTAATGGTTAGGACATGCGTTAGAGCTAGATTTAGGGCTAGCGTTAGGGTTCAGGTTCAGTTTAGGGTTACAGTTTGAGTTAGGGGTAGGGGTAGGGTAGGGCTAGGGCTAGGGTTAGGGCTAGGCCTAGGGTTAGAATTAGGGCTAAGGTTAGGTTTAGGCTTAGGCTTAGCGTTAGGGTTAGCGCTAGGGTTACGTTTAGGGTTAGGGATAGGGTTAAGTTTAGGGCTCGGGTTAGGGTTAGGGTTACGGTTATGGTTAGGGTTAGGGTTAGGGTTAGTGGTAGGGGTTGGGTTAGGGTTAGGGCTAGGGTCAGGGTTGGGGCTAGGGTTAGGGTTAGGGTTATTGTAAGTGAGAGGGTTAGGGCTAAGCCTAGGGTTATGCTTAGGGTTAGGGATACTGTTTGGGTTAGGGTTAGGGTTAGGGTAAGGGTTTGGGTTAGGGTTAGGGCTAGGGTGAGGTTTAGGGTTAGGGTTAGGGTTAGGGTTAGGTCTAGGGTTAGGGTTATCGTTAGGGTGACGCTTTGGGCTAGGGTTAGGGTTAGGTTTAGGGTTAGGGTTAGGGTTCGGGCTAGGGCTAGGGTTAGGGCTAGGGCTAGGGCTACGGATAGGGCTAGGGTAAGGTCTAGGGTTAGGGCTAGGGCTAGGGAAAGGGTTAGGGCTAGGGTTAGAACTAGAGCTAGGGCTAGGATTAGGTTTAGGGTTACAGTTAGTGAGAGGGTTAGGGCTAAGGCTAGTGTTAGGGTGAGATTTAGGTTTAGGAATATGGTTTTTTGTTAGGGTTAGGGTTATGGTTAGCGTTAGGATTAGGGTTAGGGCTAGGGTTAGGTCGAGGGTTAGGGTTAGGGTTAGGGTTAGGGTTAGGGTTAAGGTTAGGGTTAGGGTTAGGGTTAGGGTTTGGGTTAGGGTTAGGGTTAGTGTTCGGGCTAGGGCTAGGGTTAATGCTAGGGCTACGGTTAGGGCTAGGGTTAGGGCTAGGGTTAGGGCTTGGGTTAGGGTTAGGGTTAGGGCTAGGGCTAGGGCAAGGGTTAGGGCAAGGGCTATGTTTAGGTTTAGGGTTAGGGTTAGGGTTAGGGTTAGGGTGAGGGTTAGGGCTAGGGCTATGATTAGGGTTAGAGTTCGGGTTAGGGTTACGGTTGGGGTTAGGGTGAGGGTCAGGACTAGGGTTAGCGTGAGGGTTAGGGTTAGTGTTAGGGCCAGGGTTAGCATTAGGGTCAGGGCTACGGTTAGGGTTAGGGGTAGGGGTAGGGGTAGGATTAGGGTAGGGTTAGGGTTACGGCTATGGTTAGGGTTAGGGCTCGGACAAGGGTTAGGGCTAAGGCTAGGGCTAGTGTTAGGGTTAGGGCTATGGCTAGGGCAAGGGTTAAGGTTAGGGTTACGGTTAGGTATAGGGTGAGGGCTAGGGTTAGGGTGAGGGTTCTGGTTAGTGTTAGGGCTAGGGTAAGCATTAGGGTTAGGGCTACGGTTATGGTTAGGGTTGGTATTAGGGTTAGTGGTAGGCTTTGGGTTAGGGTAAGGTCTAGGGTTAGGGCTAGGGCTAGGGTAAGGGTTAGGGCTAGGTTTAGAACTAGAGCTAGGGCTAGGGCTAGGGTTAGGGTTAGCGTTAGGGTTAGCGCTAGGACTAGGGTTAGGGTTAGGGTTAGGGCTAGGGCTAGGGTTAGGTTTAGGGGTAGGGATAGGTTTAGGGATAGGGTCTGGGCTAGGGTTAGGTTTAGGGTTAAGGCTCGGGCTAGGGCTAGGGCTAGGGCTAGGGATAGGGCTAGGGCTAGGGCTAGGGCTAGGGCTAGGGTTAGTGTTAGGGTTAGGGCTAGGGTTCGGGTTAGGGCTAGAGTTCGGGTTAGGGTTAGGGTGGGGTTAGGGCTACGGCTAGGGTTTGTGCTTGGGTTAGGGTTAGGGCTAGGGATAGGACTAGGGATAGGGATAGGGCTAGGGATAGGGCTAGGGCTAGGGCAAGGGTTAGGTCAAGGGCTATTGTTACGGTTAAGTTTAGGGTCAGTGTGAGGGCTATGGTTAGGGTGAGGGTGAGGGTTACGGCTAGGGTTAGCATTAGGGTTAGGGCTGGCGTTAGCGTTAGCATTAGAGTTAGGTTTAGGTTTAGGGTTAGGGTTGGGGTTAGGGCTAGGGCTAGGCCTACGGTTAGGGCTTGCGTTATGGCTAGGGTTAGGGTTTGGTGAGGTTTAGGGTTAGGAGTAGAGTTAGGGTTAGGGTGAGGGCTAGGTTTAGGGTGAGGGTTAGTTTTAGGGTTAGGGTTAGGGCTAGGGTTATCATTAGGGTTAGGGCTAGGGTTAGGGTTAGGTTTATGATTATGGTTAGGGTTTTGGTTAGGTTTAGTGGTAGGCTTTGGGTTAGGGTTAGGGCTAGGGTTTGGGTTAGGGTTTGGGTTAGGGTTAGGGTTAGGATTAGGGCTAGGGCTAGTGTTAGGACTAGGGCTAGGGTAACGGTTAGGACATGCGTTAGAGCTAGAGTTAGGGCTAGCGTTAGGGTTCAGGTTCAGTTTAGGGTTACAGTTTGAGTTAGGGGTAGGGGTAGGGTAGGGCTAGGGCTAGGGTTAGGGCTAGGCCTAGGGTTACAATTAGGGCTAAGGTTAGGTTTAGGGTTAGGGTTAGCGCTAGGGTTAGCGCTAGGGTTACGTTTAGGGTTAGGGATAGGGTTAGGTGTAGGGGTAGGGATAGGTTTAGGGATAGGGTCTGGGCTAGGGTTAGGTTTAGGGTTAAGGCTCGGGCTAGGGCTAGGTATAGGGCTAGGGCTAGGGCTAGGGCTAGGGCTAGGGTTAGGGTTAGGGTTAGGGCTATGGTTCGGGTTAGGGCTAGAGTTCGGGTTAGGGTTAGGGTGGGGTTAGGGCTACGGCTAGGGTTAGGGCTTGGGTTATGTTTAGGGTTAGGGTTAGGGCTAGGGCTAGTGTTAGGGCTAGGGCTAGGGCTAGGGTAACGGTTAGGACATGCGTTAGAGCTAGAGTTAGGGCTAGCGTTAGGGTTCAGGTTCAGTTTAGGGTTACAGTTTGAGTTAGGGGTAGGGCTAGGGTAGGGCTAGGGCTAGGGTTAGGGCTAGGCCTAGGGTTAGAATTAGGGCTAAGGTTAGGTTTAGGGTTAGGGTTAGCGTTAGGGTTAGAGCTAGGGTTACGTTTAGGGTTAGGGATAGGGTTAGGTTTAGGGCTCGGGTTATGGTTAGGGTTACGGTTAGGGTTAGGGTTTGGGTTAGGGTTAGGGTTAGTGGTAGGGGTTGGGTTAGGGTTAGGGCTAGGGTCAGGGTTGGGGCTAGGGTTAGGGTTAGGGTTATTGTAAGTGAGAGGGTTAGGGCTAAGCCTAGGGTTATGCTTAGGGTTAGGGATACTGTTTGGGTTAGGGTTAGGGTTAGGGTAAGGGTTAGGGTTAGGGTTAGGGCTAGGGTGATGTTTAGGGTTAGGGTTAGGGTTAGGGTTAGCTCTAGGGTTAGGGTTATCGTTAGGGTGACGCTTTGGGCTAGGGTTAGGGTTAGGCTTAGGCTTAGGCTTAGGCTTAGGGTTCGGGCTAGGGATAGGGTTAGGGCTAGGGCTAGGGCTAGGGTGAGGGTTCTGGTTAGTGTTAGGGCTAGGGTTAGCATTAGGGTTAGGGCTACGGTTATGGTTAGGGTTTGTGTTAGGGTTAGTGGTAGGCTTTGAGTTAGGGTAAGGTCTAGGGTTAGGGCTAGGGCGAGGGTTAGGGCTAGGGCTAGGGCTACGGATAGGGCTAGGGTTAGGGCTAGGGTTAGGGCTTAGGTTAGGGTTAGGGTTAGGGTTAGGGTTCGGGTTAGGTATAGGGTGAGGGCTAGGGTTAGGTTGAGGGTTCTGGTTAGTGTTAGGGCTAGGGTTAGCATTAAGGTTAGGGCTACCGTTATGGTTAGGATTTGTGTTAGGGTTAGTGGTAGGCTTTGAGTTAGGGTAAGGTCTAGGGTTAGGGCTTGGGCTAGGGTAAGGGTTAGGGCTAGGGGTAGAACTAGAGCTAGGGCTAAGGTTAGGGTTAGGGTTCAGTTTTAGTTTAGGGTTACAGTTTGGTTTATGGGTAGGGGTAGGGGTAGGGTTAGGTCTAGGCCTAGGGTTAGGGTTAAGGCTAAAGTTAGGTTTAGGGTTAGGGTTAGGGTTAGCGCTAGGGTTAGGCTTAGGGTTAGGGTTAGGGCTAGGGTTAGGTTTAGGGCTCGGGTTAGGGTTAGGGTTACGGTTTTGGTTAGGGTTTGGGTTAGCGTTAGGGTTAGTGGTAGGTGTTGGGTTAGGGTTAGGGCTAGGGATAGAGTTTAGGCTAGGATTAGGTTTAGGGTTACAGTTAGTGAGAGGGTTAGGGCTAAGGCTAGTGTTAGGGTGAGATTTAGGTTTAGGGATATGTTTTTTTGTTAGGGTTAGGGTTATGGTTAGCGTTAGGATTAGGGTTAGGGCTAGGGTTAGGTCGAGGGTTAGGGTTAGGGTTAGGGTTAGGGTTAGGGTTAGGGTTAAGGTTAGAGTTAGGGTTAGCGTTAGGGTTTGGGTTAGGGTTAGGGTTAGTGTTCGGGCTAGGGCTAGGGTTACTGCTAGGGCTACGGTTAGGGCTAGGGTTAGGGCTAGGGTTAGGGCTTGGGTTAGGGTTAGTTTTAGGGCTAGGGCTAGGGCTAGGGCAAGGGTTAGGGCAAGGGCTATGGTTAGGGTTAGGGTTAGGGTTAGGGTTAGGGTGAGGGTTAGGGCTAGGGCTAGGGCTAGGGCTAGGGCTAGGGCAAGGGTTAGGGCAAGGGTTAGGGCAAGGGCTATGATTAGGGTTAGAGATCGGGTTAGGGTTACGGTTGGGGTTAGGGTGAGTGTCAGGACTAGGGTTAGGGTGAGGGTTAGGGTTAGTGTTAGGGCCAGGGTTACCATTAGGGTCAGGGCTACGGTTAGGTTTATGGGAAGGGGTCGGGGTAGGATTAGGGTAGGGTTAGGGTTAGCGCTAGGGTTAGGCTTAGGGTTACGGTTAGGGCTAGGGTTAGGTTTAGGGCTCGGGTTAGGTTTAGGGTTACGGTTCTGGTTCTGGTTAGGGTTTGGGTTAGCGTTACGGTTAGTGGTAGGTGTTGGGTTAGGGTTAGGGCTAGGGATAGAGTTTAGGCTAGGATTAGGGTTAGGTTACAGTTAGTGAGAGGGTTAGGGCTAAGGCTAGTGTTAGGGTGAGATTTAGGTTTAGGGATACGGTTTTTTGTTAGGGTTAGGGTTATGGTTAGCCTTAGGATTAGGGTTAGGGCTAGGGTTAGGTCGAGGGTTAGGGTTAGGGTTAAGGTTAGGGTTAGGGTTAAGGTTAGAGTTAGGGTTAGGGTTAGGGTTTGTGTTAGGGTTAGGGTTAGTGTTCGGGCTAGGGCTAGGGTTACTGCTAGGGCTACAGTTAGGGCTAAGGTTAGGGCTAGGGTTAGGGCTAGGGTTAGGGCTTGGGTTAGGGTTAGGGCTAGGGCTAGGGCTAGGGCAAGGGTTAGGCAAGGGCTATGGTTAGGGTTAGGGTTAGGGTTAGGGTGAGGGTTAGGGCTAGGGCTAGGGCAAGGGTTAGGGCAAGGGCTATGCTTAGGGTTAGAGTTAGGGTTAGGGTTAGGGTTAGGGCTAGGGTGAGGTTTAGGGTTAGGGTTAGGGTTAGTTCTAGGGTTAGGGTTATCGTTAGGGTGATGCTTTGGGCTAGGGTTAGGGTTAGGGTTAGGGTTAGGGTTAGGGTTAGGGTTCGGGTTCGGGTTCGGGTTCGGGTTCGGGTTCGGGCTAGGGCTAGGGTTAGGGCTAGGGCTAGGGCTAGGGCTACGTATAGGGCTAGCGTTAGGGCTAGGGATAGGGCTTAGGTTAGGGTTAGGGTTAAGGTTTAGGGTTCGGGTTAGGTATAGGGTGAGGGCTAGGGTTAGGGTGAGGGTTCTGGTTAGTGTTAGGGCTAGGGTTAGCATTAGGGTTAGGTCTACGGTTATGGTTAGGGTTTGTGTTAGGGTTAGTGGTAGGCTTTGAGTTAGGGTAAGGTCTAGGGTTAGGGCTAGGGCTAGGGTCAGGGTTAGGGCTAGGTTTAGAACTAGAGCTAGGGCTAGGGTTAGGGTTAGGGTTCAGTTTTACTTTAGGGTTACAGTTTGGTTTAGGGGTAGGGGTAGGGGTAGGGTTAGGTCTAGGCCTAGGGTTTGGGTTAAGGCTATAGTTAGGTTTAGGGTTAGGGTTAGGGTTAGCGCTAGGGTTAGGCTTAGGGTTAGGGTTAGGGCTAGGGTTAGATTTAGGGCTCGGGTTAGGGTTAGGGTTACGGTTCTGGTTCTGGTTAGGGTTTGGGTTAGCGTTAGGGTTAGTGGTAGGTGTTGGGTTAGGGTTAGGGCTAGGGATAGAGTTTAGGCTAGGATTAGGGTTAGGGTTACAGTTAGTGAGAGGGTTAGGGCTAAGGCTAGTGTTAGGGTGAGAGTTAGGTTTAGGGATATGGTTTTTTGTTAGGGTTAGGGTTATGGTTAGCGTTAGGATTAGGGTTAGGGCTAGGGTTAGGTCGAGGGTTAGGGTTAGGGTTAGGGTTAGGGTTAGGGTTAAGGTTAGAGTTAGGTTTAGGGTTAGGGTTAGGGTTTGGGTTAGGGTTAGTGTTCAGGCTAGGGCTAGGGTTACTGCTAGGGCTACGGTAAGGGCTAGGGTTAGGGCTAGGGGTAGGGCTTGGGTTAGGGTTAGGGTTAGGGCTAGGGCTAGGGCTAGGGCAAGGGTTAGGGCAAGGGCTATGGTTAGGGTTAGGGTTAGGGTTAGGGTTAGGGTGAGGGTTAGGGCTCGGGCTAGGGCTAGGGCTAGGGCTAGGGCTAGGGCAAGGGTTAGGGCAAGGGCTATGGTTAGGGTTAGAGATCGGGTTAGGGTTACGGTTGGGGTTAGGGTGAGGGTCAGGACTAGGGTTAGGGTGAGGGTTAGGGTTAGTGTTAGGGCCAGGGTTAGCATTAGGGTCAGGGCTACGGTTAGGGTTATGGGAAGGGGTAGGGGTAGGATTAGGGTAGGGTTAGGGTTACGGCTATGGTTAGGGTTAGGGCTCGGACAAGGGTTAGGGCTAAGGCTAGGGCTAGTGTTAGGGTTAGGGCTATGGCTAGAGCTTGGGCTAGGGCAAGGGTTAGGGTTAGGGTTAGGGTTAGGTATAGGGTGAGGGCTAGGGTTAGGGTGAGGGTTCTGGTTAGTGTTAGGGCTAGGGTAAGCATTAGGGTTAGGGCTACGGTTATGGTTAGGGTTTGTATTAGGGTTAGTGGTAGGCTTTGGGTTAGGGAAAGGTCTAGGGTTAGGGCTAGGGCTAGGGTAAGGGTTAGGGCTAGGTTTAGAACTAGAGCTAGGGCTAGGGTTAGGGTTAGTGTTCAGTTTCAGTTTAGGGTTACAGTTTGGTTTAGGGGTAGGGGTAGGGGTAGGGTTAGGTCTAGGCCTAGGCTTAGGGTTAAGGCTATAGTTAGGTTTAGGGTTAGGGTTAGGGTTAGCGCTAGGGTTAGGCTTAGGTTTAGGGTTAGGGCTAGGGTTAGGTTTAGGGCTCGGGTTAGGTCTAGGGTTACGGTTCTGGTTCTGGTTAGGGTTTGGGTTAGCGTTACGGTTAGTGGTAGGTGTTGGGTTAGGGTTAGGGCTAGGGATAGAGTTTAGGCTAGGATTAGGGTTAGGTTACAGTTAGTGAGAGGGTTAGGGCTAAGGCTAGTGTTAGGGTGAGATTTAGGTTTAGGGATACGGTTTTTTGTTAGGGTTAGGGTTATGGTTAGCGTTAGGATTAGGGTTAGGGCTAGGGTTAGGTCGAGGGTTAGGGTTAGGGTTAAGGTTAGGGTTAGGGTTAAGGTTAGAGTTAGGGTTAGGGTTAGGGTTTGTGTTAGGGTTAGGGTTAGTGTTCGGGCTAGGGCTAGGGTTACTGCTAGCGCTACAGTTAGGGCTAAGGTTAGGGCTAGGGTTAGGGCTAGGGTTAGGGCTTGGGTTAGGGTTAGGGCTAGGGCTAGGGCTAGGGCAAGGGTTAGGCAAGGGCTATGGTTAGGGTTAGGGTTAGGGTTAGGGTTAGGGTGAGGGTTAGGGCTAGGGCTAGGGCAAGGGTTACGGCAAGGGCTATGCTTAGGGTTAGAGGTAGGGTTAGGGTTAGGGTTAGGGTTGGGGTTAGGGTGAGGGTCAGGGCTAGGGTTAGGGTGAGGGTTAGGGTTAGTGTTAGGGCCAGGGTTAGCATTAGGGTCAGGGCTACGGTTAGGGTTAGGGGTAGGGGTAGGGGTAGGATTAGGGTAGGGTTAGGGTTACGGCTATGGTTAGGGTTAGGGTTAGGGTTAGGGTTAGAGTTAGGGCAAGGGTTAGGGCTAGACTTCAGGTTAGGTTTAGGGTAGGTTTAGGGCTAGGGCTAGGGTTAGGGTTAGGGTTAGGGTTAGGTTTAGGGCGAGGGCTAGGGCTAGGGTTTGTGTTAGGGTTAGGGCTAGGGCTAGGGCTAGGGTTAGTGTTAGGGTTAGTGTTAGGGTTAGTGTTAGTGTTAGGGTTAGGTTTAGGTGTAGGGTTAGGGTTAGACTTAGGGGCAGGTTTAGGGGTAGGGCTAGGGTTAGTTGTAGTGTTAGAGCTAGGGCTAGGGCTTGGGATAGGGATAGGGATAGGGATAGGGATAGGGTTAGTGTTAGTGTTAGGGCTAGGGCTAGGGTTAGGGTTAGGGTTAGGGTTAGGGTTAGGGTTAGGATTAGGGCTAGGGTTAGGGTTAGGGCTAGGGCTAGGGTTAGGGTTAGGGTTCGGGCTAGGATTAGGGCTAGGGTTAGGGCTAGGGCTCGGGCTAGGTAACGGTTAGGGCTAGGGTTAGAGCTAGAGCTAGGACTAGGGTTAGGGTTCAGGTTCAGGTTCAGTTTAGGTTTACAGTTTGGGTTAGGGGCAGGGGTAGGGGTATGGTTACGGCTAGGCCTAGGGTTATGGTTAGGGCTAGGGTTAGGTTTAGGGTTAGCGTTAGAGTTAGGATTAGCGCTAGGGTTAGGGTTATGGTTAGGGTTAGGGCTAGGTTCAGGTTTAGGGCTCGGGTTAGTGTTATGTTTAGGGTTACGGTTCTGGTTAGGGTTTGGGTTAGGGTTAGGGTTAGTGGTAGGGGTTGGGTTAGGGTTAGGGTTAGTGTTCGGGCTAGGGCTAGGGCTAGGGTTACTGCTAGGGCTACGGTTAGGCCTACGGTTAGGGCTAGGGTTAGGGCTTGGGTTAGGTTTAGGGTTAGGGCTAGGGCTAGGGCTAGGGCAAGGGTTAGGGCAAGGGCTATGGTTAGGGTTAGAGTTCGGGTTAGGGTTACGGTTGGGCTTAGGGTTAGGGTCAGGACTAGGGTTAGGGTGAGGGTTAGGGTTAGTGTTAGGGCCAGGGTTAGCATTAGGGTCAGGGCTACGGTTAGGGTTACGGGTAGGGGTAGGGGTAGGATTAGGGTAGGGTTGGGGTTACGGCTATGGTTAGGGTTAGGGCTCGGACAAGGGTTAGGGCTAAGGCTAGGGCTAGTGTTAGGGTTAGGGCTATGGCTAGGGCTTCGGCTAGGGCAAGGTTTAGGGTTAGGGTTAGGGTTAGGGTTAGGTATAGGGTGAGGGCTAGGGTTAGGGTGAGGGTTCTGGTTATTGTTAGGGCTAGGGTAAGCATTAGGGTTAGGGCTACGGTTATGGTTAGGGTTTATATTAGGGTTAGTGGTAGGCTTTGGGTTAGGGTAAGGTCTAGGGTTAGGGCAAGGGTTAGGGTTAATGTTAGGGCTAGGGCTAGGGTTAGGTTTGGGGTTACGGTTAGGGTTATGGTTAGGGTTAGGGTTAGAGTTAGGGCTAGGGTTGGGGTTGGGGTTAGGGTTTGAGTTCGGGTTCGGTTCGGGTTAGGGTTAGGGTTAGGGTTTGGGGTAGGTTTATGGTTTGGGTTAGGGTTAGGGTTGCGGTTGGGGTTAGGTTTAGGGCTAGGGCTAGGGCTAGGGTTAAAGCTAGGGCTAGGGCTAGGGTTAGGGTTAAGGCTATAGTTAGGGTTAGGGTTAGGGTTAGCGCTAGGGTTAGGCTTAGGGTTAGGGTTAGGGCTAGGGTTAGGTTTAGGGCTCGGGTTAGGTTTAGGGTTACGGTTCTGGTTCTGGTTAGGGTTTGGGTTAGCGTTACGGTTAGTGGTAGGTGTTGGGTTAGGGCTAGGGATAGAGTTTAGGCTAGGATTAGGGTTAGGTTACAGTTAGTGAGAGGGTTAGGGCTAAGGCTAGTGTTAGGTTTAGGCTTAGGTTTAGGGATATGGTTTGGGTTAGGGTTAGGGTTAGGGCTAGGGTTAGGGTTAGGGTTAGGGTTAGGGTTAGGGTTATGGTTAGGTCTAGGGTTAGGGTTATGGTTAGGGTTAGGGTTAGGGTTAGGGTTAGGGTTAGGGTTAGTGTTAGTGTTAGGGTTAGGGTTAGGGTTAGGGTTCGGGCTAGGGCTAGGGTTAGGGCTAGGGCTACGGTTACGGCTAGGGTTAGGGCTAGGGTTAGGGCTACGGCAAGGGTTACGGCAAGGGCTATGGTTAGGGTTATTTTTAGGGTTAGGGTTAGGGTCAGGGTTAGGGTGAGGGCTAGGGTTAGGGTGAGGGTTAGGGTTAGTGTTAGGGCTAGGGTTAGCATTAGGGTTAGGGCTACGGTTAGGGTCAGGGTTAGGGCTATGGTTATGGTTAGGTTTTGGGTTAGGGTTTGTGGTAGGCTTTGGGTTAAAGTTAGGTCTAGGGTTAGGGTTTGGGCTAAGGTTAGGGTTAGGGTTATGGCTAGGGTTAGGGTTTGGGTTAGGTTTAGGATTTGGGTTAGAGTTAGGGTTAGGGCTAGGGTTAGGTTTAGGGTTAGGGTTAGGGTTAGGGCTGGGGTTGGGGTTGAGGTTAGGGTTAGGGTTACGGTTGGGGTTGTGGTTGGTGTTGTGTTGTGGTTGGGGTTGGGGTTAGGGTTTGAGTTTGGGTTCGGGTTCCGGATAGGGTTAGAATTAGTGTTAGGGTTAGGGTTAGGGCTAGGGCTAGGGCTAGGGTTAGGGTTAGGCTTAGGTTTAGGGATACGGTTTGGATTAGGGGTAGGGTTAGGGCTAGGGTTTGGGTTAGGGTTAGGGTTAGGATTAGGGCTAGGGCTAGTGTTAGCGCTAGGGCTACGGCTAGGGTAAGGGTTAGGACACGCGTTAGAGCTAGAGTTAGGGCTAGCGTTAGGGTTCAGGTTCAGTTTAGGGTTACAGTTTGAGTTAGGGGTAGGGGTAGGGTAGGGCTAGGGCTAGGGTTAGGGCTAGGCCTAGGGTTAGAATTAGGGCTAAGGTTAGGTTTAGGCTTAGGCTTAGCGTTAGGGTTAATGCTAGGGTTACGTTTAGGGTTAGGGATAGGGTTAGGTTTAGGGCTCGGGTTAGGGTTAGGGTTACTGTTATGGTTAGGGTTTGGGTTAGGGTTAGGGTTATTGTAAGTGAGAGGGTTAGGGCTAAGCCTAGGGTTATGCTTAGGGTTAGGGATACTGTTTGGGTTAGGGTTAGGGTAAGGGTTAGGGTTAGGGTTAGGGCTAGGGTGATGTTTAGGGTTAGGGTTAGGGTTAGGGTTAGCTCTAGGGTTAGGGTTATCGTTAGGGTGACGCTTTGGGCTAGGGTTAGGGTTAGGCTTAGGCTTAGGCTTAGGCTTAGGCTTAGGGTTCGGGCTAGGGCTAGGGTTAGGGCTAGGGCTAGGGCTAGGGTGAGGGTTCTGGTTAGTGTTAGGGCTAGGGTTAGCATTAGGGTTAGGGCTACGGTTATGGTTAGGGTTTGTGTTAGGGTTAGTGGTAGGCTTTGAGTTAGGGTAAGGTCTAGGGTTAGGGCTAGGGCTAGGGTTAGGGCTAGGGCTAGGGCTACGGATAGGGCTAGGGTTAGGGCTAGGGTTAGGGCTTAGGTTAGGGTTAGGGTTAGGGTTAGGGTTCGGGTTAGGTATAGGGTGAGGGCTAGGGTTAGGTTGAGGGTTCTGGTTAGTGTTAGGGCTAGGGTTAGCATTAAGGTTAGGGCTACCGTTATGGTTAGGATTTGTGTTAGGGTTAGTGGTAGGCTTTGAGTTAGGGTAAGGTCTAGGGTTAGGGCTTGGGCTAGGGTAAGGGTTAGGGCTAGGGGTAGAACTAGAGCTAGGGCTAAGGTTAGGGTTAGGGTTCAGTTTTAGTTTAGGGTTACAGTTTGGTTTATGGGTAGGGGTAGGGGTAGGGTTAGGTCTAGGCCTAGGGTTAGGGTTAAGGCTAAAGTTAGGTTTAGGGTTAGGGTTAGGGTTAGCGGTAGGGTTAGGCTTAGGGTTAGGGTTAGGGCTAGGGTTAGGTTTAGGGCTCGGGTTAGGGTTAGGGTTACGGTTTTGGTTCGGGTTTGGGTTAGCGTTAGGGTTAGTGGTAGGTGTTGGGTTAGGGTTAGGGCTAGGGATAGAGTTTAGGCTAGGATTAGGTTTAGGGTTACAGTTAGTGAGAGGGTTAGGGCTAAGGCTAGTGTTAGGGTGAGATTTAGGTTTAGGGATATGGTTTTTTGTTAGGGTTAGGGTTATGGTTAGCGTTAGGATTAGGGTTAGGGCTAGGGTTAGGTCGAGGGTTAGGGTTAGGGTTAGGGTTAGGGTTAGGTTTAGGGCTCGGGTTAGGTTTAGGGTTACGGTTCTGGTTCTGGTTAGGGTTTGGGTTAGCGTTACGGTTAGTGGTAGGTGTTGGGTTAGGGTTAGGGCTAGGGATAGAGTTTAGGCTAGGATTAGGGTTAGGTTACAGTTAGTGAGAGGGTTAGGGCTAAGGCTAGGGTTACTGCTAGGGCTACAGTTAGGGCTAAGGTTAGGGCTAGGGTTAGGGCTAGGGTTAGGGCTTGGGTTAGGGTTAGGGCTAGGGCTAGGGCTAGGGCAAGGGTTAGGCAAGGGCTATGGTTAGGGTTAGGGTTAGGGTTAGGGTTAGGGTTAGGGTGAGGGTTAGGGTTAGGGCTAGGGTGAGGTTTAGGGTTAGGGTTAGGGTTAGGTCTAGGGTTAGGGTTATCGTTAGGGTGATGCTTTGGGCTAGGGTTAGGGTTAGGGTTAGGGTTAGGGTTAGGGTTCGGGTTCGGGTTCGGGTTCGGGCTAGGGCTAGGGTTAGGGCTAGGGCTAGGGCTAGGGCTACGTATAGGGCTAGCGTTAGGGCTAGGGATAGGGCTTAGGTTAGGGTTAGGGTTAGGGTTAAGGTTTAGGGTTCGGGTTAGGTATAGGGTGAGGGCTAGGGTTAGGGTGAGGGTTCTGGTTAGTGTTAGGGCTAGGGTTAGCATTAGGGTTAGGTCTACGGTTATGGTTAGGGTTTGTGTTAGGGTTAGTGGTAGGCTTTGAGTTAGGGTAAGGTCTAGGGTTAGGGCTAGGGCTAGGGTCAGGGTTAGGGCTAGGTTTAGAACTAGAGCTAGGGCTAGGGTTAGGGTTAGGGTTCAGTTTTACTTTAGGGTTACAGTTTGGTTTAGGGGTAGGTGTAGGGGTAGGGTTAGGTCTAGGCCTAGGGTTTGGGTTAAGGCTATAGTTAGGTTTAGGGTTAGGGTTAGGGTTAGCGCTAGGGTTAGGCTTAGGGTTAGGGTTAGCGCTAGGGTTAGGTTTAGGGCTCGGGTTAGGGTTAGGGTTACGGTTCTGGTTCTGGTTAGGGTTTGGGTTAGCGTTAGGGTTAGTGGTAGGTGTTGGGTTAGGGTTAGGGCTAGGGATAGAGTTTAGGCTAGGATTAGGGTTAGGGTTACAGTTAGTGAGAGGGTTAGGGCTAAGGCTAGTGTTAGGGTGAGAGTTAGGTTTAGGGATATGGTTTTTTGTTAGGGTTAGGGTTATGGTTAGCGTTAGGATTAGGGTTAGGGCTAGGGTTAGGTCGAGGGTTAGGGTTAGGGTTAGGGTTAGGGTTAGGGTTAAGGTTAGAGTTAGGTTTAGGGTTAGGGTTAGGGTTTGGGTTAGGGTTAGTGTTCAGGCTAGGGCTAGGGTTACTGCTAGGGCTACGGTAAGGGCTAGGGTTAGGGCTAGGGGTAGGGCTTGGGTTAGGGTTAGGGTTAGGGCTAGGGCTAGGGCTAGGGCAAGGGTTAGGGCAAGGGCTATGGTTAGGGTTAGGGTTAGGGTTAGGGTTAGGGTTAGGGTGAGGGTTAGGGCTCGGGCTAGGGCTAGGGCTAGGGCTAGGGCAAGGGTTAGGGCAAGGGCTATGGTTAGGGTTAGAGATCGGGTTAGGGTTACGGTTGGGGTTAGGGTGAGGGTCAGGACTAGGGTTAGGGTGAGGGTTAGGGTTAGTGTTAGGGCCAGGGTTAGCATTAGGGTCAGGGCTACGGTTAGGGTTATGGGAAGGGGTAGGGGTAGGATTAGGGTAGGGTTAGGGTTACGGCTATGGTTAGGGTTAGGGCTCGGACAAGGGTTAGGGCTAAGGCTAGGGCTAGTGTTAGGGTTAGGGCTATGGCTAGAGCTTGGGCTAGGGCAAGGGTTAGGGTTAGGGTTAGGGTTAGGTATAGGGTGAGGGCTAGGGTTAGGGTGAGGGTTCTGGTTAGTGTTAGGGCTAGGGTAAGCATTAGGGTTAGGGCTACGGTTATGGTTAGGGTTTGTATTAGGGTTAGTGGTAGGCTTTGGGTTAGGGAAAGGTCTAGGGTTAGGGCTAGGGCTAGGGTAAGGGTTAGGGCTAGGTTTAGAACTAGAGCTAGGGCTAGGGTTAGGGTTAGGGTTCAGTTTCATTTTAGGGTTACAGTTTGGTTTAGGGGTAGGGGTAGGGGTAGGGTTAGGTCTAGGCCTAGGCTTAGGGTTAAGGCTATAGTTAGGTTTAGGGTTAGGGTTAGGGTTAGCGCTAGGGTTAGGCTTAGGTTTAGGGTTAGGGCTAGGGTTAGGTTTAGGGCTCGGGTTAGGTCTAGGGTTACGGTTCTGGTTCTGGTTAGGGTTTGGGTTAGCGTTACGGTTAGTGGTAGGTGTTGGGTTAGGGTTAGGGCTAGGGATAGAGTTTAGGCTAGGATTAGGGTTAGGTTACAGTTAGTGAGAGGGTTAGGGCTAAGGCTAGTGTTAGGGTGAGATTTAGGTTTAGGGATACGGTTTTTTGTTAGGGTTAGGGTTATGGTTAGCGTTAGGATTAGGGTTAGGGCTAGGGTTAGGTCGAGGGTTAGGGTTAGGGTTAAGGTTAGGGTTAGGGTTAAGGTTAGAGTTAGGGTTAGGGTTAGGGTTTGTGTTAGGGTTAGGGTTAGTGTTCGGGCTAGGGCTAGGGTTACTGCTAGGGCTACAGTTAGGGCTAAGGTTAGGGCTAGGCTTAGGGCTAGGGTTAGGGCTTGGGTTAGGGTTAGGGCTAGGGCTAGGGCTAGGGCTAGTTCAAGGGTTAGGCAAGGGCTATGGTTAGGGTTAGGGTTAGGGTTAGGGTGAGGGTTAGGGCTAGGGCTAGGTCAAGGGTTAGGGCAAGGGCTATGCTTAGGGTTAGAGGTAGGGTTAGGGTTAGGGTTAGGGTTGGGGTTAGGGTGAGGGTCAGGGCTAGGGTTAGGGTGAGGGTTAGGGTTAGTGTTAGGGCCAGGGTTAGCATTAGGGTCAGGGCTACGGTTAGGGTTAGGGGTAGGGGTAGGGGTAGGATTAGGGTAGGGTTAGGGTTACGGCTATGGTTAGGGTTAGGGTTAGGGTTAGGGTTAGAGTTAGGGCAAGGGTTAGGGCTAGACTTCAGGTTAGGTTTAGGGTAGGGTTAGGGCTAGGGCTAGGGTTAGGGTTAGGGTTAGGGTTAGGTTTAGGGCGAGGGCTAGGGCTAGGGTTTGTGTTAGGGTTAGGGCTAGGGCTAGGGCTAGGGTTAGTGTTAGGGTTAGTGTTAGGGTTAGGGTTAGGTTTAGGTGTAGGGTTAGGGTTAGACTTAGGGGCAGGTTTAGGGGTAGGGCTAAGGTTAGTTGTAGTGTTAGAGCTAGGGCTAGGGCTTGGGATAGGGATAGGGATAGGGATAGGGATAGGGTTAGTGTTAGTGTTAGGGCTAGGGCTAGGGTTAGGGTTAGGGTTAGGGTTAGGGTTAGGGTTAGGGTTAGGATTAGGGCTAGGGTTAGGGTTAGGGCTAGGGCTAGGGTTAGGGTTAGGGTTTGGGCTAGGATTAGGGCTAGGGTTAGGGCTAGGGCTCGGGCTAGGTAACGGTTAGGGCTAGGGTTAGAGCTAGAGCTAGGACTAGGGTTAGGGTTCAGGTTCAGGTTCAGTTTAGGTTTACAGTTTGGGTTAGGGGCAGGGGTAGGGGTAGGGGTATGGTTACGGCTAGGCCTAGGGTTATGGTTAGGGCTAGGGTTAGGTTTAGGGTTAGCGTTAGAGTTAGGATTAGCGCTAGGGTTAGGGTTATGGTTAGGGTTAGGGCTAGGTTCAGGTTTAGGCCTCGGGTTAGTGTTATGTTTAGGGTTACGGTTCTGGTTAGGGTTTGGGTTAGGGTTAGGGTTAGTGGTAGGGGTTGGGTTAGGGTTAGTGTTCGGGCTAGGGCTAGGGCTAGGGTTACTGCTAGGGCTACGGTTAGGCCTACGGTTAGGGCTAGGGTTAGGGCTTGGGTTAGGTTTAGGGTTAGGGCTAGGGCTAGGGCTAGGGCAAGGGTTAGGGCAAGGGCTATGGTTAGGGTTAGAGTTCGGGTTAGGGTTACGGTTGGGGTTAGGGTGAGGGTCAGGACTAGGGTTAGGGTGAGGGTTAGGGTTAGTGTTAGGGCCAGGGTTAGCATTAGGGTCAGGGCTACGGTTAGGGTTACGGGTAGGGGTAGGGGTAGGATTAGGGTAGGGTTGGGGTTACGGCTATGGTTAGGGTTAGGGCTCGGACAAGGGTTAGGGCTAAGGCTAGGGCTAGTGTTAGGGTTAGGGCTATGGCTAGGGCTTCGGCTAGGGCAAGGTTTAGGGTTAGGGTTAGGGTTAGGGTTAGGTATAGGGTGAGGGCTAGGGTTAGGGTGAGGGTTCTGGTTATTGTTAGGGCTAGGGTAAGCATTAGGGTTAGGGCTACGGTTATGGTTAGGGTTTATATTAGGGTTAGTGGTAGGCTTTGGGTTAGGGTAAGGTCTAGGGTTAGGGCAAGGGTTAGGGTTAATGTTAGGGCTAGGGCTAGGGTTAGGTTTGGGGTTACGGTTAGGGTTATGGTTAGGGTTAGGGTTAGGGTTAGAGTTAGGGCTAGGGTTGGGGTTGGGGTTAGGGTTTGAGTTCGGGTTCGGTTCGGGTTAGGGTTAGGGTTAGGGTTTGGGGTAGGTTTATGGTTTGGGTTAGGGTTAGGGTTGCGGTTGGGGTTAGGTTTAGGGCTAGGGCTAGGGCTAGGGTTAAAGCTAGGGCTAGGGCTAGGGTTAGGGTTAAGGCTATAGTTAGGGTTAGGGTTAGGGTTAGCGCTAGGGTTAGGCTTAGGGTTAGGGTTAGGGCTAGGGTTAGGTTTAGGGCTCGGGTTAGGTTTAGGGTTACGGTTCTGGTTCTGGTTAGGGTTTGGGTTAGCGTTACGGTTAGTGGTAGGTGTTGGGTTAGGGCTAGGGATAGAGTTTAGGCTAGGATTAGGGTTAGGTTACAGTTAGTGAGAGGGTTAGGGCTAAGGCTAGTGTTAGGTTTAGGCTTAGGTTTAGGGATATGGTTTGGGTTAGGGTTAGGGTTAGGGCTAGGGTTAGGGTTAGGGTTAGGGTTAGGGTTAGGGTTAGGGTTATGGTTAGGTCTAGGGTTAGGGTTATGGTTAGGGTTAGGGTTAGGGTTAGGGTTAGGGTTAGGGTTAGTGTTAGGGTTAGGGTTAGGGTTAGGGTTAGGGTTCGGGCTAGGGCTAGGGTTAGGGCTAGGGCTACGGTTACGGCTAGGGTTAGGGCTAGGGTTAGGGCTACGGCAAGGGTTACGGCAAGGGCTATGGTTAGGGTTATTTTTAGGGTTAGGGTTAGGGTCAGGGTTAGGGTGAGGGCTAGGGTTAGGGTGAGGGTTAGGGTTAGTGTTAGGGCTAGGGTTAGCATTAGGGTTAGGGCTACGGTTAGGGTCAGGGTTAGGGCTATGGTTATGGTTAGGTTTTGGGTTAGGGTTTGTGGTAGGCTTTGGGTTAGGGTTAGGTCTAGGGTTAGGGTTTGGGCTAAGGTTAGGGTTAGGGTTATGGCTAGGGTTAGGGTTTGGGTTAGGTTTAGGATTTGGGTTAGAGTTAGGGTTAGGGCTAGGGTTAGGTTTAGGGTTAGGGTTAGGGTTAGGGCTGGGGTTGGGGTTGAGGTTAGGGTTAGGGTTACGGTTGGGGTTGTGGTTGGTGTTGTGTTGTGGTTGGGGTTGGGGTTAGGGTTTGAGTTTGGGTTCGGGTTCCGGATAGGGTTAGAATTAGTGTTAGGGTTAGGGTTAGGGCTAGGGCTAGGGCTAGGGTTAGGGTTAGGCTTAGGTTTAGGGATACGGTTTGGATTAGGGTTAGGGTTAGGGCTAGGGTTTGGGTTAGGGTTAGGGTTAGGATTAGGGCTAGGGCTAGTGTTAGCGCTAGGGCTACGGCTAGGGTAAGGGTTAGGACACGCGTTAGAGCTAGAGTTAGGGCTAGCGTTAGGGTTCAGGTTCAGTTTAGGGTTACAGTTTGAGTTAGGGGTAGGGGTAGGGTAGGGCTAGGGCTAGGGTTAGGGCTAGGCCTAGGGTTAGAATTAGGGCTAAGGTTAGGTTTAGGCTTAGGCTTAGCGTTAGGGTTAATGCTAGGGTTACGTTTAGGGTTAGGGATAGGGTTAGGTTTAGGGCTCGGGTTAGGGTTAGGGTTACTGTTATGGTTAGGGTTTGGGTTAGGGTTAGGGTTAGTGGTAGGGGTTGGGTTAGGGTTAGGGCTAGGGTCAGGGTTTGGGCTAGGGTTAGGGTTAGGGTTATGGTAAGTGAGAGGGTTAGGGCTAAGCCTAGGGTTAGGGTCAGGGTTAGGGTTAGGGATACTGTTTGGGTTAGGCTTAGGGTTAGGGTTAGGGTTAGGGTTAGGGTTAGGGTTATGGTTAGGGTTAGGGTTAGGGCTAGGGTTAGGTTTAGGGTTAGGGTTAGGGTTAGGGTTAGGGTTAGGGCTAGGGATAGGGATAGGGCTAGGGTTAGGGCTACAGATAGGGCTACAGATAGGGCTAGGGTTAGGGCTAGGGTTAGGGCTTGGGTTAGGGTTAGGTTTAGGGTTAGGGTTAGGCTTAGGGTTAGGGTTGTGGTTATGGTTATGGTTAGGGTTAGGGTTCGGGTTAGGGCTAGGACTAGGGATAGGGATAGGGCTAGGGCTAGGGCAAGGGTTAGGTCAAGGGCTATTGTTAGGGTTAAGGTTAGGGTTGGTGTGAGGGCTATGGTTAGGGTGAGGGTGAGTGTGAGTGTCACGGCTAGGGTTACCATTAGGGTTAGGGCTGGGGTTAGGGTTAGCGTTAGAGTTAGGTTTAGGGTTAGGCTTAGGGTTAGGGTTAGGGCTAGGGCTAGGGCTACGGTTAGGGCTAGGCTTAGGGCTAGGGTTAGGGCTTGGTGAGGGTTAGGGTTAGGGTTGGGGTTAGGGTGAGGCCTAGGTTTAGGGTGAGGGTTAGTTTTAGGGTTAGGGTTAGGGCTAGGGTTATCATTAGGATTAGGGCTAGGGTTAGGGTTAGGTTTATGATTATGGTTAGGGTTTTGGTTAGGTTTAGTGGTAGGCTTTGGGTTAGGGTTAGGGCTAGGGTTAGGGTTAGGGCTAGGGTTTGGGTTAGGGTTAGGGTTAGGGTGAGGATTAAGGCTATGGCTAGGGTTAGGGTTAATGTTAGGGTAGGGCTAGGGTTAGGTTTGGGGTTACGGTTAGGGTTACGGTTAGGGTTAGGGTTAGGGTTAGAGTTAGGGCTAGGGTTGTGGTTGAGGTTAGGGTTAGGGTTAGGGTTAGGGTTACGGTTGTGGTTGCGGTTGGTGTTGTGTTGTGGTTGGGGTTGGGGTTAGGGTTTGAGTTCGGGTTCGGTTCGGGTTAGGGTTAGGGTTAGGGTTGGGGTTGGGGTTAGGTTTAGGGCTAGGGCTAGGGCTAGGGCTAGGGTTAAAGCTAGGGCTAGGGCTAGGGTTAGGGTTAGCGTTAGGGTTAGCGCTAGGGCTAGTGTTAGGGTTAGGGGTAGGGTTAGGGTTAGGGTTAGCGCTAGGGCTAGGGTTAGGGTTAGGGGTAGGGTTAGGGTTAGGGTTAGGGTTAGGGCTAGGGTTAGGTTTAGGGGTAGGGATAGGTTTAGGGATAGGGTCTGGGCTAGGGTTAGGTTTAGGGTTAAGGCTCGGGCTAGGCCTAGGGATAGGGCTAGGGCTAGGGCTAGGGTTAGGGTTAGGGTTACGGTTAGGGCTAGGGTTCGGGTTAGGGCTAGGGTTCGGGTTAGGGTTAGGGTTAAGGTTAGGATTAGGGCTAGGGCTAGTCTTAGGGCTAGGGCTAGGGCTGGGTAACTGTTAGGACATGCGTTAGAGCTAGAGTTAGGGCTAGCGTTAGGGTTCAGGTTCAGTTTAGGGTTACAGTTTGAGTTAGGGGTAGGGGTAGGGTAGGGCTAGGGCTAGGGTTAGGGCTAGGCCTAGGGTTAGAATTAGGGCTAAGGTTAGGTTTAGGGTTAGGGTTAGCATTAGGGTTAGCGCTAGGGTTACGTTTAGGGTTAGGGATAGGGTTAGGTTTAGGGCTCGGGTTAGGGTTAGGGTTACGGTTATGGTTAGGGTTTGGGTTAGGGTTAGGGTTAGTGGTAGGGGTTGGGTTAGGGTTAGGGCTAGGGTCAGGGTTGGGGCTAGGGTTAGGGTTAGGGTTATTGTAAGTGAGAGGGTTAGGGCTAAGCCTAGGGTTATGGTTAGGGTTAGGGATACTGTTTGGGTTAGGGTTAGGGTTAGGGTTAGGGTTAGGGTTAGGGTAAGGGTTAGGGTTAGGGTTAGGGTTAGGGCTAGGGTGAGGTTTAGGGTTAGGGTTAGGGTTAGGGTTAGGTCTAGGGTTAGGGTTATCGTTAGGGTGACGCTTTGGGCTAGGGTTAGGGTTAGGGTTAAGGTTTAGGGTTCGGGTTAGGTATAGGGTGAGGGCTAGGGTTAGGGTGAGGGTTCTGGTTAGTGTTAGGGCTAGGGTTAGCATTAGGGTTAGGTCTACGGTTATCGTTAGGGTTTGTGTTAGGGTTAGTGGTAGGCTTTGAGTTAGGGTAAGGTCTAGGGTTAGGGCTAGGGCTAGGGTCAGGGTTAGGGCTAGGTTTAGAAGTAGAGCTAGGGCTAGGGTTAGGGTTAGGGTTCAGTTTTAGTTTAGGGTTACAGTTTGGTTTAGGGGTAGGGGTAGTGGTAGGGTTAGGTCTAGGCCTAGGGTTTGGGTTAAGGCTATAGTTAGGTTTAGGGTTAGGGTTAGGGTTAGCGCTAGGGTTAGGCTTAGGGTAGGGTTAGGGCTAGGGTTAGGTTTAGGGTTCGGGTTAGGGTTAGGGTTACGGTTCTGGTTCTGGTTAGGGTTTGGGTTAGCGTTAGGGTTAGTGGTAGGTGTTGGGTTAGGGTTAGGGCTAGGGATAGAGTTTAGGCTAGGATTAGGGTTAGGGTTACAGTTAGTGAGAGGGTTAGGGCTAAGGCTAGTGTTAGGGTGAGAGTTAGGTTTAGGGATATGGTTTTTTGTTAGGGTTAGGGTTATGGTTAGCGTTAGGATTAGGGTTAGGGCTAGGGTTAGGTCGAGGGTTAGGGTTAGGGTTAGGGTTAGGGTTAGGGTTAGGGTTAGGGTTAGGGTTAAGGTTAGAGTTAGGGTTAGGGTTAGGGTTAGGGTTTGGGTTAGGGTTAGTGTTCAGGGTAGGGCTAGGGTTACTGCTAGGGCTACGGTAAGGGCTAGGGTTAGGGCTAGGGGTAGGGCTTGGGTTAGGGTTAGGGTTAGGGCTAGGGCTAGGGCTAGGGCAAGGGTTAGGGAAGGGCTATGGTTAGGGTTAGGGTTAGGGTTAGGGTTAGGGTGAGGGTGAGGGTTAGGGCTCGGGCTAGGGCTAGGGCTAGGGCTAGGGCAAGGGTTAGGGCAAGGGCTATGGTTAGGGTTAGAGATCGGGTTAGGGTTACGGTTGGGGTTAGGGTGAGGGTCAGGACTAGGGTTAGGGTGAGGGTTAGGGTTAGTGTTAGGGCCAGGGTTAGCATTAGGGTCAGGGCTACGGTTAGGGTTATGGGAAGGGGTAGGGGTAGGATTAGGGTAGGGTTAGGGTTACGGCTATGGTTAGGGTTAGGGCTCGGACAAGGGTTAGGGCTAAGGCTAGGGCTAGTGTTAGGGTTAGGGCTATGGCTAGGGCTTGGGCTAGGGCAAGGGTTAGGGTTAGGGTTAGGGTTAGGTATAGGGTGAGGGCTAGGGTTAGGGTGAGGGTTTGTATTAGGGTTAGTGGTAGGCTTTGGGTTAGGGTAAGGTCTAGGGTTAGGGCTAGGGCTAGGGTTAGGTTTAGGGCTAGGTTTAGAACTAGAGCTAGGGCTAGGGTTAGGGTTAGGGTTCAGTTTCAGTTTAGGGTTACAGTTTGGTTTAGGGGTAGGGGTAGGGGTAGGGTTAGGTCTAGGCCTAGGGTTAGGGTTAAGGCTATAGTTAGGTTTAGGGTTAGGGTTAGGGTTAGCGCTAGGGTTAGGGTTAGGGTTAGGGTTAGGGCTAGGGTTAGGGCTAGGGTTAGGTTTAGGGCTCGGGTTAGGTTTAGGGTTACGGTTCTGGTTCTGGTTAGGGTTTGGGTTAGCGTTACGGTTAGTGGTAGGTGTTGGGTTAGGGTTAGGGCTAGGGATAGAGTTTAGGCTAGGATTAGGGTTAGGTTACAGTTAGTGAGAGGGTTAGGGCTAAGGCTAGTGTGAGGGTGAGATTTAGGTTTAGGGATACGGTTTTTTGTTAGGGTTAGGGTTATGGTTAGCGTTAGGATTAGGGTTAGGGCTAGGGTTAGGTCGAGGGTTAGGGTTAGGGTTAAGGTTAGGGTTAGGGTTAAGGTTAGAGTTAGGGTTAGGGTTAGGGTTTGTGTTAGGGTTAGGGTTAGTGTTCGGGCTAGGGCTAGGGTTACTGCTAGGGCTACAGTTAGGGCTAAGGTTAGGGCTAGGGTTAGGGCTAGGGTTAGGGCTTGGGTTAGGGTTAGGGCTAGGGCTAGGGCTAGGGCAAGGGTTAGGCAAGGGCTATGGTTAGGTTTAGGGTTAGGGTTAGGGTTAGGGTTAGGGTTAGGGTTAGGGCTAGGGCTAGGGCAAGGGTTAGGGCAAGGGCTATGCTTAGGGTTAGAGTTAGGGTTAGGGTTAGGGTTAGGGTTGGGGTTAGGGTGAGGGTCAGGGCTAGGGTTAGGGTGAGGGTTAGGGTTAGTGTTAGGGCCAGGGTTAGCATTAGGGTCAGGGCTACGGTTAGGGTTAGGGGTAGGGGTAGGGGTAGGATTAGGGTAGGGTTAGGGTTACGGCTATGGTTAGGGTTAGGGTTAGGGTTAGGGTTAGAGTTAGGGCAAGGGTTAGGGCTAGAGTTCAGGTTAGGTTTAGGGTAGGGTTAGGGCTAGGGCTAGGGTTAGGGTTAGGGTTAGGGTTAGGTTTAGGGCGAGGGCTAGGGCTAGGGTTTGTGTTAGGGTTAGGGCTAGGGCTAGGGCTAGGGCTAGGGTTAGTGTTAGGGTTAGTGTTAGGGTTAGGTTTAGGTGTAGGGTTAGGGTTAGACTTAGGGGCAGGTTTAGGGGTAGGGCTAGGGTTAGTTGTAGTGTTAGAGCTAGGGCTAGGGCTTGGGATAGGGATAGGGATATGGATAGGGATAGGGATAGGGTTAGTGTTAGTGTTAGTGTTAGGGCTAGGGCTAGGGTTAGGGTTAGGGTTAGGATTAGGGTTAGGGTTAGGGCTAGGGTTAGGTTTAGGGCTAGGGCTAGGGTTAGGGTTAGGGTTCGGGCTAGGATTAGGGCTAGGGTTAGGGCTAGGGCTAGGGCTAGGTAACGTTTAGGGCTAGGGTTAGAGCTAGAGCTAGGACTAGGGTTAGGGTTCAGGTTCAGGTTCAGTTTAGGGTTACAGTTTGGGTTAGGGGCAGGGGTAGGGGTAGGGGTATGGTTACGGCTAGGCCTAGGGTTAGGGTTAGGGCTAGGGTTAGGTTTAGGGTTAGCGTTAGAGTTAGGATTAGCGCTAGGGTTAGGGTTATGGTTAGGGTTAGGGCTAGGTTCAGGTTTAGGGCTCGGGTTAGTGTTATTTTTAGGGTTACGGTTCTGGTTAGGGTTTGGGTTAGGGTTAGGGTTAGTGGTAGGGGTTGGGTTAGGGCTAGGGTTAGGGTTTGGGCTAGGATTAGGGTTAGGGTTACAGTTAGTGAGAGGGTTAGGGCTAAGACTAGGGTTAGGGTGAGATTTAGGTTTAGGGATATGTTTTTTTGTTAGGGTTAGGGTTATGGTTAGCGTTAGGATTAGGGTTAGGGCTAGGGTTAGGTCGAGGGTTAGGGTTAGGGTTAGGGTTAGGGTTATGGTTAGGTTTAGGGTTAAGGTTAGAGTTAGGGTTAGGGTTAGGGTTTGGGTTAGGGTTAGGGTTAGTGTTCGTGCTAGGGCTAGGGCTAGGGTTACTGCTAGGGCTACGGTTAGGCCTAGGGTTAGGGCTAGGGTTAGGGCTTGGGTTAGGTTTAGGGTTAGGGCTAGGGCTAGGGCTAGGGCAAGGGTTAGGGCAAGGGCTATGGTTAGGGTTAGGGTTAGGGTTAGGGTTAGGGTTAGGGTGAGGGTTAGGGCTAGGGCTAGGGCTAGGGCTAGGGCTAGGGCAAGGGTTAGGGCAAGGGCTATGGTTAGGGTTAGAGTTCGGGTTAGGGTTACGGTTGTGGTTAGGGTGAGGGTCAGGACTAGGGTTAGGGTGAGGGTTAGGGTTAGTGTTAGGGCCAGGGTTAGCATTAGGGTCAGGGCTACAGTTAGGGTTACGGGTAGGGGTAGGGGTAGGATTAGGGTAGTGTTAGGGTTACGGCTATGGTTAGGGTTAGGGCTCGGACAAGGGTTAGGGCTAAGGCTAGGGCTAGTGTTAGGGTTAGAGGTATGGCTAGGGCTTCGGCTTCGGCTAGGGCAAGGGTTAGGGTTAGGGTTAGGGTTAGGGTTAGGTATAGGGTGAGGGCTAGGGTTAGGGTGAGGGTTCTGGTTAGTGTTAGGGCTAGGGTAAGCATTAGGGTTAGGGCTACGGTTATGGTTAGGGTTTGTATTAGGGTTAGTGGTAGGCTTTGGGTTAGGGTAAGGTCTAGGGTTAGGGCTAGGGTTAGGGTTAATGTTAGGGCTAGGGCTAGGGTTAGGTTTGGGGTTACGGTTAGGGTTACGGTTAGGGTTAGGGTTAGGGTTAGGGTTAGGGTTAGAGTTAGGGCTAGGGTTGGGGTTGGGGTTAGGGTTTGAGTTCGGGTTCGGTTCGGGTTAGGGTTAGGGTTAGGGTTTGGGGTAGATTTATGGTTTGGGTTAGGGTTAGGGTTTTGGTTGGGGTTAGGTTTAGGGCTAGGACTAGGGCTCGGGCTAAGGTTAAAGCTAGGGCTAGGGCTAGGGTTAGGGTTAGCGTTAGGGTTAGGGCTGGCGTTAGCGTTAGAGTTAGGTTTAGGTTAAGGGTTAGGGTTAGGGTTAGGGTTAGGGTTAGGGTTAGGGCTAGGGCTAGGGCTACGGTTAGGGCTAGCGTTATGGCTAGGGGTAGGGTTCGGTGAGGTTTACGGTTAGGAGTAGAGTTAGGGTTAGGGTGAGGGCTAGGTTTAGGGTGAGTGTTAGTTTTAGGGTTTGGGTTCGGGCTAGGGTTATCATTAGGGTTAGGGCTAGGGTTAGGGTTAGGTTTATGATTATGGTTAGGGTTTTGGTTAGGTTTAGTGGTAGGCTTTGGGTTAGGGTTAGGACTAGGGTTTGGGTTAGGGTTTGGGTTAGGGTTAGGGTTAGGATTAGGGCTAGGGCTAGTCTTAGGGCTAGGGCTAGGGCTAGGGTAACGGTTAGGACATGCGTTAGAGCTAGAGTTAGGGCTAGCGTTAGGGTTCAGGTTCAGTTTAGGGTTACAGTTTGAGTTAGGGGTAGGGGTAGGGTAGGGCTAGGGCTAGGGTTAGGGCTAGGCCTAGGGTTAGAATTAGGGCTAAGGTTAGGTTTAGGGTTAGGGTTAGCGTTAGGGTTAGCGCTAGGGTTACGTTTAGGGTTAGGGATAGGGTTAGGTTTAGGGCTCGGGTTAGGGTTAGGGTTAGGGTTACGGTTATGGTTAGGGTTTGGGTAAGGGTTAGGGTTAGTGGTAGGGGTTGGGTTAGGGTTAGGGCTAGGGTCAGGGTTGGGGCTAGGGTTAGGGTTAGGGTTATTGTAAGTGAGAGGGTTAGGGCTAAGCCTAGGGTTATGCTTAGGGTTAGGGATACTGTTTGGGTTAGGGTTAGGGTTAGGGTAAGGGTTTGGGTTAGGGTTAGGGCTAGGGTGAGGTTTAGGGTTAGGGTTAGGGTTAGGGTTAGTTCTAGGGTTAGGGTTATCGTTAGGGTGACGCTTTGGGCTAGGGTTAGGGTTAGGGTTAAGGTTAGGGTTAGGGTTCGGGCTAGGGCTAGGGTTAGGGCTAGGGCTAGGGCTACGGATAGGGCTAGGATAAGGTCTAGGGTTAGGGCTAGGGCTAGGGTAAGGGTTAGGGCTAGGGTTAGAACTAGAGCTAGGGCTAGGATTAGGGTTAGGGTTACAGTTAGTGAGAGGGTTAGGGCTAAGGCTAGTGTTAGGGAGAGATTTAGGTTTAGGGATATGGTTTTTTGTTAGGGTTAGGGTTATGGTTAGCGTTAGGATTAGGGTTAGGGCTAGGGTTAGGTCGACGGTTAGGGTTAGGGTTAGGGTTAGGGTTAGTGTTCGGGCTAGGGCTAGGGTTACTGCTAGGGCTACGGTTAGGGCTAGGGTTAGGGCTAGGGTTAGGGCTAGGGTTAGGGCTTGGGTTAGGGTTCGGGCTAGGGCTAGGGCTAGGGCAAGGGTTAGGGCAAGGGCTATGGTTAGTGTTAGGGTTAGGTTTAGGGTTAGGTTTAGGGTGAGGGTTAGGGCTAGGGCTAGGGCTAGGGCTAGGGCAAGGGTTAGGGCAAGGACTATGATTAGGGTTAGAGTTCGGGTTAGGGTTACGGTTGGGGTTAGGGTGAGGGTCAGGACTAGGGTTAGGGTGAGGGTTAGGGTTAGTGTTAGGGCCAGGGTTAGCATTAGGGTCAGGGCTACGGTTAGGGTTAGGGGTAGGGGTAGGGGTACGATTAGGGTAGGGTTAGGGTTACGGCTATGGTTAGGGTTTGTATTAGGGTTAGTGGTAGGCTTTGGGTTAGGGTAAGGTCTAGGGTTAGGGCTAGGGCTAGGGTAAGGGTTAGGGCTAGGTTTAGAACTAGAGCTAGGGCTAGGGTTAGGGTTAGGGTTCAGTTTCAGTTTAGGGTTACAGTTTGGTTTAGGGGTAGGCATAGGGGTAGGGTTAGGTCTAGGCCTAGGGTTAGGGTTAAGGCTATAGTTAGGTTTAGGGTTAGGGTTAGGGTTAGCGCTAGGGTTAGGCTTAGTGTTAGGGTCAGGGCTAGGGTTAGGTTTAGGGCTCGGGTTAGGTTTAGGGTTACGGTTCTGGTTCTGGTTAGGGTTTGGGTTAGCGTTACGGTTAGTGGTAGGTGTTGGGTTAGGGTTAGGGCTAGGGATAGAGTTTAGGCTAGGATTAGTGTTAGGTTACAGTTAGTGAGAGGGTTAGGCCTAAGGCTAGTGTTAGGGTGAGAGTTAGGTTTAGGGATATGGTTTTTTGTTAGGGTTAGGGTTATGGTTAGCGTTAGGATTAGGGTTAGGGCTAGGGTTAGGTCGAGGGTTAGGGTTAGGGTTAGGGTTAGGGTTAGGGTTAGGGCTAGGGTCAGGGTTGGGGCTAGGGTTAGGGTTAGGGTTATTGTAAGTGAGAGGGTTAGGGCTAAGCCTAGGGTTATGCTTAGGGTTAGGGATACTGTTTGGGTTAGGGTTAGGGTTAGGGTAAGGGTTTGGGTTAGGGTTAGGGCTAGGGTGAGGTTTAGGGTTAGGGTTAGGTTTAGGGTTAGTTCTAGGGTTAGGGTTATCGTTAGGGTGACGCTTTGGGCTAGGGTTAGGGTTAGGGTTAGGGTTAGGTTTAGGGTTAGGGTTAGGGTTCGGGCTAGGGCTAGGGTTAGGGCTAGGGTTAGGGCTAGGGCTACGGATAGGGCTAGGGTAAGGTCTAGGGTTAGGGCTAGGGCTGGGGTTGGGGTTGAGGTTAGGGTTAGGGTTACGGTTGGGGTTGTGGTTGCTGTCGTGTTGTGGTTGGGGTTGGGGTTAGGGTTTGAGTTTGGGTTCGGGTTCCGGATAGGGTTAGAATTAGTGTTAGGGTTAGGGTTAGGGCTAGGGCTAGGGTTAGGGGTAGGCTTAGGTTTAGGGATACGGTTTGGATTAGGGTTAGGGTTAGGGCTAGGGTTTGGGTTAGGGTTAGGGTTAGGATTAGGGCTAGGGCTAGTGTTGGCGCTAGGGCTAGGGCTAGGGTTACGGTTAGGACATGCGTTAGAGCTAGAGTTAGGGCTAGCGTTAGGGTTCAGGTTCAGTTTAGGGTTACAGTTTGAGTTTGGGGTAGGGGTAGGGTAGGGCTAGGGCTAGGGTTAGGGCTAGGCCTAGGGTTAGAATTAGGGCTAAGGTTAGGTTTAGGCTTAGGCTTAGCGTTAGGGTTAATGCTAGGGTTACGTTTAGGGTTAGTGATAGGGTTAGGTTTAGGGCTCGGGTTAGGGTTAGGGTTACTGTTACGGTTAGTGTTTGGGTTAGGGTTAGGGTTAGTGGTAGGGGTTGGGTTAGGGTTAGGGCTAGGGTCAGGGTTTGGGCTAGGGTTAGGGTTATGGTAAGTGAGAGGGCTAGGGCTAAGCCTAGGGTAAGGGTCAGGGTTAGGGTTAGGGATACTGTTTGGGTTAGGGTTAGGGTTACGGTTAGGGTTAGGGTTAGGGTTGGGGTTAGGGTTAGGGTTAGGGTTATGGTTAGGGTTAGGGTTAGGGCTAGGGTTATCATTAGAATTAGGGCTAGGGTTAGTGTTAGGGTTAGGTTTATGATTATGGTTAGGGTTTTGGTTAGGTTTAGTGGTAGGCTTTGGGTTAGGGTTAGGGCTAGGGTTTGGGTTAGGGTTTGGGTTAGGGTTAGGGTTAGGATTAGGGCTAGGGCTAGTCTTAGGGCTAGGCCTAGGGCTAGGGTAACGGTTAGGACATGCGTTAGAGCTAGAGTTAGGGCTAGCGTTAGGGTTCAGGTTCAGTTTAGGGTTACAGTTTGAGTTATGGGTAGGGGTAGGGTAGGGCTAGGGCTAGGGTTAGGGCTAGGCCTAGGGTTAGAATTAGGGCTAAGGTTAGGTTTAGGGTTAGGGTTAGCGTTAGGGTTAGCGCTAGGGTTACGTTTAGGGTTAGGGATAGGGTTAGGTTTAGGGCTCGGGTTAGGGTTAGGGTTACGGTTATGGTTAGGGTTTGGGTTAGGGTTAGGGTTAGTGGTAGGGGTTGGGTTAGGGTTAGGGCTAGGGTCAGGGTTGGGGCTAGGGTTAGGGTTAGGGTTATTGTAAGTGAGAGGGTTAGGGCTAAGCCTAGGGTTATGCTTAGGGTTAGGGATACTGTTTGGGTTAGGGTTAGGGTTAGGGTAAGGGTTTGGGTTAGGGTTAGGGCTAGGGTGAGGTTTAGGGTTAGGGTTAGGTTTAGGGTTAGTTCTAGGGTTAGGGTTATCGTTAGGGTGACGCTTTGGGCTAGGGTTAGGGTTAGGGTTAGGGTTAGGTTTAGGGTTAGGGTTCGGGCTAGGGCTAGGGTTAGGGCTAGGGCTAGGGCTACGGATAGGGCTAGGGTAAGGTCTAGGGTTAGGGCTAGGGCTGGGGTTGGGGTTGAGGTTAGGGTTAGGGTTACGGTTGGGGTTGTGGTTGGTGTCGTGTTGTGGTTGGGGTTGGGGTTAGGGTTTGAGTTTGGGTTCGGGTTCCGGATAGGGTTAGAATTAGTGTTAGGGTTAGGGTTAGGGCTAGGGCTAGGGTTAGGGGTAGGCTTAGGTTTAGGGATACGGTTTGGATTAGGGTTAGGGTTAGGGTTAGGGCTAGGGTTTGGGTTAGGGTTAGGATTAGGGCTAGGGCTAGTGTTAGCGCTAGGGCTAGGGCTAGGGTAACGGTTAGGGCTAGGGTTAGAGCTAGAGCTAGGGCTAGGGTTAGGGTTCAGGTTCAGGTTCAGTTTAGGGTTACAGTTTGGTTTAGGGGCAGGGGTAGGGGTAGGGGTATGGTTACAGCTAGGCCTAGGGTTAGGGCTAGGGCTAGGGTTAGGTTTAGGGTTAGCGTTAGAGTTAGGATTAGCGCTAGGGTTAGGGTTATGGTTAGGGTTAGGGTTAGGTTCAGGTTTAGGGCTCGGGTTAGTGTTAGGTTTAGGGTTACGGTTCTGGTTAGGGTTTGGGTTAGGGTTAGGGTTAGGATTAGGGCTAGGGCTAGTGTTAGGGCTAGGGCTAGGGCTAGGGTAACGGTTAGGACATGCGTTAGAGCTAGAGTTAGGGCTAGCGTTAGGGTTCAGGTTCAGTTTAGGGTTACAGTTTGAGTTAGGGGTAGGGGTAGGGTAGGGCTAGGGTTAGGGCGAGGCCTAGGGCTAGGGCTAGGGTTAGGGCGAGGCCTAGGGTTAGAATTAGGGCTAAGGTTAGGTTTAGGGTTAGGGATAGCGTTAGGGTTAGCGCTAGGGTTACGTTTAGGGTTAGGGATAGGGTTAGGTTTAGGGCTCGGGTTAGGGTTAGGGTTACGGTTATGGTTAGGGTTTGGGTTAGGGTTAGGGTTAGTGGTAGGGGTTGGGTTAGGGTTAGGGCTAGGGTCAGGGTTGGGGCTAGGGTTAGGGTTAGGGTTATTGTAAGTGAGAGCGTTAGGGCTAAGCCTAGGGTTATGCTTAGGGTTAGGGATACTGTTTGGGTTAGGGTTAGGGTTAGGGTAAGGGTTTGGGTTAGGTTTAGGGCTAGGGTGAGGTTTTGGGTTAGGGTTAGGGTTGGGGTTAGTTCTAGGGTTAGGGTTATCATTAGGGTGACGCTTTGGGCTAGGGTTAGGGTTAGGGTTAGGTTTAGGGTTAGGGTTCGGGCTAGGGCTAGGGTTAGGGTTAGGGCTAGGGCTAGGGCTACGGATAGGGCTAGGGTAAGGTCTAGGGTTAGGGCTAGGGCTAGGGTAAGGGTTAGGGCTTGGGTTAGAACTAGAGCTAGGGCTAGGATTAGGGTTAGGGTTACAGTTAGTGAGAGGGTTAGGGCTAAGGCTAGTGTTCGGGTGAGATTTAGGTTTAGGGATATGGTTTTTTGTTAGGGTTAGGGTTATGGTTAGCGTTAGGATTAGGGTTAGGGCTAGGGTTAGGTCGAGGGTTAGGGTTAGGGTTAGGGTTAGGGTTAGGGTTAGGGCTAGGGTCAGGGTTGGGGCTAGGGTTAGGGTTAGGGTTATTGTAAGTGAGAGGGTTAGGGCTAAGCCTAGGGTTATGCTTAGGGTTAGGGATACTGTTTGGGTTAGGGTTAGGGTTAGGGTAAGGGTTTGGGTTAGGGTTAGGGCTAGGGTGAGGTTTAGGGTTAGGGTTAGGTTTAGGGTTAGTTCTAGGGTTAGGGTTATCGTTAGGGTGACGCTTTGGGCTAGGGTTAGGGTTAGGTTTAGGGTTAGGGTTAGGGTTAGGGTTAGGGTTCGGGTTCGGGCTAGGGCTAGGGTTAGGGCTAGGGTTAGGGCTAGGGATACAGATAGGGCTAGGGTAAGGTCTAGGGTTAGGGCTAGGGCTGGGGTTGGGGTTGAGGTTAGGGTTAGGGTTACGGTTGGGGTTGTGGTTGCTGTCGTGTTGTGGTTGGGGTTGGGGTTAGGGTTTGAGTTTGGGTTCGGGTTCCGGATCGGGTTAGAATTAGTGTTAGGGTTAGGGTTAGGGCTAGGGTTAGGGGTAGGCTTAGGTTTAGGGATACGGTTTGGATTAGGGTTAGGGTTAGGGCTAGGGTTTGGGTTAGGGTTAGGGTTAGGATTAGGGCTAGGGCTAGTGTTAGCGCTAGGGCTAGGGCTAGGGTAACGGTTAGGACATGCGTTAGAGCTAGAGTTAGGGCTAGCGTTAGGGTTCAGGTTCAGTTTAGGGTTACAGTTTGAGTTTGGGGTAGGGGTAGGGTAGGGCTAGGGCTAGGGTTAGGGCTAGGGCTAGGCCTAGGGTTAGAATTAGGGCTAAGGTTAGGTTTAGGGTTAGGGTTAGCGTTAGGGTTAGCGCTAGGGTTACGTTTAGGGTTAGTGATAGGGTTAGGTTTAGGGCTCGGGTTAGGGTTAGGGTTACTGTTATGGTTAGTGTTTGGGTTAGGGTTAGGGTTAGTGGTAGGGGTTGGGTTAGGGTTAGGGCTAGGGTCAGGGTTTGGGCTAGGGTTAGGGTTATGGTAAGTGAGAGGGCTAGGGCTAAGCCTAGGGTAAGGGTCAGGGTTAGGGTTAGGGATACTGTTTGGGTTAGGGTTAGGGTTACGGTTAGGGTTAGGGTTAGGGTTAGGGTTGGGGTTAGGGTTAGGGTTAGGGTTATGGTTAGGGTTAGGGTTAGGGCTAGGGTTATCATTAGAATTAGGGCTAGGGTTAGTGTTAGGGTTAGGTTTATGATTATGGTTAGGGTTTTGGTTAGGTTTAGTGGTAGGCTTTGGGTTAGGGTTAGGGCTAGGGTTTGGGTTAGGGTTTGGGTTAGGGTTAGGGTTAGGGTTAGGGCTAGGGCTAGTGTTAGGGCTAGGGCTAGGGCTAGGGTAACGGTTAGGACATGCGTTAGAGCTAGAGTTAGGGCTAGCGTTAGGGTTCAGGTTCAGTTTAGGGTTACAGTTTGAGTTAGGGGTAGGGCTAGGGTAGGGCTAGGGCTAGGGTTAGGGCTAGGCCTAGGGTTAGAATTAGGGCTAAGGTTAGGTTTAGGGTTAGGGTTAGCGTTAGGGTTAGCGCTAGGGTTACGTTTAGGGTTAGGGATAGGGTTAGGTTTAGGGCTCGGGTTAGGGTTAGGGTTACGGTTATGTTTAGGGTTTGGGTTAGGGTTAGGGTTAGTGGTAGGGGTTGGGTTAGGGTTAGGGCTAGGGTCAGGGTTGGGGCTAGGGTTAGGGTTAGGGTTATTGTAAGTGAGAGCGTTAGGGCTAAGCCTAGGGTTATGCTTAGGGTTAGGGATACTGTTTGGGTTAGGGTTAGGGTTAGGGTAAGGGTTTGGGTTAGGGTTAGGGCTAGGGTGAGGTTTAGGGTTAGGGTTAGGTTTAGGGTTAGTTCTAGGGTTAGGGTTATCGTTAGGGTGACGCTTTGGGCTAGGGTTAGGGTTAGGGTTAGGGTTAGGTTTAGGGTTAGGGTTAGGGTTCGGGCTAGGGCTAGGGTTAGGGCTAGGGCTAGGGCTACGGATAGGGCTAGGGTAAGGTCTAGGGTTAGGGCTAGGGCTGGGGTTGGGGTTGAGGTTAGGGTTAGGGTTACGGTTGGGGTTGTGGTTGCTGTCGTGTTGTGGTTGGGGTTGGGGTTAGGGTTTGAGTTTGGGTTCGGGTTCCGGATAGGGTTAGAATTAGTGTTAGGGTTAGGGTTAGGGCTAGGGCTAGGGTTAGGGGTAGGCTTAGGTTTAGGGATACGGTTTGGATTAGGGTTAGGGTTAGGGCTAGGGTTTGGGTTAGGGTTAGGGTTAGGATTAGGGCTAGGGCTAGTGTTAGCGCTAGGGCTAGGGCTAGGGTAACGGTTAGGACATGCGTTAGAGCTAGAGTTAGGGCTAGCATTAGGGTTCAGGTTCAGTTTAGGGTTACAGTTTGAGTTAGGGGTAGGGGTAGGGTAGGGCTAGGGCTAGGGTTAGGGCTAGGCCTAGGGTTAGAATTAGGGCTAAGGTTAGGTTTAGGCTTAGGCTTAGCGTTAGGGTTAATGCTAGGGTTACGTTTAGGGTTAGTGATAGGGTTAGGTTTAGGGCTCGGGTTAGGGTTAGGGTTACTGTTACGGTTAGTGTTTGGGTTAGGTTTAGGGTTAGTGGTAGGGGTTGGGTTAGGGTTAGGGCTAGGGTCAGGGTTTGGGCTAGGGTTAGGGTTAGGTTTATGGTAAGTGAGAGGGCTAGGGCTAAGCCTAGGGTAAGGGTCAGGGTTAGGGTTAGGGATACTGTTTGGGTTAGGGTTAGGGTTATGGTTAGGGTTAGGGTTAGGTTTAGGGTTAGGGTTAGGGTTAGGGTTAGGGTTAGGGCTAGGGTTATCATTAGGGTTAGGGCTAGGGTTAGGGTTAGGGTTAGGTTTATGATTATGGTTAGGGTTTTGGTTAGGTTTATTGGTAGGCTTTGGGTTAGGGTTAGGGTTAGGGCTAGGGTTTGGGTTAGGGTTTGGGTTAGGGTTAGGGTTAGGTTTAGGTGTAGGGTTAGGGTTAGACTTAGGGGCAGGTTTAGGGGTAGGGCTAGGGTTAGTTGTAGTGTTAGAGCTAGGGCTAGGGCTTGGGATAGGGATAGGGATAGGGATAGGGATAGGGATAGGGTTAGTGTTAGTGTTAGTGTTAGTGTTAGGGCTAGGGCTAGGGTTAGGGTTAGGGTTAGGGTTAGGGTTAGGGTTAGGGTTAGGGCTAGGGTTAGGTTTAGGGCTAGGGCTAGGGTTAGGGTTAGGGTTCGGGCTAGGATTAGGGCTAGGGTTAGGGCTAGGGCTAGGGCTAGGTAACGGTTAGGGCTAGGGTTAGAGCTAGAGCTAGGACTAGGGTTAGGGTTCAGGTTCAGGTTCAGGTTCAGTTTAGGGTTACAGTTTGGGTTAGGGGCAGGGGTAGGGGTAGGGGTATGGTTACGGCTAGGCCTAGGGTTAGGGTTAGGGCTAGGGTTAGGTTTAGGGTTAGCGTTAGAGTTAGGATTAGCGCTAGGGTTAGGGTTATGGTTAGGGTTAGGGCTAGGTTCAGGTTTAGGGCTCGGGTTAGTGTTATGTTTAGGGTTACGGTTCTGGTTAGGGTTTGGGTTAGGGTTAGGGTTAGTGGTAGGGGTTGGGTTAGGGCTAGGGTTAGGGTTTGGGCTAGGATTAGGGTTAGGGTTACAGTTAGTGAGTGGGTTAGGGCTAAGACTAGGGTTAGGGTGAGATTTAGGTTTAGGGATATGTTTTTTTGTTAGGGTTAGGGTTATGGTTAGCGTTAGGATTAGGGTTAGGGCTAGGGTTAGGTCGAGGGTTAGGGTTAGGGTTAGGGTTAGGGTTATGGTTAGGTTTAGGGTTAAGGTTAGAGTTAGGGTTAGGGTTAGGGTTTGGGTTAGGGTTAGGGTTAGTGTTCGTGCTAGGGCTAGGGCTAGGGTTACTGCTAGGGCTACGGTTAGGCCTAGGGTTAGGGCTAGGGTTAGGGCTTGGGTTAGGTTTAGGGTTAGGGCTAGGGCTAGGGCTAGGGCAAGGGTTAGGGCAAGGGCTATGGTTAGGGTTAGGGTTAGGGTTAGGGTTAGGGTGAGGGTTAGGGCTAGGGCTAGGGCTAGGGCTAGGGCTAGGGCTAGGGCTAGGGCAAGGGTTAGGGCAAGGGCTATGGTTAGGGTTAGAGTTCGGGTTAGGGTTACGGTTGGGGTTAGGGTGAGGGTCCGGACTAGGGTTAGGGTGAGGGTTAGGGTTAGTGTTAGGGCCAGGGTTAGCATTAGGGTCAGGGCTACAGTTAGGGTTACGGGTAGGGGTAGGGGTAGGATTAGGGTAGGGTTAGGGTTACGGCTATGGTTAGGGTTAGGGCTCGGACAAGGGTTAGGGCTAAGGCTAGGGCTAGTGTTAGGGTTAGAGGTATGGCTAGGGCTTCGGCTAGGGCAAGGGTTAGGGTTAGGGTTAGGGTTAGGTATAGGGTGAGGGCTAGGGTTAGGGTGAGGGTTCTGGTTAGTGTTAGGGCTAGGGTAAGCATTAGGGTTAGGGCTACGGTTATGGTTAGGGTTTGTATTAGGGTTAGTGGTAGGCTTTGGGTTAGGGTAAGGTCTAGGGTTAGGGCTAGGGTTAGGGTTAATGTTAGGGCTAGGGCTAGGGTTAGGTTTGGGGTTACGGTTAGGGTTACGGTTAGGGTTAGGGTTAGGGTTAGGGTTAGAGTTAGGGCTAGGGTTGGGGTTGGGGTTAGGGTTTGAGTTCGGGTTCGGTTCGGGTTAGGGTTAGGGTTAGGGTTTGGGGTAGATTTATGGTTTGGGTTAGGGTTAGGGTTGCGGTTGGGGTTAGGTTTAGGGCTAGGGCTAGGGCTCGGGCTAAGGTTAAAGCTAGGGCTAGGGCTAGGGTTAGGGTTAGCGTTAGGGTTAGCACTAGGGCTAGGGTTAGGGGTAGGGGTAGGGTTAGGATTAGGGTTAGCGCGAGGGCTGGGGTTAGGGTTCGGGTTAGGGGTAGGGTTAGGGTTAGGGTTAGGGTTAGGGCTAGGGTTAGGTTTAGGTCTAGCGATAGGTTTAGGGATAGGGTCTGGGCTAGGGTTAGATTTAGGGTTAAGGCTCGGGATAGGGCTAGGGATAGGGCTAGGGCTAGGTCTAAGGCTAGGGTTAGGGTTAGGGCTAGGGTTCGGGTTAGGGCTAGAGTTCGGGTTAGGGTTAGGGTGGGGTTAGGGCTACGGCTAGGGTTAGGGCTTGGGTTTGGGTTAGGGTTAGGGTTAGGGTTAGGGCTAGGGCTAGGGCTAGGGCTAGGACTAGGGATAGGGATAGGGATAGGGATAGGGATAGGGATCGGGATAGGGATAGGGATAGGGATAGGGATAGGACTAGGGATAGGGATAGGGATAGGGCTAGGGCTAGGGCAAGGGTTAGGTCAAGGGCTATTGTTACGGTTAGGGTTAGGGTCAGTGTGAGGGCTATGGTTAGGGTGAGGGTGACGGTGAGGGTTACGGCTAGGGTTAGCATTAGGGTTAGGGCTGGCGTTAGCGTTAGAGTTAGGTTTAGGTTAAGGGTTAGGGTTAGGGTTAGGGTTAGGGTTAGGGTTAGGGCTAGGGCTAGGGCTACGGTTAGGGCTAGCGTTATGGCTAGGGTTAGGGTTCGGTGAGGTTTACGGTTAGGAGTAGAGTTAGGGTTAGGGTGAGGGCTAGGTTTAGGGTGAGTGTTAGTTTTAGGGTTTGGGTTCGGGCTAGGGTTATCATTAGGGTTAGGGCTAGGGTTAGGGTTAGGTTTATGATTATGGTTAGGGTTTTGGTTAGGTTTAGTGGTAGGCTTTGGGTTAGGGTTAGGACTAGGGTTTGGGTTATGTTTAGGGTTAGGGTTAGGGTTAGGGTTAGGGCTAGGGCTAGTGTTAGGGCTAGGGCTAGGGCTAGGGTAACGGTTAGGACATGCGTTAGAGCTAGAGTTAGGGCTAGCGTTAGGGTTCAGGTTCAGTTTAGGGTTACAGTTTGAGTTAGGGGTAGGGGTAGGGTAGGGCTAGGGCTAGGGTTAGGGCTAGGCCTAGGGTTAGAATTAGGGCTAAGGTTAGGTTTAGGGTTAGGGTTAGCGTTAGGGTTAGCGCTAGGGTTACGTTTAGGGTTAGGGATAGGGTTAGGTTTAGGGCTCGGGTTAGGGTTAGGGTTACGGTTATGGTTAGGGTTTGGGTAAGGGTTAGGGTTAGTGGTAGGGGTTGGGTTAGGGTTAGGGCTAGGGTCAGGGTTGGGGCTAGGGTTAGGGTTAGGGTTATTGTAAGTGAGAGGGTTAGGGCTAAGCCTAGGGTTATGCTTAGGGTTAGGGATACTGTTTGGGTTAGGGTTAGGGTTAGGGTAAGGGTTTGGGTTAGGGTTAGGGCTAGGGTGAGGTTTAGGGTTAGGGTTAGGGTTAGGGTTAGTTCTAGGGTTAGGGTTATCGTTAGGGTGACGCTTTGGGCTAGGGTTAGGGTTAAGGTTAGGGTTAGGGTTCGGGCTAGGGCTAGGGTTAGGGCTAGGGCTAGGGCTACGGATAGGGCTAGGATAAGGTCTAGGGTTAGGGCTAGGGCTAGGGTAAGGGTTAGGGCTAGGGTTAGAACTAGAGCTAGGGCTAGGATTAGGGTTAGGGTTACAGTTAGTGAGAGGGTTAGGGCTAAGGCTAGTGTTAGGGAGAGATTTAGGTTTAGGGATATGGTTTTTTGTTAGGGTTAGGGTTATGGTTAGCGTTAGGATTAGGGTTAGGGCTAGGGTTAGGTCGACGGTTAGGGTTAGGGTTAGGGTTAGGGTTAGGGTTAGGGTTAGTGTTCGGGCTAGGGCTAGGGTTACTGCTAGGGCTACGGTTAGGGCTAGGGTTAGGGCTAGGGTTAGGGCTTGGGTTAGGGTTCGGGCTAGGGCTAGGGCTAGGGCAAGGGTTAGGGCAAGGGCTATGGTTAGTGTTAGGGTTAGGTTTAGGGTTAGGTTTAGGGTGAGGGTTAGGGCTAGGGCTAGGGCTAGGGCTAGGGCAAGGGTTAGGGCAAGGACTATGATTAGGGTTAGAGTTCGGGTTAGGGTTACGGTTGGGGTTAGGGTGAGGGTCAGGACTAGGGTTAGGGTGAGGGTTAGGGTTAGTGTTAGGGCCAGGGTTAGCATTAGGGTCAGGGCTACGGTTAGGGTTAGGGGTAGGGGTAGGGGTACGATTAGGGTAGGGTTAGGGTTACGGCTATGGTTAGGGTTTGTATTAGGGTTAGTGGTAGGCTTTGGGTTAGGGTAAGGTCTAGGGTTAGGGCTAGGGCTAGGGTAAGGGTTAGGGCTAGGTTTAGAACTAGAGCTAGGGCTAGGGTTAGGGTTAGGGTTCAGTTTCAGTTTAGGGTTACAGTTTGGTTTAGGGGTAGGCATAGGGGTAGGGTTAGGTCTAGGCCTAGGGTTAGGGTTAAGGCTATAGTTAGGTTTAGGGTTAGGGTTAGGGTTAGCGCTAGGGTTAGGCTTAGTGTTAGGGTCAGGGCTAGGGTTAGGTTTAGGGCTCGGGTTAGGTTTAGGGTTACGGTTCTGGTTCTGGTTAGGGTTTGGGTTAGCGTTACGGTTAGTGGTAGGTTTTGGGTTAGGGTTAGGGCTAGGGATAGAGTTTAGGCTAGGATTAGTGTTAGGTTACAGTTAGTGAGAGGGTTAGGCCTAAGGCTAGTGTTAGGGTGAGAGTTAGGTTTAGGGATATGGTTTTTTGTTAGGGTTAGGGTTATGGTTAGCGTTAGGATTAGGGTTAGGGCTAGGGTTAGGTCGAGGGTTAGGGTTAGGGTTAGGGTTAGGGTTAGGGTTAGGGCTAGGGTCAGGGTTGGGGCTAGGGTTAGGGTTAGGGTTATTGTAAGTGAGAGGGTTAGGGCTAAGCCTAGGGTTATGCTTAGGGTTAGGGATACTGTTTGGGTTAGGGTTAGGGTTAGGGTAAGGGTTTGGGTTAGGGTTAGGGCTAGGGTGAGGTTTAGGGTTAGGGTTAGGTTTAGGGTTAGTTCTAGGGTTAGGGTTATCGTTAGGGTGACGCTTTGGGCTAGGGTTAGGGTTAGGGTTAGGGTTAGGGTTAGGTTTAGGGTTAGGGTTAGGGTTCGGGCTAGGGCTAGGGTTAGGGCTAGGGTTAGGGCTAGGGCTACGGATAGGGCTAGGGTAAGGTCTAGGGTTAGGGCTAGGGCTGGGGTTGGGGTTGAGGTTAGGGTTAGGGTTACGGTTGGGGTTGTGGTTGCTGTCGTGTTGTGGTTGGGGTTGGGGTTAGGGTTTGAGTTTGGGTTCGGGTTCCGGATAGGGTTAGAATTAGTGTTAGGGTTAGGGTTAGGGCTAGGGCTAGGGTTAGGGGTAGGCTTAGGTTTAGGGATACGGTTTGGATTAGGGTTAGGGTTAGGGCTAGGGTTTGGGTTAGGGTTAGGGTTAGGATTAGGGCTAGGGCTAGTGTTGGCGCTAGGGCTAGGGCTAGGGTTACGGTTAGGACATGCGTTAGAGCTAGAGTTAGGGCTAGCGTTAGGGTTCAGGTTCAGTTTAGGGTTACAGTTTGAGTTTGGGGTAGGGGTAGGGTAGGGCTAGGGCTAGGGTTAGGGCTAGGCCTAGGGTTAGAATTAGGGCTAAGGTTAGGTTTAGGCTTAGGCTTAGCGTTAGGGTTAATGCTAGGGTTACGTTTAGGGTTAGTGATAGGGTTAGGTTTAGGGCTCGGGTTAGGGTTAGGGTTACTGTTACGGTTAGTGTTTGGGTTAGGGTTAGGGTTAGTGGTAGGGGTTGGGTTAGGGTTAGGGCTAGGGTCAGGGTTTGGGCTAGGGTTAGGGTTATGGTAAGTGAGAGGGCTAGGGCTAAGCCTAGGGTAAGGGTCAGGGTTAGGGTTAGGGATACTGTTTGGGTTAGGGTTAGGGTTACGGTTAGGGTTAGGGTTAGGGTTAGGGTTGGGGTTAGGGTTAGGGTTAGGGTTATGGTTAGGGTTAGGGTTAGGGCTAGGGTTATCATTAGAATTAGGGCTAGGGTTAGTGTTAGGGTTAGGTTTATGATTATGGTTAGGGTTTTGGTTAGGTTTAGTGGTAGGCTTTGGGTTAGGGTTAGGGCTAGGGTTTGGGTTAGGGTTTGGGTTAGGGTTAGGGTTAGGATTAGGGCTAGGGCTAGTCTTAGGGCTAGGCCTAGGGCTAGGGTAACGGTTAGGACATGCGTTAGAGCTAGAGTTAGGGCTAGCGTTAGGGTTCAGGTTCAGTTTAGGGTTACAGTTTGAGTTATGGGTAGGGGTAGGGTAGGGCTAGGGCTAGGGTTAGGGCTAGGCCTAGGGTTAGAATTAGGGCTAAGGTTAGGTTTAGGGTTAGGGTTAGCGTTAGGGTTAGCGCTAGGGTTACGTTTAGGGTTAGGGATAGGGTTAGGTTTAGGGCTCGGGTTAGGGTTAGGGTTACGGTTATGGTTAGGGTTTGGGTTAGGGTTAGGGTTAGTGGTAGGGGTTGGGTTAGGGTTAGGGCTAGGGTCAGGGTTGGGGCTAGGGTTAGGGTTAGGGTTATTGTAAGTGAGAGGGTTAGGGCTAAGCCTAGGGTTATGCTTAGGGTTAGGGATACTGTTTGGGTTAGGGTTAGGGTTAGGGTAAGGGTTTGGGTTAGGGTTAGGGCTAGGGTGAGGTTTAGGGTTAGGGTTAGGTTTAGGGTTAGTTCTAGGGTTAGGGTTATCGTTAGGGTGACGCTTTGGGCTAGGGTTAGGGTTAGGGTTAGGGTTAGGTTTAGGGTTAGGGTTAGGGTTCGGGCTAGGGCTAGGGTTAGGGCTAGGGCTAGGGCTACGGATAGGGCTAGGGTAAGGTCTAGGGTTAGGGCTAGGGCTGGGGTTGGGGTTGAGGTTAGGGTTAGGGTTACGGTTGGGGTTGTGGTTGGTGTCGTGTTGTGGTTGGGGTTGGGGTTAGGGTTTGAGTTTGGGTTCGGGTTCCGGATAGGGTTAGAATTAGTGTTAGGGTTAGGGTTAGGGCTAGGGCTAGGGTTAGGGGTAGGCTTAGGTTTAGGGATACGGTTTGGATTAGGGTTAGGGTTAGGGCTAGGGTTTGGGTTAGGGTTAGGATTAGGGCTAGGGCTAGTGTTAGCGCTAGGGCTAGGGCTAGGGTAACGGTTAGGGCTAGGGTTAGAGCTAGAGCTAGGGCTAGGGTTAGGGTTCAGGTTCAGGTTCAGTTTAGGGTTACAGTTTGGGTTAGGGGCAGGGGTAGGGGTAGGGGTATGGTTACAGCTAGGCCTAGGGTTAGGGCTAGGGCTAGGGTTAGGTTTAGGGTTAGCGTTAGAGTTAGGATTAGCGCTAGGGTTAGGGTTATGGTTAGGGTTAGGGTTAGGTTCAGGTTTAGGGCTCGGGTTAGTGTTAGGTTTAGGGTTACGGTTCTGGTTAGGGTTTGGGTTAGGGTTAGGGTTAGGATTAGGGCTAGGGCTAGTGTTAGGGCTAGGGCTAGGGCTAGGGTAACGGTTAGGACATGCGTTAGAGCTAGAGTTAGGGCTAGCGTTAGGGTTCAGGTTCAGTTTAGGGTTACAGTTTGAGTTAGGGGTAGGGGTAGGGTAGGGCTAGGGCTAGGGTTAGGGCGAGGCCTAGGGTTAGAATTAGGGCTAAGGTTAGGTTTAGGGTTAGGGATAGCGTTAGGGTTAGCGCTAGGGTTACGTTTAGGGTTAGGGATAGGGTTAGGTTTAGGGCTCGGGTTAGGGTTAGGGTTACGGTTATGGTTAAGGTTTGGGTTAGGGTTAGGGTTAGTGGTAGGGGTTGGGTTAGGGTTAGGGCTAGGGTCAGGGTTGGGGCTAGGGTTAGGGTTAGGGTTATTGTAAGTGAGAGCGTTAGGGCTAAGCCTAGGGTTATGCTTAGGGTTAGGGATACTGTTTGGGTTAGGGTTAGGGTTAGGGTAAGGGTTTGGGTTAGGGTTAGGGCTAGGGTGAGGTTTTGGGTTAGGGTTAGGGTTGGGGTTAGTTCTAGGGTTAGGGTTATCATTAGGGTGACGCTTTGGGCTAGGGTTAGGGTTAGGGTTAGGTTTAGGGTTAGGGTTCGGGCTAGGGCTAGGGTTAGGGTTAGGGCTAGGGCTAGGGCTACGGATAGGGCTAGGGTAAGGTCTAGGGTTAGGGCTAGGGCTAGGGTAAGGGTTAGGGCTTGGGTTAGAACTAGAGCTAGGGCTAGGATTAGGGTTAGGGTTACAGTTAGTGAGAGGGTTAGGGCTAAGGCTAGTGTTAGGGTGAGATTTAGGTTTAGGGATATGGTTTTTTGTTAGGGTTAGGGTTATGGTTAGCGTTAG
>NC_139475.1:21635000-21650000 GCF_057233095.1 Heloderma suspectum
GGGTTCAGGTTCAGGTTCAGGTTCAGTTTAGGGTTACAGTTTGGGTTAGGGGCAGGGGTAGGGGTAGGGGTATGGTTACGGCTAGGCCTAGGGTTAGGGTTAGGGCTAGGGTTAGGTTTAGGGTTAGCGTTAGAGTTAGGATTAGCGCTAGGGTTAGGGTTATGGTTAGGGTTAGGGCTAGGTTCAGGTTTAGGGCTCGGGTTAGTGTTATGTTTAGGGTTACGGTTCTGGTTAGGGTTTGGGTTAGGGTTAGGGTTAGTGGTAGGGGTTGGGTTAGGGCTAGGGTTAGGGTTTGGGCTAGGATTAGGGTTAGGGTTACAGTTAGTGAGAGGGTTAGGGCTAAGACTAGGGTTAGGGTGAGATTTAGGTTTAGGGATATGTTTTTTTGTTAGGGTTAGGGTTATGGTTAGCGTTAGGATTAGGGTTAGGGCTAGGGTTAGGTCGAGGGTTAGGGTTAGGGTTAGGGTTAGGGTTATGGTTAGGTTTAGGGTTAAGGTTAGAGTTAGGGTTAGGGTTAGGGTTTGGGTTAGGGTTAGGGTTAGTGTTCGTGCTAGGGCTAGGGCTAGGGTTACTGCTAGGGCTACGGTTAGGCCTAGGGTTAGGGCTAGGGTTAGGGCTTGGGTTAGGTTTAGGGTTAGGGCTAGGGCTAGGGCTAGGGCAAGGGTTAGGGCAAGGGCTATGGTTAGGGTTAGGGTTAGGGTTAGGGTTAGGGTGAGGGTTAGGGCTAGGGCTAGGGCTAGGGCTAGGGCTAGGGCAAGGGTTAGGGCAAGGGCTATGGTTAGGGTTAGAGTTCGGGTTAGGGTTACGGTTGGGGTTAGGGTGAGGGTCAGGACTAGGGTTAGGGTGAGGGTTAGGGTTAGTGTTAGGGCCAGGGTTAGCATTAGGGTCAGGGCTACAGTTAGGGTTACGGGTAGGGGTAGGGGTAGGATTAGGGTAGGGTTAGGGTTACGGCTATGGTTAGGGTTAGGGCTCGGACAAGGGTTAGGGCTAAGGCTAGGGCTAGTGTTAGGGTTAGAGGTATGGCTAGGGCTTCGGCTAGGGCAAGGGTTAGGGTTAGGGTTAGGGTTAGGGTTAGGTATAGGGTGAGGGCTAGGGTTAGGGTGAGGGTTCTGGTTAGTGTTAGGGCTAGGGTAAGCATTAGGGTTAGGGCTACGGTTATGGTTAGGGTTTGTATTAGGGTTAGTGGTAGGCTTTGGGTTAGGGTAAGGTCTAGGGTTAGGGCTAGGGTTAGGGTTAATGTTAGGGCTAGGGCTAGGGTTAGGTTTGGGGTTACGGTTAGGGTTACGGTTAGGGTTAGGGTTAGGGTTAGGGTTAGAGTTAGGGCTAGGGTTGGGGTTGGGGTTAGGGTTTGAGTTCGGGTTCGGTTCGGGTTAGGGTTAGGGTTAGGGTTTGGGGTAGATTTATGGTTTGGGTTAGGGTTAGGGTTGCGGTTGGGGTTAGGTTTAGGGCTAGGGCTAGGGCTCGGGCTAAGGTTAAAGCTAGGGCTAGGGCTAGGGTTAGGGTTAGCGTTAGGGTTAGCACTAGGGCTAGGGTTAGGGGTAGGGGTAGGGTTAGGATTAGGGTTAGCGCGAGGGCTGGGGTTAGGGTTAGGGTTAGGGGTAGGGTTAGGGTTAGGGTTAGGGTTAGGGCTAGGGTTAGGTTTAGGTCTAGCGATAGGTTTAGGGATAGGGTCTGGGCTAGGGTTAGGTTTAGGGTTAAGGCTCGGGATAGGGCTAGGGATAGGGCTAGGGCTAGGTCTAAGGCTAGGGTTAGGGTTAGGGCTAGGGTTCGGGTTAGGGCTAGAGTTCGGGTTAGGGTTAGGGTGGGGTTAGGGCTACGGCTAGGGTTAGGGCTTGGGTTTGGGTTAGGGTTAGGGTTAGGGTTAGGGCTAGGGCTAGGGCTAGGGCTAGGGCAAGGGTTAGGGCAAGGGCTATGGTTAGGGTTAGAGTTCGGGTTAGGGTTACGGTTGGGGTTAGGGTGAGGGTCAGGACTAGGGTTAGGGTGAGGGTTAGGGTTAGTGTTAGGGCCAGGGTTAGCATTAGGGTCAGGGCTACAGTTAGGGTTACGGGTAGGGGTAGGGGTAGGATTAGGGTAGGGTTAGGGTTACGGCTATGGTTAGGGTTAGGGCTCGGACAAGGGTTAGGGCTAAGGCTAGGGCTAGTGTTAGGGTTAGAGGTATGGCTAGGGCTTCGGCTAGGGCAAGGGTTAGGGTTAGGGTTAGGGTTAGGGTTAGGTATAGGGTGAGGGCTAGGGTTAGGGTGAGGGTTCTGGTTAGTGTTAGGGCTAGGGTAAGCATTAGGGTTAGGGCTACGGTTATGGTTAGGGTTTGTATTAGGGTTAGTGGTAGGCTTTGGGTTAGGGTAAGGTCTAGGGTTAGGGCTAGGGTTAGGGTTAATGTTAGGGCTAGGGCTAGGGTTAGGTTTGGGGTTACGGTTAGGGTTACGGTTAGGGTTAGGGTTAGGGTTAGGGTTAGGGTTAGAGTTAGGGCTAGGGTTGGGGTTGGGGTTAGGGTTTGAGTTCGGGTTCGGTTCGGGTTAGGGTTAGGGTTAGGGTTTGGGGTAGATTTATGGTTTGGGTTAGGGTTAGGGTTGCGGTTGGGGTTAGGTTTAGGGCTAGGGCTAGGGCTCGGGAAAAGGTTAAAGCTAGGGCTAGGGCTAGGGTTAGGGTTAGCGTTAGGGTTAGCACTAGGGCTAGGGTTAGGGGTAGGGGTAGGGTTAGGATTAGGGTTAGCGCGAGGGCTGGGGTTAGGGTTAGGGTTAGGGGTAGGGTTAGGGTTAGGGTTAGGGTTAGGGCTAGGGTTAGGTTTAGGTCTAGCGATAGGTTTAGGGATAGGGTCTGGGCTAGGGTTAGATTTAGGGTTAAGGCTCGGGATAGGGCTAGGGATAGGGCTAGGGCTAGGTCTAAGGCTAGAGTTAGGGTTAGGGCTAGGGTTCGGGTTAGGGCTAGAGTTCGGGTTAGGGTTAGGGTGGGGTTAGGGCTACGGCTAGGGTTAGGGCTTGGGTTTGGGTTAGGGTTAGGGTTAGGGTTAGGGCTAGGGCTAGGGCTAGGACTAGGGATAGGGATAGGGATAGGGATAGGGATAGGGATCGGGATAGGGATAGGGATAGGGATAGGGATAGGGATAGGACTAGGGATAGGGATAGGGATAGGGATAGGGCTAGGGCAAGGGTTAGGTCAAGGGCTATTGTTACGGTTAGGGTTAGGGTCAGTGTGAGGGCTATGGTTAGGGTGAGGGTGACGGTGAGGGTTACGGCTAGGGTTAGCATTAGGGTTAGGGCTGGCGTTAGCGTTAGAGTTAGGTTTAGGTTAAGGGTTAGGGTTAGGGTTAGGGTTAGGGCTAGGGCTAGGGCTACGGTTAGGGCTAGCGTTATGGCTAGGGTTAGGGTTCGGTGAGGTTTACGGTTAGGAGTAGAGTTAGGGTTAGGGTGAGGGCTAGGTTTAGGGTGAGTGTTAGTTTTAGGGTTTGGGTTCGGGCTAGGGTTATCATTAGGGTTAGGGCTAGGGTTAGGGTTAGGTTTATGATTATGGTTAGGGTTTTGGTTAGGTTTAGTGGTAGGCTTTGGGTTAGGGTTAGGACTAGGGTTTGGGTTAGGGTTTGGGTTAGGGTTAGGGTTAGGATTAGGGCTAGGGCTAGTCTTAGGGCTAGGGCTAGGGCTAGGGTAACGGTTAGGACATGCGTTAGAGCTAGAGTTAGGGCTAGCGTTAGGGTTCAGGTTCAGTTTAGGGTTACAGTTTGAGTTAGGGGTAGGGGTAGGGTAGGGCTAGGGCTAGGGTTAGGGCTAGGCCTAGGGTTAGAATTAGGGCTAAGGTTAGGTTTAGGGTTAGGGTTAGCGTTAGGGTTAGCGCTAGGGTTACGTTTAGGGTTAGGGATAGGGTTAGGTTTAGGGCTCGGGTTAGGGTTAGGGTTACGGTTATGGTTAGGGTTTGGGTAAGGGTTAGGGTTAGTGGTAGGGGTTGGGTTAGGGTTAGGGCTAGGGTCAGGGTTGGGGCTAGGGTTAGGGTTAGGGTTATTGTAAGTGAGAGGGTTAGGGCTAAGCCTAGGGTTATGCTTAGGGTTAGGGATACTGTTTGGGTTAGGGTTAGGGTTAGGGTAAGGGTTTGGGTTAGGGTTAGGGCTAGGGTGAGGTTTAGGGTTAGGGTTAGGGTTAGGGTTAGTTCTAGGGTTAGGGTTATCGTTAGGGTGACGCTTTGGGCTAGGGTTAGGGTTAAGGTTAGGGTTAGGGTTCGGGCTAGGGCTAGGGTTAGGGCTAGGGCTAGGGCTACGGATAGGGCTAGGATAAGGTCTAGGGTTAGGGCTAGGGCTAGGGTAAGGGTTAGGGCTAGGGTTAGAACTAGAGCTAGGGCTAGGATTAGGGTTAGGGTTACAGTTAGTGAGAGGGTTAGGGCTAAGGCTAGTGTTAGGGAGAGATTTAGGTTTAGGGATATGGTTTTTTGTTAGGGTTAGGGTTATGGTTAGCGTTAGGATTACGGTTAGGGCTAGGGTTAGGTCGACGGTTAGGGTTAGGGTTAGGGTTAGGGTTAGGGTTAGGGTTAGTGTTCGGGCTAGGGCTAGGGTTACTGCTAGGGCTACGGTTAGGGCTAGGGTTAGGGCTAGGGTTAGGGCTTGGGTTAGGGTTCGGGCTAGGGCTAGGGCTAGGGCAAGGGTTAGGGCAAGGGCTATGGTTAGTGTTAGGGTTAGGTTTAGGGTTAGGTTTAGGGTGAGGGTTAGGGCTAGGGCTAGGGCTAGGGCTAGGGCAAGGGTTAGGGCAAGGACTATGATTAGGGTTAGAGTTCGGGTTAGGGTTACGGTTGGGGTTAGGGTGAGGGTCAGGACTAGGGTTAGGGTGAGGGTTAGGGTTAGTGTTAGGGCCAGGGTTAGCATTAGGGTCAGGGCTACGGTTAGGGTTAGGGGTAGGGGTAGGGGTACGATTAGGGTAGGGTTAGGGTTACGGCTATGGTTAGGGTTTGTATTAGGGTTAGTGGTAGGCTTTGGGTTAGGGTAAGGTCTAGGGTTAGGGCTAGGGCTAGGGTAAGGGTTAGGGCTAGGTTTAGAACTAGAGCTAGGGCTAGGGTTAGGGTTAGGGTTCAGTTTCAGTTTAGGGTTACAGTTTGGTTTAGGGGTAGGCATAGGGGTAGGGTTAGGTCTAGGCCTAGGGTTAGGGTTAAGGCTATAGTTAGGTTTAGGGTTAGGGTTAGGGTTAGCGCTAGGGTTAGGCTTAGTGTTAGGGTCAGGGCTAGGGTTAGGTTTAGGGCTCGGGTTAGGTTTAGGGTTACGGTTCTGGTTCTGGTTAGGGTTTGGGTTAGCGTTACGGTTAGTGGTAGGTGTTGGGTTAGGGTTAGGGCTAGGGATAGAGTTTAGGCTAGGATTAGTGTTAGGTTACAGTTAGTGAGAGGGTTAGGCCTAAGGCTAGTGTTAGGGTGAGAGTTAGGTTTAGGGATATGGTTTTTTGTTAGGGTTAGGGTTATGGTTAGCGTTAGGATTAGGGTTAGGGCTAGGGTTAGGTCGAGGGTTAGGGTTAGGGTTAGGGTTAGGGTTAGGGTTAGGGTTAGGGTTAGGGTTAAGGTTAGAGTTAGGGTTAGGGTTAGGGTTAGGGTTTGGGTTAGGGTTAGTGTTCAGGCTAGGGCTAGGGTTACTGCTAGGGCTACGGTAAGGGTTAGGGGTAGGGCTAGGGGTAGGGCTTGGGTTAGGGTTAGGGTTAGGGCTAGGGCTAGGGCTAGGGCAAGGGTTAGGGCAAGGGCTATGGTTAGGGTTAGGGTTAGGGTTAGGGTTAGGGTGAGGGTTAGGGCTAGGGCTAGGGCTAGGGCTAGGGCAAGGGTTAGGGCAAGGACTATGATTAGGGTTAGAGTTCGGGTTAGGGTTACAGTTGGGGTTAGGGTGAGGGTCAGGACTAGGGTTAGCGTGAGGGTTAGGGTTAGTGTTAGGGCCAGGGTTAGCATTAGGGTCAGGGCTACGGTTAGGGTTAGGGGTAGGGGTAGGGGTAGGATTAGGGTAGGGTTAGGGTTACGGCTATGGTTAGGGTTAGGGCTCGGACAAGGGTTAGGGCTAAGGCTAGGGCTAGTGTTAGGGTTAGGGCTATGGCTAGGGCAAGGGTTAAGGTTAGGGTTAGGGTTAGGTATAGGGTGAGGGCTAGGGTTACGGTGAGGGTTCTGGTTAGTGTTAGGGCTAGGGTAAGCATTAGGGTTAGGGCTACGGTTATGGTTAGGGTTGGTATTAGGGTTAGTGGTAGGCTTTGGGTTAGGGTAAGGTCTAGGGTTAGGGCTAGGGCTAGGGTAAGGGTTAGGGCTAGGTTTAGAACTAGAGCTAGGGCTAGGGTTAGGGTTAGGGTTCAGTTTCAGTTTAGGGTTACAGTTTGGTTTAGGGGTAGGCATAGGGGTAGGGTTAGGTCTAGGCCTAGGGTTAGGGTTAAGGCTATAGTTAGGTTTAGGGTTAGGGTTAGGGTTAGCGCTAGGGTTAGGCTTAGGGTTAGGGTTAGGGCTAGGGTTAGGTTTAGGGCTCGGGTTAGGTTTTGGGTTACGGTTCTGGTTCTGGTTAGGGTTTGGGTTAGCGTTACGGTTAGTGGTAGGTGTTGGGTTAGGGTTAGGGCTAGGGATAGAGTTTAGGCTATGATTAGTGTTAGGTTACAGTTAGTGAGAGGGTTAGGGCTAAGGCTAGTGTTAGGGTTAGGCTTAGGTTTAGGGATATGGTTTGGGTTAGGCTTAGGGTTAGGGCTAGGGTTAGGGTTAGGGTTAGGGTTAGGTCTAGGGTTAGGGTTAGGGTTATGGTTAGGGTTAGGGTTAGGGTTAGGGTTAGGGTTAGGGTTAGTGTTAGGGTTAGGGTTAGGGTTCGGGCTAGGGCTAGGGTTAGGGCTAGGGCTATGGTTACGACTAGGGTTAGGGCTAGGGTTAGGGCTACGGCAAGGGTTACGGCAAGGGCTATGGTTAGGGTTATGGTTAGGGTTAGGGTTAGGGTCAGGGTTAGGGTGAGGGCTAGGGTTAGGGTGAGGGTTAGGGTTAGTGTTAGGGCTAGGGTTAGCATTAGGGTTAGGGCTACGGTTAGGGTCAGGGTTAGGGCTATGGTTATGGTTAGGGTTTGGGTTAGGGTTTGTGGTAGGCTTTGGGTTAGGGTTAGGTCTAGGGTTAGGGTTTGGGCTAAGGTTAGGGTTAGGGTTATGGCTAGGGTTAGGGTTTGTGTTAGGTTTAGGATTTGGGTTAGAGTTAGGGTTAGGGCTAGGGTTAGGTTTAGGGTTAGGGTTAGGGTTAGGGCTGGGGTTGGGGTTGAGGTTAGGGTGAGGGTTACGGTTGGGGTTGTGGTTGGTGTCGTGTTGTGGTTGGGGTTGGGGTTAGGGTTTGAGTTTGGGTTCGGGTTCCGGATAGGGTTAGAATTAGTGTTAGGGTTAGGGTTAGGGCTAGGGCTAGGGTTAGGGTTAGGGCTAGGGCTAGGGCTACGGATAGGGCTAGGGTTAGGGCTAGGGTTAGGGCTTAGGTTAGGGTTAGGTTTAGGGTTAGGGTTAGGGTTCGGGTTAGGTATAGGTTGAGGGCTAGGGTTAGGGTGAGGGTTCTGGTTAGTGTTAGGGCTAGGGTTAGCATTAGGGTTAGGGCTACGGTTATGGTTAGGGTTTGTGTTAGGGTTAGTGGTAGGCTTTGAGTTAGGGTAAGGTCTAGGGTTAGGGCTAGGGCTAGGGTCAGGGTTAGGGCTAGGTTTAGAACTAGAGCTAGGGCTAGGGTTAGGGTTAGGGTTCAGTTTTAGTTTAGGGTTACAGTTTGGTTTATGGGTAGGGTAGGGGTAGGGTTAGGTCTAGGCCTAGGGTTTGGGTTAAGGCTATAGTTAGGTTTAGGGTTAGGGTTAGGGTTAGCGCTAGGGTTAGGCTTAGGGTTAGGGTTAGGGCTAGGGTTAGGTTTAGGGCTCGGGTTAGGGTTAGGGTTACGGTTCTGGTTCTGGTTAGGGTTTGGGTTAGCGTTAGGGTTAGGGTTAGTGGTAGGTGTTGGGTTAGGGTTAGTGCTAGGTATAGAGTTTAGGCTAGGATTAGGGTTAGGGTTACAGTTAGTGAGAGGGTTAGGGCTAAGGCTAGTGTTAGGGTGAGATTTAGGTTTAGGGATATGTTTTTTTGTTAGGGTTAGGGTTATGGTTAGCGTTAGGATTAGGGTTAGGGCTAGGGTTAGGTCGAGGGTTAGGGTTAGGGTTAGGGTTAGGGTTAGGGTTAGGGTTAAGGTTAGAGTTAGGGTTAGGGTTAGGGTTTGGGTTAGGGTTAGTGTTCGGGCTAGGGCTAGGGTTACTGCTAGGGCTACGGTTAGGGCTAGGGTTACGGCTAGGGGTAGGGCTTGGGTTAGGGTTAGGGTTAGGGCTAGGGCTAGGGCTAGGGCAAGGGTTAGGGCAAGGGCTATGGTTAGGGTTAGGGTTAGGGTTAGGGTGAGGGTGAGGGTGAGGGTTAGGGCTAGGGCTAGGGCTCGGGCTAGGGCTAGGGCAAGGGTTAGGGCAAGGGCTATGGTTAGGGTTAGAGTTCGGACAAGGGTTAGGTCTAAGGCTAGGGCTAGTGTTAGGGTTAGGGCTATGGCTAGGTCTTGGGCTAGGGCAAGGGTTAGGGTTAAGGTTAGGTATAGGGTGAGGGCTAGGGTTAGGGTGAGGGTTCTGGTTAGTGTTAGGGCTAGGGTTAGCATTAGGGTTAGGGCTACGGTTATGGTTAGGGTTTGTGTTAGGGTTAGTGGTAGGCTTTGAGTTAGGGTAAGGTCTAGGGTTAGGGCTAGGGCTAGGGTCAGGGTTAGGGCTAGGGTTCGGGTTAGGGTTAGGGTGGGGTTAGGGCTACGGCTAGGGTTAGGGCTTGGGTTAGGGTTAGGGTTAGGGTTAGGGTTAGGGTTAGGATTAGGGCTAGGGCTAGTCTTAGGGCTAGGGCTAGGGCTGGGTAACTGTTAGGACATGCGTTAGAGCTAGATTTAGGGCTAGCGTTAGGGTTCAGGTTCAGTTTAGGGTTACAGTTTGAGTTAGGGGTAGGGGTAGGGTAGGGCTAGGGCTAGGGTTAGGGCTAGGCCTAGGGTTAGAATTAGGGCTAAGGTTAGGTTTAGGGTTAGGGTTAGCGTTAGGGTTAGCGCTAGGGTTACGTTTAGGGTTAGGGATAGCGTTAGGTTTAGGGCTCGGGTTAGGGTTAGGGTTACGGTTATGGTTAGGGTTTGGGTTAGGGTTAGGGTTAGTGGTAGGGGTTGGGTTAGGGTTAGGGCTAGGGTCAGGGTTGGGGCTAGGGTTAGGGTTAGGGTTATTGTAAGTGAGAGGGTTAGGGCTAAGCCTAGGGTTATGGTTAGGGTTAGGGATACTGTTTCGGTTAGGATTAGGGTTAGGGTTAGGGTTAGGGTAAGGGTTAGGGTTAGGGTTAGGGTTAGGGTTAGGGTTAGGGCTAGGGTGAGGTTTAGGGTTAGGGTTAGGGTTAGGGTTAGGTCTAGGGTTAGGGTTATCGTTAGGGTGACGCTTTTGGCTAGGGTTAGGGTTAGGGTTAGGGTTCGGGTTCGGGCTAGGGCTAGGGTTAGGGCTAGGGCTAGGGCTACGGATAGGGCTAGGGTTAGGGCTAGGGTTAGGTCTTAGGTTAGGGTTAGGGTTAGGGTTAGGTTTATGGTTCGGGTTAGGTATAGGGTGAGGCCTAGGGTTAGGGTGAGGGTTCTGGTTAGTGTTAGGGCTAGGGTTAGCATTAGGGTTAGGGCTACGGTTATGGTTAGGGTTTGTGTTAGGGTTAGTGGTAGGCTTTGAGTTAGGGTAAGGTCTAGGGTTAGGGCTAGGGCTAGGGTCAGGGTTAGGGCTAGGTTTAGAACTAGAGCTAGGGCTAGGGTTAGGGTTAGGGTTCAGTTTTAGTTTAGGGTTACAGTTTGGTTTAGGGGTAGGGGTAGGGGTAGGGGTAGGTCTAGGCCTAGGGTTTGGGTTAAGGCTATAGTTAGGTTTAGGGTTAGGGTTAGGTTTAGCGCTAGGGTTAGGCTTAGGGTTAGGGTTAGGGCTAGGGTTAAGTTTAGGGCTCGGGTTAGGGTTAGGGTTACGGTTCTGGTTCTGGTTAGGGTTTGGGTTAGCGTTAGGGTTAGGGTTAGTGGTAGGTGTTGGGTTAGGGTTAGGGCTAGGGATAGAGTTTAGGCTAGGATTAGGGTTAGGGTTACAGTTAGTGAGAGGGTTAGGGCTAAGGCCAGTGTTAGGGTGAGATTTAGGTTTAGGGATATGTTTTTTTGTTAGGGTTAGGGTTATGGTTAGCGTTAGGATTAGGGTTAGGGCTAGGGTTAGGTCGAGGGCTATTGTTACAGTTAGGGTTAGGGTCAGTGTGAGGGCTATGGTTAGGGTGAGGGTGAGGATGAGGGTTACGGCTAGGGTTAGCATTAGGGTTAGGGCTGGCGTTAGCGTTAGAGTTAGGTTTAGGTTTATGGTTAGGGTTAGGGTTAGGGTTAGGGTTAGGGCTAGGGCTAGAGCTACGGTTAGGGCTAGCGTTATGGCTAGGGTTAGGGTTCGGTGAGGTTTAGGGTTAGGAGTAGAGTTAGGGTTAGGGTGAGGGCTAGGTTTAGGGTGAGGGTTAGTTTTAGGGTTTGGGTTAGGGCTAGGGTTATCATTAGGGTTAGGGCTAGGGTTAGGGTTAGGTTTATGATTATGGTTAGGGTTTTGGTTAGGTTTAGTGGTAGGCTTTGGGTTAGGGTTAGGGCTAGGGTTTGGGTTAGGGTTTGGGTTAGGGTTAGGGTTAGGATTAGGGCTAGGTTAATGGTTAGGACATGCGTTAGAGCTAGATTTAGGGCTAGCGTTAGGGTTCAGGTTCAGTTTAGGGTTACAGTTTGAGTTAGGGGTAGGGGTAGGGTAGGGCTAGGGCTAGGGTTAGGGCTAGGCCTAGGGTTAGAATTAGGGCTAAGGTTAGGTTTAGGCTTAGGCTTAGCGTTAGGGTTAGCGCTAGGGTTACGTTTAGGGTTAGGGATAGGGTTAAGTTTAGGGCTCGGGTTAGGGTTAGGGTTACGGTTATGGTTAGGGTTAGGGTTAGGGTTAGTGGTAGGGGTTGGGTTAGGGTTAGGGCTAGGGTCAGGGTTGGGGCTAGGGTTAGGGTTAGGGTTATTGTAAGTGAGAGGGTTAGGGCTAAGCCTAGGGTTATGCTTAGGGTTAGGGATACTGTTTGGGTTAGGGTTAGGGTTAGGGTAAGGGTTTGGGTTAGGGTTAGGGCTAGGGTGAGGTTTAGGGTTAGGGTTAGGGTTAGGGTTAGGTCTAGGGTTAGGGTTATCGTTAGGGTGACGCTTTGGGCTAGGGTTAGGGTTAGGTTTAGGGTTAGGGTTAGGGTTCGGGCTAGGGCTAGGGTTAGGGCTAGGGCTAGGGCTACGGATAGGGCTAGGGTAAGGTCTAGGGTTAGGGCTAGGGCTAGGGAAAGGGTTAGGGCTAGGGTTAGAACTAGAGCTAGGGCTAGGATTAGGTTTAGGGTTACAGTTAGTGAGAGGGTTAGGGCTAAGGCTAGTGTTAGGGTGAGATTTAGGTTTAGGAATATGGTTTTTTGTTAGGGTTAGGGTTATGGTTAGCGTTAGGATTAGGGTTAGGGCTAGGGTTAGGTCGAGGGTTAGGGTTAGGGTTAGGGTTAGGGTTAGGGTTAGGGTTAAGGTTAGGGTTAGGGTTAGGGTTAGGGTTTGGGTTAGGGTTAGGGTTAGTGTTCGGGCTAGGGCTAGGGTTAATGCTAGGGCTACGGTTAGGTCTAGGGTTAGGGCTAGGGTTAGGGCTTGGGTTAGGGTTAGGGTTAGGGCTAGGGCTAGGGCAAGGGTTAGGGCAAGGGCTATGTTTAGGTTTAGGGTTAGGGTTAGGGTTAGGGTTAGGGTGAGGGTTAGGGCTAGGGCTATGATTAGGGTTAGAGTTCGGGTTAGGGTTACGGTTGGGGTTAGGGTGAGGGTCAGGACTAGGGTTAGCGTGAGGGTTAGGGTTAGTGTTAGGGCCAGGGTTAGCATTAGGGTCAGGGCTACGGTTAGGGTTAGGGGTAGGGGTAGGGGTAGGATTAGGTTAGGGTTAGGGTTACGGCTATGGTTAGGGTTAGGGCTCGGACAAGGGTTAGGGCTAAGGCTAGGGCTAGTGTTAGGGTTAGGGCTATGGCTAGGGCAAGGGTTAAGGTTAGGGTTAGGGTTAGGTATAGGGTGAGGGCTAGGGTTAGGGTGAGGGTTCTGGTTAGTGTTAGGGCTAGGGTAAGCATTAGGGTTAGGGCTACGGTTATGGTTAGGGTTGGTATTAGGGTTAGTGGTAGGCTTTGGGTTAGGGTAAGGTCTAGGGTTAGGGCTAGGGCTAGGGTAAGGGTTAGGGCTAGGTTTAGAACTAGAGCTAGGGCTAGGGTTAGGGTTAGGGTTCAGTTTCAGTTTAGGGTTACAGTTTGGTTTAGGGGTAGGCATAGGGGTAGGGTTAGGTCTAGGCCTAGGGTTAGGGTTAAGGCTATAGTTAGGTTTAGGGTTAGGGTTAGGGTTAGCGCTAGGGTTAGGCTTAGGGTTAGGGTTAGGGCTAGGGTTAGGTTTAGGGCTCGGGTTAGGTTTTGGGTTACGGTTCTGGTTCTGGTTAGGGTTTGGGTTAGCGTTACGGTTAGTGGTAGGTGTTGGGTTAGGGTTAGGGATAGGGATAGAGTTTAGGCTATGATTAGGGTTAGGTTACAGTTAGTGAGAGGGTTAGGGCTAAGGCTAGTGTTAGGGTTAGGCTTAGGTTTAGGGATATGGTTTGGGTTAGGCTTAGGGTTAGGGCTAGGGTTAGGGTTAGGGTTAGGGTTAGGGTTAGGTCTAGGGTTAGGGTTAGGGTTATGGTTAGGGTTAGGGTTAGGGTTAGGGTTAGGGTTAGGGTTAGTGTTAGGGTTAGGGTTAGGGTTCGGGCTAGGGCTAGGGTTAGGGCTAGGGCTATGGTTACGACTAGGGTTAGGGCTAGGGTTAGGGCTACGGCAAGGGTTACGGCAAGGGCTATGGTTAGGGTTATGGTTAGGGTTAGGGTTAGGGTCAGGGTTAGGGTGAGGGCTAGGGTTAGGGTGAGGGTTAGGGTTAGTGTTAGGGCTAGGGTTAGCATTAGGGTTAGGGCTACGGTTAGGGTCAGGGTTAGGGCTATGGTTATGGTTAGGGTTTGGGTTAGGGTTTGTGGTAGGCTTTGGGTTAGGGTTAGGTCTAGGGTTAGGGTTTGGGCTAAGGTTAGGGTTAGGGTTATGGCTAGGGTTAGGGTTTGGGTTAGGTTTAGGATTTGGGTTAGAGTTAGGGTTAGGGCTAGGGTTAGGTTTAGGGTTAGGGTTAGGGTTAGGGCTGGGGTTGGGGTTGAGGTTAGGGTGAGGGTTACGGTTGGGGTTGTGGTTGGTGTCGTGTTGTGGTTGGGGTTGGGGTTAGGGTTTGAGTTTGGGTTCGGGTTCCGGATAGGGTTAGAATTAGTGTTAGGGTTAGGGTTAGGGCTAGGGCTAGGGTTAGGGTTAGGGCTAGGGCTAGGGCTACGGATAGGGCTAGGGTTAGGGCTAGGGTTAGGGCTTAGGTTAGGGTTAGGGTTAGGGTTAGGGTTCGGGTTAGGTATAGGTTGAGGGCTAGGGTTAGGGTGAGGGTTCTGGTTAGTGTTAGGGCTAGGGTTAGCATTAGGGTTAGGGCTACGGTTATGGTTAGGGTTTGTGTTAGGGTTAGTGGTAGGCTTTGAGTTAGGGTAAGGTCTAGGGTTAGGGCTAGGGCTAGGGTCAGGGTTAGGGCTAGGTTTAGAACTAGAGCTAGGGCTAGGGTTAGGGTTAGGGTTCAGTTTTAGTTTAGGGTTACAGTTTGGTTTAGGGGTAGGGGTAGGGGTAGGGTTAGGTCTAGGCCTAGGGTTTGGGTTAAGGCTATAGTTAGGTTTAGGGTTAGGGTTAGGGTTAGCGCTAGGGTTAGGCTTTGGGTTAGGGTTAGGGCTAGGGTTAGGTTTAGGGCTCGGGTTAGGGTTAGGGTTACGGTTCTGGTTCTGGTTAGGGTTTGGGTTAGCGTTAGGGTTAGGGTTAGTGGTAGGTGTTGGGTTAGGGTTAGTGCTAGGTATAGAGTTTAGGCTAGGATTAGGGTTAGGGTTACAGTTAGTGAGAGGGTTAGGGCTAAGGCTAGTGTTAGGGTGAGATTTAGGTTTAGGGATATGTTTTTTTGTTAGGGTTAGGGTTATGGTTAGCGTTAGGATTAGGGTTAGGGCTAGGGTTAGGTCGAGGGTTAGGGTTAGGGTTAGGGTTAGGGTTAGGGTTAGGGTTAGGGTTAAGGTTAGAGTTAGGGTTAGGGTTAGGGTTTGGGTTAGGGTTAGTGTTCGGGCTAGGGCTAGGGTTACTGCTAGGGCTACGGTTAGGGCTAGGGTTAGGGCTAGGGGTAGGGCTTGGGTTAGGGTTAGGGTTAGGGCTAGGGCTAGGGCTAGGGCAAGGGTTAGGGCAAGGGCTATGGTTAGGGTTAGGGTTAGGGTTAGGGTGAGGGTGAGGTTGAGGGTGAGGGTTAGGGCTAGGGCTAGGGCTCGGGCTAGGGCTAGGGCAAGGGTTAGGGCAAGGGCTATGGTTAGGGTTAGAGTTCGGACAAGGGTTAGGTCTAAGGCTAGGGCTAGTGTTAGGGTTAGGGCTATGGCTAGGTCTTGGGCTAGGGCAAGGGTTAGGGTTAAGGTTAGGTATAGGGTGAGGGCTAGGGTTAGGGTGAGGGTTCTGGTTAGTGTTAGGGCTAGGGTTAGCATTAGGGTTAGGGCAACGGTTATGGTTAGGGTTTGTATTAGTGTTAGTGGTAGGCTTTGGGTTAGGGTAAGGTCTAGGGTTAGGGCTAGGGTTAGGGTTAATGTTAGGGCTAGGGCTAGGGTTAGGTTTGGGGTTACGGTTAGGGTTACGGTTAGGGTTAGGGTTAGGGTTAGAGTTAGGGCTAGGGTTGGGGTAGAGGTTAGGGTTAGGGTTAGGGTTAGGATTAGGTTTACGGTTGTGGTTGCGGTTGGTGTTGTGTTGTGGTTGGGGTTGGGGTTAGGGTTTGAGTTCGGGTTCGGTTCGGGTTAGGGTTAGGGTTAGGGTCTGGGGTAGGTTTATGGTTTGGGTTAGGGTTAGGGTTGGGGTTGGGGTTAGGTTTAGGGCTAGGGCTAGGGTTAAAGCTAGGGCTAGGGCTAGGGTTAGGGTTAGCGTT
>NC_139475.1:21652500-21672500 GCF_057233095.1 Heloderma suspectum
TAGGTTTAGGGCTCGGGTTAGGGTTAGGGTTACTGTTACGGTTAGTGTTTGGGTTAGGTTTAGGGTTAGTGGTAGGGGTTGGGTTAGGGTTAGGGCTAGGGTCAGGGTTTGGGCTAGGGTTAGGGTTAGGTTTATGGTAAGTGAGAGGGCTAGGGCTAAGCCTAGGGTAAGGGTCAGGGTTAGGGTTAGGGATACTGTTTGGGTTAGGGTTAGGGTTATGGTTAGGGTTAGGGTTAGGTTTAGGGTTAGGGTTAGGGTTAGGGTTAGGGTTAGGTCTAGGGTTATCATTAGGGTTAGGGCTAGGGTTAGGGTTAGGGTTAGGTTTATGATTATGGTTAGGGTTTTGGTTAGGTTTATTGGTAGGCTTTGGGTTAGGGTTAGGGTTAGGGCTAGGGTTTGGGTTAGGGTTTGGGTTAGGGTTAGGGTTAGGTTTAGGTGTAGGGTTAGGGTTAGACTTAGGGGCAGGTTTAGGGGTAGGGCTAGGGTTAGTTGTAGTGTTAGAGCTAGGGCTAGGGCTTGGGATAGGGATAGGGATAGGGATAGGGATAGGGATAGGGTTAGTGTTAGTGTTAGTGTTAGTGTTAGTGTTAGGGCTAGGGCTAGGGTTAGGGTTAGGGTTAGGGTTAGGGTTAGGGTTAGGGTTAGGGCTAGGGTTAGGTTTAGGGCTAGGGCTAGGGTTAGGGTTAGGGTTCGGGCTAGGATTAGGGCTAGGGTTAGGGCTAGGGCTAGGGCTAGGTAACGGTTAGGGCTAGGGTTAGAGCTAGAGCTAGGACTAGGGTTAGGGTTCAGGTTCAGGTTCAGGTTCAGTTTAGGGTTACAGTTTGGGTTAGGGGCAGGGGTAGGGGTAGGGGTATGGTTACGGCTAGGCCTAGGGTTAGGGTTAGGGCTAGGGTTAGGTTTAGGGTTAGCGTTAGAGTTAGGATTAGCGCTAGGGTTAGGGTTATGGTTAGGGTTAGGGCTAGGTTCAGGTTTAGGGCTCGGGTTAGTGTTATGTTTAGGGTTACGGTTCTGGTTAGGGTTTGGGTTAGGGTTAGGGTTAGTGGTAGGGGTTGGGTTAGGGCTAGGGTTAGGGTTTGGGCTAGGATTAGGGTTAGGGTTACAGTTAGTGAGAGGGTTAGGGCTAAGACTAGGGTTAGGGTGAGATTTAGGTTTAGGGATATGTTTTTTTGTTAGGGTTAGGGTTATGGTTAGCGTTAGGATTAGGGTTAGGGCTAGGGTTAGGTCGAGGGTTAGGGTTAGGGTTAGGGTTAGGGTTATGGTTAGGTTTAGGGTTAAGGTTAGAGTTAGGGTTAGGGTTAGGGTTTGGGTTAGGGTTAGGGTTAGTGTTCGTGCTAGGGCTAGGGCTAGGGTTACTGCTAGGGCTACGGTTAGGCCTAGGGTTAGGGCTAGGGTTAGGGCTTGGGTTAGGTTTAGGGTTAGGGCTAGGGCTAGGGCTAGGGCAAGGGTTAGGGCAAGGGCTATGGTTAGGGTTAGGGTTAGGGTTAGGGTGAGGGTTAGGGCTAGGGCTAGGGCTAGGGCTAGGGCTAGGGCAAGGGTTAGGGCAAGGGCTATGGTTAGGGTTAGAGTTCGGGTTAGGGTTACGGTTGGGGTTAGGGTGAGGGTCAGGACTAGGGTTAGGGTGAGGGTTAGGGTTAGTGTTAGGGCCAGGGTTAGCATTAGGGTCAGGGCTACAGTTAGGGTTACGGGTAGGGGTAGGGGTAGGATTAGGGTAGGGTTAGGGTTACGGCTATGGTTAGGGTTAGGGCTCGGACAAGGGTTAGGGCTAAGGCTAGGGCTAGTGTTAGGGTTAGAGGTATGGCTAGGGCTTCGGCTAGGGCAAGGGTTAGGGTTAGGGTTAGGGTTAGGGTTAGGTATAGGGTGAGGGCTAGGGTTAGGGTGAGGGTTCTGGTTAGTGTTAGGGCTAGGGTAAGCATTAGGGTTAGGGCTACGGTTATGGTTAGGGTTTGTATTAGGGTTAGTGGTAGGCTTTGGGTTAGGGTAAGGTCTAGGGTTAGGGCTAGGGTTAGGGTTAATGTTAGGGCTAGGGCTAGGGTTAGGTTTGGGGTTACGGTTAGGGTTACGGTTAGGGTTAGGGTTAGGGTTAGGGTTAGGGTTAGAGTTAGGGCTAGGGTTGGGGTTGGGGTTAGGGTTTGAGTTCGGGTTCGGTTCGGGTTAGGGTTAGGGTTAGGGTTTGGGGTAGATTTATGGTTTGGGTTAGGGTTAGGGTTGCGGTTGGGGTTAGGTTTAGGGCAAGGGCTAGGGCTCGGGCTAAGGTTAAAGCTAGGGCTAGGGCTAGGGTTAGGGTTAGCGTTAGGGTTAGCACTAGGGCTAGGGTTAGGGGTAGGGGTAGGGTTAGGATTAGGGTTAGCGCGAGGGCTGGGGTTAGGGTTCGGGTTAGGGGTAGGGTTAGGGTTAGGGTTAGGGTTAGGGCTAGGGTTAGGTTTAGGTCTAGCGATAGGTTTAGGGATAGGGTCTGGGCTAGGGTTAGATTTAGGGTTAAGGCTCGGGATAGGGCTAGGGATAGGGCTAGGGCTAGGTCTAAGGCTAGGGTTAGGGTTAGGGCTAGGGTTCGGGTTAGGGCTAGAGTTCGGGTTAGGGTTAGGGTGGGGTTAGGGCTACGGCTAGGGTTAGGGCTTGGGTTTGGGTTAGGGTTAGGGTTAGGGTTAGGGCTAGGGCTAGGGCTAGGGCTAGGACTAGGGATAGGGATAGGGATAGGGATAGGGATAGGGATCGGGATAGGGATAGGGATAGGGATAGGACTAGGGATAGGGATAGGGATAGGGCTAGGGCTAGGGCAAGGGTTAGGTCAAGGGCTATTGTTACGGTTAGGGTTAGGGTCAGTGTGAGGGCTATGGTTAGGGTGAGGGTGACGGTGAGGGTTACGGCTAGGGTTAGCATTAGGGTTAGGGCTGGCGTTAGCGTTAGAGTTAGGTTTAGGTTAAGGGTTAGGGTTAGGGTTAGGGTTAGGGTTAGGGTTAGGGCTAGGGCTAGGGCTACGGTTAGGGCTAGCGTTATGGCTAGGGGTAGGGTTCGGTGAGGTTTACGGTTAGGAGTAGAGTTAGGGTTAGGGTGAGGGCTAGGTTTAGGGTGAGTGTTAGTTTTAGGGTTTGGGTTCGGGCTAGGGTTATCATTAGGTTTAGGGCTAGGGTTAGGGTTAGGTTTATGATTATGGTTAGGGTTTTGGTTAGGTTTAGTGGTAGGCTTTGGGTTAGGGTTAGGACTAGGGTTTGGGTTAGGGTTTGGGTTAGGGTTAGGGTTAGGATTAGGGCTAGGGCTAGTCTTAGGGCTAGGGCTAGGGCTAGGGTAACGGTTAGGACATGCGTTAGAGCTAGAGTTAGGGCTAGCGTTAGGGTTCAGGTTCAGTTTAGGGTTACAGTTTGAGTTAGGGGTAGGGGTAGGGTAGGGCTAGGGCTAGGGTTAGGGCTAGGCCTAGGGTTAGAATTAGGGCTAAGGTTAGGTTTAGGGTTAGGGTTAGCGTTAGGGTTAGCGCTAGGGTTACGTTTAGGGTTAGGGATAGGGTTAGGTTTAGGGCTCGGGTTAGGGTTAGGGTTACGGTTATGGTTAGGGTTTGGGTAAGGGTTAGGGTTAGTGGTAGGGGTTGGGTTAGGGTTAGGGCTAGGGTCAGGGTTGGGGCTAGGGTTAGGGTTAGGGTTATTGTAAGTGAGAGGGTTAGGGCTAAGCCTAGGGTTATGCTTAGGGTTAGGGATACTGTTTGGGTTAGGGTTAGGGTTAGGGTAAGGGTTTGGGTTAGGGTTAGGGCTAGGGTGAGGTTTAGGGTTAGGGTTAGGGTTAGGGTTAGTTCTAGGGTTAGGGTTATCGTTAGGGTGACGCTTTGGGCTAGGGTTAGGGTTAAGGTTAGGGTTAGGGTTCGGGCTAGGGCTAGGGTTAGGGCTAGGGCTAGGGCTACGGATAGGGCTAGGATAAGGTCTAGGGTTAGGGCTAGGGCTAGGGTAAGGGTTAGGGCTAGGGTTAGAACTAGAGCTAGGGCTAGGATTAGGGTTAGGGTTACAGTTAGTGAGAGGGTTAGGGCTAAGGCTAGTGTTAGGGAGAGATTTAGGTTTAGGGATATGGTTTTTTGTTAGGGTTAGGGTTATGGTTAGCGTTAGGATTAGGGTTAGGGCTAGGGTTAGGTCGACGGTTAGGGTTAGGGTTAGGGTTAGGGTTAGGGTTAGGGTTAGTGTTCGGGCTAGGGCTAGGGTTACTGCTAGGGCTACGGTTAGGGCTAGGGTTAGGGCTAGGGTTAGGGCTTGGGTTAGGGTTCGGGCTAGGGCTAGGGCTAGGGCAAGGGTTAGGGCAAGGGCTATGGTTAGTGTTAGGGTTAGGTTTAGGGTTAGGTTTAGGATGAGGGTTAGGGCTAGGGCTAGGGCTAGGGCTAGGGCAAGGGTTAGGGCAAGGACTATGATTAGGGTTAGAGTTCGGGTTAGGGTTACGGTTGGGGTTAGGGTGAGGGTCAGGACTAGGGTTAGGGTGAGGGTTAGGGTTAGTGTTAGGGCCAGGGTTAGCATTAGGGTCAGGGCTACGGTTAGGGTTAGGGGTAGGGGTAGGGGTACGATTAGGGTAGGGTTAGGGTTACGGCTATGGTTAGGGTTTGTATTAGGGTTAGTGGTAGGCTTTGGGTTAGGGTAAGGTCTAGGGTTAGGGCTAGGGCTAGGGTAAGGGTTAGGGCTAGGTTTAGAACTAGAGCTAGGGCTAGGGTTAGGGTTAGGGTTCAGTTTCAGTTTAGGGTTACAGTTTGGTTTAGGGGTAGGCATAGGGGTAGGGTTAGGTCTAGGCCTAAGGTTAGGGTTAAGGCTATAGTTAGGTTTAGGGTTAGGGTTAGGGTTAGCGCTAGGGTTAGGCTTAGTGTTAGGGTCAGGGCTAGGGTTAGGTTTAGGGCTCGGGTTAGGTTTAGGGTTACGGTTCTGGTTCTGGTTAGGGTTTGGGTTAGCGTTACGGTTAGTGGTAGGTGTTGGGTTAGGGTTAGGGCTAGGGATAGAGTTTAGGCTAGGATTAGTGTTAGGTTACAGTTAGTGAGAGGGTTAGGCCTAAGGCTAGTGTTAGGGTGAGAGTTAGGTTTAGGGATATGGTTTTTTGTTAGGGTTAGGGTTATGGTTAGCGTTAGGATTAGGGTTAGGGCTAGGGTTAGGTCGAGGGTTAGGGTTAGGGTTAGGGTTAGGGTTAGGGTTAGGGCTAGGGTCAGGGTTGGGGCTAGGGTTAGGGTTAGGGTTATTGTAAGTGAGAGGGTTAGGGCTAAGCCTAGGGTTATGCTTAGGGTTAGGGATACTGTTTGGGTTAGGGTTAGGGTTAGGGTAAGGGTTTGGGTTAGGGTTAGGGCTAGGGTGAGGTTTAGGGTTAGGGTTAGGTTTAGGGTTAGTTCTAGGGTTAGGGTTATCGTTAGGGTGACGCTTTGGGCTAGGGTTAGGGTTAGGGTTAGGGTTAGGGTTAGGGTTAGGGTTAGGGTTCGGGCTAGGGCTAGGGTTAGGGCTAGGGTTAGGGCTAGGGCTACGGATAGGGCTAGGGTAAGGTCTAGGGTTAGGGCTAGGGCTGGGGTTGGGGTTGAGGTTAGGGTTAGGGTTACGGTTGGGGTTGTGGTTGCTGTCGTGTTGTGGTTGGGGTTGGGGTTAGGGTTTGAGTTTGGGTTCGGGTTCCGGATAGGGTTAGAATTAGTGTTAGGGTTAGGGTTAGGGCTAGGGCTAGGGTTAGGGGTAGGCTTAGGTTTAGGGATACGGTTTGGATTAGGGTTAGGGTTAGGGCTAGGGTTTGGGTTAGGGTTAGGGTTAGGATTAGGGCTAGGGCTAGTGTTGGCGCTAGGGCTAGGGCTAGGGTTACGGTTAGGACATGCGTTAGAGCTAGAGTTAGGGCTAGCGTTAGGGTTCAGGTTCAGTTTAGGGTTACAGTTTGAGTTTGGGGTAGGGGTAGGGTAGGGCTAGGGCTAGGGTTAGGGCTAGGCCTAGGGTTAGAATTAGGGCTAAGGTTAGGTTTAGGCTTAGGCTTAGCGTTAGGGTTAATGCTAGGGTTACGTTTAGGGTTAGTGATAGGGTTAGGTTTAGGGCTCGGGTTAGGGTTAGGGTTACTGTTACGGTTAGTGTTTGGGTTAGGGTTAGGGTTAGTGGTAGGGGTTGGGTTAGGGTTAGGGCTAGGGTCAGGGTTTGGGCTAGGGTTAGGGTTATGGTAAGTGAGAGGGCTAGGGCTAAGCCTAGGGTAAGGGTCAGGGTTAGGGTTAGGGATACTGTTTGGGTTAGGGTTAGGGTTACGGTTAGGGTTAGGGTTAGGGTTGGGGTTAGGGTTAGGGTTAGGGTTATGGTTAGGGTTAGGGTTAGGGCTAGGGTTATCATTAGAATTAGGGCTAGGGTTAGTGTTAGGGTTAGGTTTATGATTATGGTTAGGGTTTTGGTTAGGTTTAGTGGTAGGCTTTGGGTTAGGGTTAGGGCTAGGGTTTGGGTTAGGGTTTGGGTTAGGGTTAGGGTTAGGATTAGGGCTAGGGCTAGTCTTAGGGCTAGGCCTAGGGCTAGGGTAACGGTTAGGACATGCGTTAGAGCTAGAGTTAGGGCTAGCGTTAGGGTTCAGGTTCAGTTTAGGGTTACAGTTTGAGTTATGGGTAGGGGTAGGGTAGGGCTAGGGCTAGGGTTAGGGCTAGGCCTAGGGTTAGAATTAGGGCTAAGGTTAGGTTTAGGGTTAGGGTTAGCGTTAGGGTTAGCGCTAGGGTTACGTTTAGGTTTAGGGATAGGGTTAGGTTTAGGGCTCGGGTTAGGGTTAGGGTTACGGTTATGGTTAGGGTTTGGGTTAGGGTTAGGGTTAGTGGTAGGGGTTGGGTTAGGGTTAGGGCTAGGGTCAGGGTTGGGGCTAGGGTTAGGGTTAGGGTTATTGTAAGTGAGAGGGTTAGGGCTAAGCCTAGGGTTATGCTTAGGGTTAGGGATACTGTTTGGGTTAGGGTTAGGGTTAGGGTAAGGGTTTGGGTTAGGGTTAGGGCTAGGGTGAGGTTTAGGGTTAGGGTTAGGTTTAGGGTTAGTTCTAGGGTTAGGGTTATCGTTAGGGTGACGCTTTGGGCTAGGGTTAGGGTTAGGGTTAGGGTTAGGTTTAGGGTTAGGGTTAGGGTTCGGGCTAGGGCTAGGGTTAGGGCTAGGGCTAGGGCTACGGATAGGGCTAGGGTAAGGTCTAGGGTTAGGGCTAGGGCTGGGGTTGGGGTTGAGGTTAGGGTTAGGGTTACGGTTGGGGTTGTGGTTGGTGTCGTGTTGTGGTTGGGGTTGGGGTTAGGGTTTGAGTTTGGGTTCGGGTTCCGGATAGGGTTAGAATTAGTGTTAGGGTTAGGGTTAGGGCTAGGGCTAGGGTTAGGGGTAGGCTTAGGTTTAGGGATACGGTTTGGATTAGGGTTAGGGTTAGGGCTAGGGTTTGGGTTAGGGTTAGGATTAGGGCTAGGGCTAGTGTTAGCGCTAGGGCTAGGGCTAGGGTAACGGTTAGGGCTAGGGTTAGAGCTAGAGCTAGGGCTAGGGTTAGGGTTCAGGTTCAGGTTCAGTTTAGGGTTACAGTTTGGGTTAGGGGCAGGGGTAGGGGTAGGGGTATGGTTACAGCTAGGCCTAGGGTTAGGGCTAGGGCTAGGGTTAGGTTTAGGGTTAGCGTTAGAGTTAGGATTAGCGCTAGGGTTAGGGTTATGGTTAGGGTTAGGGTTCGGTTCAGGTTTAGGGCTCGGGTTAGTGTTAGGTTTAGGGTTACGGTTCTGGTTAGGGTTTGGGTTAGGGTTAGGGTTAGGATTAGGGCTAGGGCTAGTGTTAGGGCTAGGGCTAGGGCTAGGGTAACGGTTAGGACATGCGTTAGAGCTAGAGTTAGGGCTAGCGTTAGGGTTCAGGTTCAGTTTAGGGTTACAGTTTGAGTTAGGGGTAGGGGTAGGGTAGGGCTAGGGCTAGGGTTAGGGCGAGGCCTAGGGTTAGAATTAGGGCTAAGGTTAGGTTTAGGGTTAGGGATAGCGTTAGGGTTAGCGCTAGGGTTACGTTTAGGGTTAGGGATAGGGTTAGGTTTAGGGCTCGGGTTAGGGTTAGGGTTACGGTTATGGTTAAGGTTTGGGTTAGGGTTAGGGTTAGTGGTAGGGGTTGGGTTAGGGTTAGGGCTAGGGTCAGGGTTGGGGCTAGGGTTAGGGTTAGGGTTATTGTAAGTGAGAGCGTTAGGGCTAAGCCTAGGGTTATGCTTAGGGTTAGGGATACTGTTTGGGTTAGGGTTAGGGTTAGGGTAAGGGTTTGGGTTAGGGTTAGGGCTAGGGTGAGGTTTTGGGTTAGGGTTAGGGTTGGGGTTAGTTCTAGGGTTAGGGTTATCATTAGGGTGACGCTTTGGGCTAGGGTTAGGGTTAGGGTTAGGTTTAGGGTTAGGGTTCGGGCTAGGGCTAGGGTTAGGGTTAGGGCTAGGGCTAGGGCTACGGATAGGGCTAGGGTAAGGTCTAGGGTTAGGGCTAGGGCTAGGGTAAGGGTTAGGGCTTGGGTTAGAACTAGAGCTAGGGCTAGGATGAGGGTTAGGGTTACAGTTAGTGAGAGGGTTAGGGCTAAGGCTAGTGTTAGGGTGAGATTTAGGTTTAGGGATATGGTTTTTTGTTAGGGTTAGGGTTATGGTTAGCGTTAGGATTAGGGTTAGGGCTAGGGTTAGGTCGAGGGTTAGGGTTAGGGTTAGGGTTAGGGTTAGGGTTAGGGCTAGGGTCAGGGTTGGGGCTAGGGTTAGGGTTAGGGTTATTGTAAGTGAGAGGGTTAGGGCTAAGCCTAGGGTTATGCTTAGGGTTAGGGATACTGTTTGGGTTAGGGTTAGGGTTAGGGTAAGGGTTTGGGTTAGGGTTAGGGCTAGGGTGAGGTTTAGGGTTAGGGTTAGGTTTAGGGTTAGTTCTAGGGTTAGGGTTATCGTTAGGGTGACGCTTTGGGCTAGGGTTAGGGTTAGGGTTAGGGTTAGGGTTAGGTTTAGGGTTAGGGTTAGGGTTAGGGTTAGGGTTCGGGTTCGGGCTAGGGCTAGGGTTAGGGCTAGGGTTAGGGCTAGGGATACAGATAGGGCTAGGGTAAGGTCTAGGGTTAGGGCTAGGGCTGGGGTTGGGGTTGAGGTTAGGGTTAGGGTTACGGTTGGGGTTGTGGTTGCTGTCGTGTTGTGGTTGGGGTTGGGGTTAGGGTTTGAGTTTGGGTTCGGGTTCCGGATCGGGTTAGAATTAGTGTTAGGGTTAGGGTTAGGGTTAGGGCTAGGGCTAGGGTTAGGGGTAGGCTTAGGTTTAGGGATACGGTTTGGATTAGGGTTAGGGTTAGGGCTAGGGTTTGGGTTAGGGTTAGGGTTAGGATTAGGTCTAGGGCTAGTGTTAGCGCTAGGGCTAGGGCTAGGGTAACGGTTAGGACATGCGTTAGAGCTAGCGTTAGGGTTCAGGTTCAGTTTAGGGTTACAGTTTGAGTTTGGGGTAGGGGTAGGGTAGGGCTAGGGTTAGGGTTAGGGCTAGGGCTAGGCCTAGGGTTAGAATTAGGGCTAAGGTTAGGTTTAGGCTTAGGCTTAGCGTTAGGGTTAATGCTAGGGTTACGTTTAGGTTTAGTGATAGGGTTAGGTTTAGGGCTCGGGTTAGGGTTAGGGTTACTGTTATGGTTAGTGTTTGGGTTAGGGTTAGGGTTAGTGGTAGGGGTTGGGTTAGGGTTAGGGCTAGGGTCAGGGTTTGGGCTAGGGTTAGGGTTATGGTAAGTGAGAGGGCTAGGGCTAAGCCTAGGGTAAGGGTCAGGGTTAGGGTTAGGGATACTGTTTGGGTTAGGGTTAGGGTTACAGTTAGGGTTAGGGTTAGGGTTGGGGTTAGGGTTAGGGTTAGGGTTATGGTTAGGGTTAGGGTTAGGGCTAGGGTTATCATTAGAATTAGGGCTAGGGTTAGTGTTAGGGTTAGGTTTATGATTATGGTTAGGGTTTTGGTTAGGTTTAGTGGTAGGCTTTGGGTTAGGGTTAGGGCTAGGGTTTGGGTTAGGGTTTGGGTTAGGGTTAGGGTTAGGATTAGGGCTAGGGCTAGTCTTAGGGCTAGGGCTAGGGCTAGGGTAACGGTTAGGACATGCGTTAGAGCTAGAGTTAGGGCTAGCGTTAGGGTTCAGGTTCAGTTTAGGGTTACAGTTTGAGTTATGGGTAGGGGTAGGGTAGGGCTAGGGCTAGGGTTAGGGCTAGGCCTAGGGTTAGAATTAGGGCTAAGGTTAGGTTTAGGGTTAGGGTTAGCGTTAGGGTTAGCGCTAGGGTTACGTTTAGGGTTAGGGATAGGGTTAGGTTTAGGGCTCGGGTTAGGGTTAGGGTTACGGTTATGTTTAGGGTTTGGGTTAGGGTTAGGGTTAGTGGTAGGGGTTGGGTTAGGGTTAGGGCTAGGGTCAGGGTTGGGGCTAGGGTTAGGGTTAGGGTTATTGTAAGTGAGAGCGTTAGGGCTAAGCCTAGGGTTATGCTTAGGGTTAGGGATACTGTTTGGGTTAGGGTTAGGGTTAGGGTAAGGGTTTGGGTTAGGGTTAGGGCTAGGGTGAGGTTTAGGGTTAGGGTTAGGTTTAGGGTTAGTTCTAGGGTTAGGGTTATCGTTAGGGTGACGCTTTGGGCTAGGGTTAGGGTTAGGGTTAGGGTTAGGTTTAGGGTTAGGGTTAGGGTTAGGGTTCGGGCTAGGGCTAGGGTTAGGGCTAGGGCTAGGGCTACGGATAGGGCTAGGGTAAGGTCTAGGGTTAGGGCTAGGGCTGGGGTTGGGGTTGAGGTTAGGGTTAGGGTTACGGTTGGGGTTGTGGTTGCTGTCGTGTTGTGGTTGGGGTTGGGGTTAGGGTTTGAGTTTGGGTTCGGGTTCCGGATAGGGTTAGAATTAGTGTTAGGGTTAGGGTTAGGGCTAGGGCTAGGGTTAGGGGTAGGCTTAGGTTTAGGGATACGGTTTGGATTAGGGTTAGGGTTAGGGCTAGGGTTTGGGTTAGGGTTAGGGTTAGGATTAGGGCTAGGGCTAGTGTTAGCGCTAGGGCTAGGGCTAGGGTAACGGTTAGGACATGCGTTAGAGCTAGAGTTAGGGCTAGCATTAGGGTTCAGGTTCAGTTTAGGGTTACAGTTTGAGTTAGGGGTAGGGGTAGGGTAGGGCTAGGGCTAGGGTTAGGGCTAGGGCTAGGGTTAGAATTAGGGCTAAGGTTAGGTTTAGGCTTAGGCTTAGCGTTAGGGTTAATGCTAGGGTTACGTTTAGGGTTAGTGATAGGGTTAGGTTTAGGGCTCGGGTTAGGGTTAGGGTTACTGTTACGGTTAGTGTTTGGGTTAGGTTTAGGGTTAGTGGTAGGGGTTGGGTTAGGGTTAGGGCTAGGGTCAGGGTTTGGGCTAGGGTTAGGGTTAGGTTTATGGTAAGTGAGAGGGCTAGGGCTAAGCCTAGGGTAAGGGTCAGGGTTAGGGTTAGGGATACTGTTTGGGTTAGGGTTAGGGTTATGGTTAGGGTTAGGGTTAGGTTTAGGGTTAGGGTTAGGGTTAGGGTTAGGGTTAGGGCTAGGGTTATCATTAGGGTTAGGGCTAGGGTTAGGGTTAGGGTTAGGTTTATGATTATGGTTAGGGTTTTGGTTAGGTTTATTGGTAGGCTTTGGGTTAGGGTTAGGGTTAGGGCTAGGGTTTGGGTTAGGGTTTGGGTTAGGGTTAGGGTTAGGTTTAGGTGTAGGGTTAGGGTTAGACTTAGGGGCAGGTTTAGGGGTAGGGCTAGGGTTAGTTGTAGTGTTAGAGCTAGGGCTAGGGCTTGGGATAGGGATAGGGATAGGGATAGGGATAGGGATAGGGTTAGTGTTAGTGTTAGTGTTAGTGTTAGTGTTAGGGCTAGGGCTAGGGTTAGGGTTAGGGTTAGGGTTAGGGTTAGGGTTAGGGTTAGGGTTAGGGCTAGGGTTAGGTTTAGGGCTAGGGCTAGGGTTAGGGTTAGGGTTCGGGCTAGGATTAGGGCTAGGGTTAGGGCTAGGGCTAGGGCTAGGTAACGGTTAGGGCTAGGGTTAGAGCTAGAGCTAGGACTAGGGTTAGGGTTCAGGTTCAGGTTCAGGTTCAGTTTAGGGTTACAGTTTGGGTTAGGGGCAGGGGTAGGGGTAGGGGTATGGTTACGGCTAGGCCTAGGGTTAGGGTTAGGGCTAGGGTTAGGTTTAGGGTTAGCGTTAGAGTTAGGATTAGCGCTAGGGTTAGGTTTATGGTTAGGGTTAGGGCTAGGTTCAGGTTTAGGGCTCGGGTTAGTGTTATGTTTAGGGTTACGGTTCTGGTTAGGGTTTGGGTTAGGGTTAGGGTTAGTGGTAGGGGTTGGGTTAGGGCTAGGGTTAGGGTTTGGGCTAGGATTAGGGTTAGGGTTACAGTTAGTGAGAGGGTTAGGGCTAAGACTAGGGTTAGGGTGAGATTTAGGTTTAGGGATATGTTTTTTTGTTAGGGTTAGGGTTATGGTTAGCGTTAGGATTAGGGTTAGGGCTAGGGTTAGGTCGAGGGTTAGGGTTAGGGTTAGGGTTAGGGTTATGGTTAGGTTTAGGGTTAAGGTTAGAGTTAGGGTTAGGGTTAGGGTTTGGGTTAGGGTTAGGGTTAGTGTTAGGGCTAGGGTTAGCATTAGGGTTAGGGCTACGGTTAGGGTCAGGGTTAGGGCTATGGTTATGGTTAGGGTTTGGGTTAGGGTTTGTGGTAGGCTTTGGGTTAGGGTTAGGTCTAGGGTTAGGGTTTGGGCTAAGGTTAGGGTTAGGGTTATGGCTAGGGTTAGGGTTTGGGTTAGGTTTAGGATTTGGGTTAGAGTTAGGGTCAGGGCTAGGGTTAGGTTTAGGGTTAGGGTTAGGGTTAGGGCTGGGGTTGGGGTTGAGGTTAGGGTGAGGGTTACGGTTGGGGTTGTGGTTGGTGTCGTGTTGTGGTTGGGGTTGGGGTTAGGGTTTGAGTTTGGGTTCGGGTTCCGGATAGGGTTAGAATTAGTGTTAGGGTTAGGGTTAGGGCTAGGGCTAGGGTTAGGGTTAGGGCTAGGGCTAGGGCTACGGATAGGGCTAGGGTTAGGGCTAGGGTTAGGGCTTAGGTTAGGGTTAGGTTTAGGGTTAGGGTTAGGGTTCGGGTTAGGTATAGGTTGAGGGCTAGGGTTAGGGTGAGGGTTCTGGTTAGTGTTAGGGCTAGGGTTAGCATTAGGGTTAGGGCTACGGTTATGGTTAGGGTTTGTGTTAGGGTTAGTGGTAGGCTTTGAGTTAGGGTAAGGTCTAGGGTTAGGGCTAGGGCTAGGGTCAGGGTTAGGGCTAGGTTTAGAACTAGAGCTAGGGCTAGGGTTAGGGTTAGGGTTCAGTTTTAGTTTAGGGTTACAGTTTGGTTTATGGGTAGGGGTAGGGGTAGGGTTAGGTCTAGGCCTAGGGTTTGGGTTAAGGCTATAGTTAGGTTTAGGGTTAGGGTTAGGGTTAGCGCTAGGGTTAGGCTTAGGGTTAGGGTTAGGGCTAGGGTTAGGTTTAGGGCTCGGGTTAGGGTTAGGGTTACGGTTCTGGTTCTGGTTAGGGTTTGGGTTAGCGTTAGGGTTAGGGTTAGTGGTAGGTGTTGGGTTAGGGTTAGTGCTAGGTATAGAGTTTAGGCTAGGATTAGGGTTAGGGTTACAGTTAGTGAGAGGGTTAGGGCTAAGGCTAGTGTTAGGGTGAGATTTAGGTTTAGGGATATGTTTTTTTGTTAGGGTTAGGGTTATGGTTAGCGTTAGGATTAGGGTTAGGGCTAGGGTTAGGTCGAGGGTTAGGGTTAGGGTTAGGGTTAGGGTTAGGGTTAAGGTTAGAGTTAGGGTTAGGGTTAGGGTTTGGGTTAGGGTTAGTGTTCGGGCTAGGGCTAGGGTTACTGCTAGGGCTACGGTTAGGGCTAGGGTTAGGGCTAGGGGTAGGGCTTGGGTTAGGGTTAGGGTTAGGGCTAGGGCTAGGGCTAGGGCAAGGGTTAGGGCAAGGGCTATGTTTAGGGTTAGGGTTAGGGTTAGGGTGAGGGTGAGGGTGAGGGTTAGGGCTAGGGCTAGGGCTCGGGCTAGGGCTAGGGCAAGGGTTAGGGCAAGGGCTATGGTTAGGGTTAGAGTTCGGACAAGGGTTAGGTCTAAGGCTAGGGCTAGTGTTAGGGTTAGGGCTATGGCTAGGTCTTGGGCTAGGGCAAGGGTTAGGGTTAAGGTTAGGTATAGGGTGAGGGCTAGGGTTAGGGTGAGGGTTCTGGTTAGTGTTAGGGCTAGGGTTAGCATTAGGGTTAGGGCTACGGTTATGGTTAGGGTTTGTGTTAGGGTTAGTGGTAGGCTTTGAGTTAGGGTAAGGTCTAGGGTTAGGGCTAGGGCTAGGGTCAGGGTTAGGGCTAGGGTTCGGGTTAGGGTTAGGGTGGGGTTAGGGCTACGGCTAGGGTTAGGGCTTGGGTTAGGGTTAGGGTTAGGGTTAGGGTTAGGATTAGGGCTAGGGCTAGTCTTAGGGCTAGGGCTAGGGCTGGGTAACTGTTAGGACATGCGTTAGAGCTAGATTTAGGGCTAGCGTTAGGGTTCAGGTTCAGTTTAGGGTTACAGTTTGAGTTAGGGGTAGGGGTAGGGTAGGGCTAGGGCTAGGGTTAGGGCTAGGCCTAGGGTTAGAATTAGGGCTAAGGTTAGGTTTAGGGTTAGGGTTAGCGTTAGGGTTAGCGCTAGGGTTACGTTTAGGGTTAGGGATAGCGTTAGGTTTAGGGCTCCGGTTAGGGTTAGGGTTACGGTTATGGTTAGGGTTTGGGTTAGGGTTAGGGTTAGTGGTAGGGGTTGGGTTAGGGTTAGGGCTAGGGTCAGGGTTGGGGCTAGGGTTAGGGTTAGGGTTATTGTAAGTGAGAGGGTTAGGGCTAAGCCTAGGGTTATGGTTAGGGTTAGGGATACTGTTTCGGTTAGGATTAGGGTTAGGGTTAGGGTTAGGGTAAGGGTTAGGGTTAGGGTTAGGGTTAGGGTTAGGGCTAGGGTGAGGTTTAGGGTTAGGGTTAGGGTTAGGGTTAGGTCTAGGGTTAGGGTTATCGTTAGGGTGACGCTTTGGGCTAGGGTTAGGGTTAGGGTTAGGGTTAGGGTTCGGGTTCGGGCTAGGGCTAGGGTTAGGGCTAGGGCTAGGGCTATGGATAGGGCTAGGGTTAGGGCTAGGGTTAGGTCTTAGGTTAGGGTTAGGGTTAGGGTTAGGTTTATGGTTCGGGTTAGGTATAGGGTGAGGCCTAGGGTTAGGGTGAGGGTTCTGGTTAGTGTTAGGGCTAGGGTTAGCATTAGGGTTAGGGCTACGGTTATGGTTAGGGTTTGTGTTAGGGTTAGTGGTAGGCTTTGAGTTAGGGTAAGGTCTAGGGTTAGGGCTAGGGCTAGGGTCAGGGTTAGGGCTAGGTTTAGAACTAGAGCTAGGGCTAGGGTTAGGGTTAGGGTTCAGTTTTAGTTTAGGGTTACAGTTTGGTTTAGGGGTAGGGGTAGGGGTAGGGGTAGGTCTAGGCCTAGGGTTTGGGTTAAGGCTATAGTTAGGTTTAGGGTTAGGGTTAGGGTTAGCGCTAGGGTTAGGCTTAGGGTTAGGGTTAGGGCTAGGGTTAAGTTTAGGGCTCGGGTTAGGGTTAGGGTTACGGTTCTGGTTCTGGTTAGGGTTTGGGTTAGCGTTAGGGTTAGGGTTAGTGGTAGGTGTTGGGTTAGGGTTAGGGCTAGGGATAGAGTTTAGGCTAGGATTAGGGTTAGGTTACAGTTAGTGAGAGGGTTAGGGCTAAGGCCAGTGTTAGGGTGAGATTTAGGTTTAGGGATATGTTTTTTTGTTAGGGTTAGGGTTATGGTTAGCGTTAGGATTAGGGTTAGGGCTAGGGTTAGGTCGAGGGCTATTGTTACAGTTAGGGTTAGGGTCAGTGTGAGGGCTATGGTTAGGGTGAGGGTGAGGATGAGGGTTACGGCTAGGGTTAGCATTAGGGTTAGGGCTGGCGTTAGCGTTAGAGTTAGGTTTAGGTTTATGGTTAGGGTTAGGGTTAGGGTTAGGGTTAGGGCTAGGGCTAGAGCTACGGTTAGGGCTAGCGTTATGGCTAGGGTTAGGGTTCGGTGAGGTTTAGGGTTAGGAGTAGAGTTAGGGTTAGGGTGAGGGCTAGGTTTAGGGTGAGGGTTAGTTTTAGGGTTTGGGTTAGGGCTAGGGTTATCATTAGGGTTAGGGCTAGGGTTAGGGTTAGGTTTATGATTATGGTTAGGGTTTTGGTTAGGTTTAGTGGTAGGCTTTGGGTTAGGGTTAGGGCTAGGGTTTGGGTTAGGGTTTGGGTTAGGGTTAGGGTTAGGATTAGGGCTAGGTTAATGGTTAGGACATGCGTTAGAGCTAGATTTAGGGCTAGCGTTAGGGTTCAGGTTCAGTTTAGGGTTACAGTTTGAGTTAGGGGTAGGGGTAGGGTAGGGCTAGGGCTAGGGTTAGGGCTAGGCCTAGGGTTAGAATTAGGGCTAAGGTTAGGTTTAGGCTTAGGCTTAGCGTTAGGGTTAGCGCTAGGGTTACGTTTAGGGTTAGGGATAGGGTTAAGTTTAGGGCTCGGGTTAGGGTTAGGGTTACGGTTATGGTTAGGGTTAGGGTTAGGGTTAGTGGTAGGGGTTGGGTTAGGGTTAGGGCTAGGGTCAGGGTTGGGGCTAGGGTTAGGGTTAGGGTTATTGTAAGTGAGAGGGTTAGGGCTAAGCCTAGGGTTATGCTTAGGGTTAGGGATACTGTTTGGGTTAGGGTTAGGGTTAGGGTAAGGGTTTGGGTTAGGGTTAGGGCTAGGGTGAGGTTTAGGGTTAGGGTTAGGGTTAGGGTTAGGTCTAGGGTTAGGGTTATCGTTAGGGTGACGCTTTGGGCTAGGGTTAGGGTTAGGTTTAGGGTTAGGGTTAGGGTTCGGGCTAGGGCTAGGGTTAGGGCTAGGGCTAGGGCTACGGATAGGGCTAGGGTAAGGTCTAGGGTTAGGGCTAGGGCTAGGGAAAGGGTTAGGGCTAGGGTTAGAACTAGAGCTAGGGCTAGGATTAGGTTTAGGGTTACAGTTAGTGAGAGGGTTAGGGCTAAGGCTAGTGTTAGGGTGAGATTTAGGTTTAGGAATATGGTTTTTTGTTAGGGTTAGGGTTATGGTTAGCGTTAGGATTAGGGTTAGGGCTAGGGTTAGGTCGAGGGTTAGGGTTAGGGTTAGGGTTAGGGTTAGGGTTAGGGTTAAGGTTAGGGTTAGGGTTAGGGTTAGGGTTTGGGTTAGGGTTAGGGTTAGTGTTCGGGCTAGGGCTAGGGTTAATGCTAGGGCTACGGTTAGGTCTAGGGTTAGGGCTAGGGTTAGGGCTTGGGTTAGGGTTAGGGTTAGGGCTAGGGCTAGGGCAAGGGTTAGGGCAAGGGCTATGTTTAGGTTTAGGGTTACGGTTAGGGTTAGGGTTAGGGTGAGGGTTAGGGCTAGGGCTATGATTAGGGTTAGAGTTCGGGTTAGGGTTACGGTTGGGGTTAGGGTGAGGGTCAGGACTAGGGTTAGCGTGAGGGTTAGGGTTAGTGTTAGGGCCAGGGTTAGCATTAGGGTCAGGGCTACGGTTAGGGTTAGGGGTAGGGGTAGGGGTAGGATTAGGGTAGGGTTAGGGTTACGGCTATGGTTAGGGTTAGGGCTCGGACAAGGGTTAGGGCTAAGGCTAGGGCTAGTGTTAGGGTTAGGGCTATGGCTAGGGCAAGGGTTAAGGTTAGGGTTAGGGTTAGGTATAGGGTGAGGGCTAGGGTTAGGGTGAGGGTTCTGGTTAGTGTTAGGGCTAGGGTAAGCATTAGGGTTAGGGCTACGGTTATGGTTAGGGTTGGTATTAGGGTTAGTGGTAGGCTTTGGGTTAGGGTAAGGTCTAGGGTTAGGGCTAGGGCTAGGGTAAGGGTTAGGGCTAGGTTTAGAACTAGAGCTAGGGCTAGGGTTAGGGTTAGGGTTCAGTTTCAGTTTAGGGTTACAGTTTGGTTTAGGGGTAGGCATAGGGGTAGGGTTAGGTCTAGGCCTAGGGTTAGGGTTAAGGCTATAGTTAGGTTTAGGGTTAGGGTTAGGGTTAGCGCTAGGGTTAGGCTTAGGGTTAGGGTTAGGGCTAGGGTTAGGTTTAGGGCTCGGGTTAGGTTTTGGGTTACGGTTCTGGTTCTGGTTAGGGTTTGGGTTAGCGTTACGGTTAGTGGTAGGTGTTGGGTTAGGGTTAGGGATAGGGATAGAGTTTAGGCTATGATTAGGGTTAGGTTACAGTTAGTGAGAGGGTTAGGGCTAAGGCTAGTGTTAGGGTTAGGCTTAGGTTTAGGGATATGGTTTGGGTTAGGCTTAGGGTTAGGGCTAGGGTTAGGGTTAGGGTTAGGGTTAGGGTTAGGGTTAGGTCTAGGGTTAGGGTTAGGGTTATGGTTAGGGTTAGGGTTAGGGTTAGGGTTAGGGTTAGGGTTAGGGTTAGTGTTAGGGTTAGGGTTAGGGTTCGGGCTAGGGCTAGGGTTAGGGCTAGGGCTATGGTTACGACTAGGGTTAGGGCTAGGGTTAGGGCTACGGCAAGGGTTACGGCAAGGGCTATGGTTAGGGTTATGGTTAGGGTTAGGGTTAGGGTCAGGGTTAGGGTGAGGGCTAGGGTTAGGGTGAGGGTTAGGGTTAGTGTTAGGGCTAGGGTTAGCATTAGGGTTAGGGCTACGGTTAGGGTCAGGGTTAGGGCTATGGTTATGGTTAGGGTTTGGGTTAGGGTTTGTGGTAGGCTTTGGGTTAGGGTTAGGTCTAGGGTTAGGGTTTGGGCTAAGGTTAGGGTTAGGGTTATGGCTAGGGTTAGGGTTTGGGTTAGGTTTAGGATTTGGGTTAGAGTTAGGGTTAGGGCTAGGGTTAGGTTTAGGGTTAGGGTTAGGGTTAGGGATGGGGTTGGGGTTGAGGTTAGGGTGAGGGTTACGGTTGGGGTTGTGGTTGGTGTCGTGTTGTGGTTGGGGTTGGGGTTAGGGTTTGAGTTTGGGTTCGGGTTCCGGATAGGGTTAGAATTAGTGTTAGGGTTAGGGTTAGGGCTAGGGCTAGGGTTAGGGTTAGGGCTAGGGCTAGGGCTACGGATAGGGCTAGGGTTAGGGCTAGGGTTAGGGCTTAGGTTAGGGTTAGGGTTAGGGTTAGGGTTCGGGTTAGGTATAGGTTGAGGGCTAGGGTTAGGGTGAGGGTTCTGGTTAGTGTTAGGGCTAGGGTTAGCATTAGGGTTAGGGCTACGGTTATGGTTAGGGTTTGTGTTAGGGTTAGTGGTAGGCTTTGAGTTAGGGTAAGGTCTAGGGTTAGGGCTAGGGCTAGGGTCAGGGTTAGGGCTAGGTTTAGAACTAGAGCTAGGGCTAGGGTTAGGGTTAGGGTTCAGTTTTAGTTTAGGGTTACAGTTTGGTTTAGGGGTAGGGGTAGGGGTAGGGTTAGGTCTAGGCCTAGGGTTTGGGTTAAGGCTATAGTTAGGTTTAGGGTTAGGGTTAGGGTTAGCGCTAGGGTTAGGCTTAGGGTTAGGGTTAGGGCTAGGGTTAGGTTTAGGGCTCGGGTTAGGGTTAGGGTTACGGTTCTGGTTCTGGTTAGGGTTTGGGTTAGCGTTAGGGTTAGGGTTAGTGGTAGGTGTTGGGTTAGGGTTAGTGCTAGGTATAGAGTTTAGGCTAGGATTAGGGTTAGGGTTACAGTTAGTGAGAGGGTTAGGGCTAAGGCTAGTGTTAGGGTGAGATTTAGGTTTAGGGATATGTTTTTTTGTTAGGGTTAGGGTTATGGTTAGCGTTAGGATTAGGGTTAGGGCTAGGGTTAGGTCGAGGGTTAGGGTTAGGGTTAGGGTTAGGGTTAGGGTTAGGGTTAAGGTTAGAGTTAGGGTTAGGGTTAGGGTTTGGGTTAGGGTTAGTGTTCGGGCTAGGGCTAGGGTTACTGCTAGGGCTACGGTTAGGGCTAGGGTTAGGGCTAGGGGTAGGGCTTGGGTTAGGGTTAGGGTTAGGGCTAGGGCTAGGGCTAGGGCAAGGGTTAGGGCAAGGGCTATGGTTAGGGTTAGGGTTAGGGTTAGGGTGAGGGTGAGGTTGAGGGTGAGGGTTAGGGCTAGGGCTAGGGCTCGGGCTAGGGCTAGGGCAAGGGTTAGGGCAAGGGCTATGGTTAGGGTTAGAGTTCGGACAAGGGTTAGGTCTAAGGCTAGGGCTAGTGTTAGGGTTAGGGCTATGGCTAGGTCTTGGGCTAGGGCAAGG
>NC_139475.1:21680000-21700000 GCF_057233095.1 Heloderma suspectum
TTAGAGCTGGGGTTGGGGTTGAGGTTAGGGTGAGGGTTACGGTTGGGGTTGTGGTTGGTGTCGTGTTGTGGTTGGGGTTGGGGTTAGGGTTTGAGTTTGGGTTCGGGTTCCGGATAGGGTTAGAATTAGTGTTAGGGTTAGGGTTAGGGCTAGGGCTAGGGTTAGGGTTAGGGCTAGGGCTAGGGCTACGGATAGGGCTAGGGTTAGGGCTAGGGTTAGGGCTTAGGTTAGGGTTAGGGTTAGGGTTAGGGTTAGGGTTCGGGTTAGTTATAGGTTGAGGGCTAGGGTTAGGGTGAGGGTTCTGGTTAGTGTTAGGGCTAGGGTTAGCATTAGGGTTAGGGCTACGGTTATGGTTAGGGTTTGTGTTAGGGTTAGTGGTAGGCTTTGAGTTAGGGTAAGGTCTAGGGTTAGGGCTAGGGCTAGGGTCAGGGTTAGGGCTAGGTTTAGAACTAGAGCTAGGGCTAGGGTTAGGGTTAGGGTTCAGTTTTAGTTTAGGGTTACAGTTTGGTTTATGGGTAGGGTAGGGGTAGGGTTAGGTCTAGGCCTAGGGTTTGGGTTAAGGCTATAGTTAGGTTTAGGGTTAGGGTTAGGGTTAGCGCTAGGGTTAGGCTTAGGGTTAGGGTTAGGGCTAGGGTTAGGTTTAGGGCTCGGGTTAGGGTTAGGGTTACGGTTCTGGTTCTGGTTAGGGTTTGGGTTAGCGTTAGGGTTAGGGTTAGTGGTAGGTGTTGGGTTAGGGTTAGTGCTAGGTATAGAGTTTAGGCTAGGATTAGGGTTAGGGTTACAGTTAGTGAGAGGGTTAGGGCTAAGGCTAGTGTTAGGGTGAGATTTAGGTTTAGGGATATGTTTTTTTGTTAGGGTTAGGGTTATGGTTAGCGTTAGGATTAGGGTTAGGGCTAGGGTTAGGTCGAGGGTTAGGGTTAGGGTTAGGGTTAGGGTTAGGGTTAGGGTTAAGGTTAGAGTTAGGGTTAGGGTTAGGGTTTGGGTTAGGGTTAGTGTTCGGGCTAGGGCTAGGGTTACTGCTAGGGCTACGGTTAGGGCTAGGGTTAGGGCTAGGGGTAGGGCTTGGGTTAGGGTTAGGGTTAGGGCTAGGGCTAGGGCTAGGGCAAGGGTTAGGGCAAGGGCTATGGTTAGGGTTAGGGTTAGGGTGAGGGTGAGGGTGAGGGTTAGGGCTAGGGCTAGGGCTCGGGCTAGGGCTAGGGCAAGGGTTAGGGCAAGGGCTATGGTTAGGGTTAGAGTTCGGACAAGGGTTAGGTCTAAGGCTAGGGCTAGTGTTAGGGTTAGGGCTATGGCTAGGTCTTGGGCTAGGGCAAGGGTTAGGGTTAAGGTTAGGTATAGGGTGAGGGCTAGGGTTAGGGTGAGGGTTCTGGTTAGTGTTAGGGCTAGGGTTAGCATTAGGGTTAGGGCTACGGTTATGGTTAGGGTTTGTGTTAGGGTTAGTGGTAGGCTTTGAGTTAGGGTAAGGTCTAGGGTTAGGGCTAGGGCTAGGGTCAGGGTTAGGGCTAGGGTTCGGGTTAGGGTTAGGGTGGGGTTAGGGCTACGGCTAGGGTTAGGGCTTGGGTTAGGGTTAGGGTTAGGGTTAGGGTTAGGGTTAGGATTAGGGCTAGGGCTAGTCTTAGGGCTAGGGCTAGGGCTGGGTAACTGTTAGGACATGCGTTAGAGCTAGATTTAGGGCTAGCGTTAGGGTTCAGGTTCAGTTTAGGGTTACAGTTTGAGTTAGGGGTAGGGGTAGGGTAGGGCTAGGGCTAGGGTTAGGGCTAGGCCTAGGGTTAGAATTAGGGCTAAGGTTAGGTTTAGGGTTAGGGTTAGCGTTAGGGTTAGCGCTAGGGTTACGTTTAGGGTTAGGGATAGTGTTAGGTTTAGGGCTCGGGTTAGGGTTAGGGTTACGGTTATGGTTAGGGTTTGGGTTAGGGTTAGGGTTAGTGGTAGGGGTTGGGTTAGGGTTAGGGCTAGGGTCAGGGTTGGGGCTAGGGTTAGGGTTAGGGTTATTGTAAGTGAGAGGGTTAGGGCTAAGCCTAGGGTTATGGTTAGGGTTAGGGATACTGTTTCGGTTAGGATTAGGGTTAGGGTTAGGGTTAGGGTAAGGGTTAGGGTTAGGGTTAGGGTTAGGGTTAGGGTTAGGGCTAGGGTGAGGTTTAGGGTTAGGGTTAGGGTTAGGGTTAGGTCTAGGGTTAGGGTTATCGTTAGGGTGACGCTTTGGGCTAGGGTTAGGGTTAGGGTTAGGGTTAGGGTTAGGGTTCGGGTTCGGGCTAGGGCTAGTGTTAGGGCTAGGGCTAGGGCTACGGATAGGGCTAGGGTTAGGGCTAGGGTTAGGTCTTAGGTTAGGGTTAGGGTTAGGGTTAGGTTTATGGTTCGGGTTAGGTATAGGGTGAGGGCTAGGGTTAGGGTGAGGGTTCTGGTTAGTGTTAGGGCTAGGGTTAGCATTAGGGTTAGGGCTACGGTTATGGTTAGGGTTTGTGTTAGGGTTAGTGGTAGGCTTTGAGTTAGGGTAAGGTCTAGGGTTAGGGCTAGGGCTAGGGTCAGGGTTAGGGCTAGGTTTAGAACTAGAGCTAGGGCTAGGGTTAGGGTTAGGGTTCAGTTTTAGTTTAGGGTTACAGTTTGGTTTAGGGGTAGGGGTAGGGGTAGGGGTAGGTCTAGGCCTAGGGTTTGGGTTAAGGCTATAGTTAGGTTTAGGGTTAGGGTTAGGGTTAGCGCTAGGGTTAGGCTTAGTGTTAGGGTTAGGGCTAGGGTTAAGTTTAGGGCTCGGGTTAGGGTTAGGGTTACGGTTCTGGTTCTGGTTAGGGTTTGGGTTAGCGTTAGGGTTAGGGTTAGTGGTAGGTGTTGGGTTAGGGTTAGGGCTAGGGATAGAGTTTAGGCTAGGATTAGGGTTAGGGTTACAGTTAGTGAGAGGGTTAGGGCTAAGGCCAGTGTTAGGGTGAGATTTAGGTTTAGGGATATGTTTTTTTGTTAGGGTTAGGGTTATGGTTAGCGTTAGGATTAGGGTTAGGGCTAGGGTTAGGTCGAGGGCTATTGTTACAGTTAGGGTTAGGGTCAGTGTGAGGGCTATGGTTAGGGTGAGGGTGAGGATGAGGGTTACGGCTAGGGTTAGCATTAGGGTTAGGGCTGGCGTTAGCGTTAGAGTTAGGTTTAGGTTTATGGTTAGGGTTAGGGTTAGGGTTAGGGTTAGGGTTAGGGCTAGGGCTAGAGCTACGGTTAGGGCTAGCGTTATGGCTAGGGTTAGGGTTCGGTGAGGTTTAGGGTTAGGAGTAGAGTTAGGGTTAGGGTGAGGGCTAGGTTTAGGGTGAGGGTTAGTTTTAGGGTTTGGGTTAGGGCTAGGGTTATCATTAGGGTTAGGGCTAGGGTTAGGGTTAGGTTTATGATTATGGTTAGGGTTTTGGTTAGGTTTAGTGGTAGGCTTTGGGTTAGGGTTAGGGCTAGGGTTTGGGTTAGGGTTTGGGTTAGGGTTAGGGTTAGGATTAGGGCTAGGTTAATGGTTAGGACATGCGTTAGAGCTAGATTTAGGGCTAGCGTTAGGGTTCAGGTTCAGTTTAGGGTTACAGTTTGAGTTAGGGGTAGGGGTAGGGTAGGGCTAGGGCTAGGGTTAGGGCTAGGCCTAGGGTTAGAATTAGGGCTAAGGTTAGGTTTAGGCTTAGGCTTAGCGTTAGGGTTAGCGCTAGGGTTACGTTTAGGGTTAGGGATAGGGTTAAGTTTAGGGCTCGGGTTAGGGTTAGGGTTACGGTTATGGTTAGGGTTAGGGTTAGGGTTAGTGGTAGGGGTTGGGTTAGGGTTAGGGCTAGGGTCAGGGTTGGGGCTAGGGTTAGGGTTAGGGTTATTGTAAGTGAGAGGGTTAGGGCTAAGCCTAGGGTTATGCTTAGGGTTAGGGATACTGTTTGGGTTAGGGTTAGGGTTAGGGTAAGGGTTTGGGTTAGGGTTAGGGCTAGGGTGAGGTTTAGGGTTAGGGTTAGGGTTAGGGTTAGGTCTAGGGTTAGGGTTATCGTTAGGGTGACGCTTTGGGCTAGGGTTAGGGTTAGGTTTAGGGTTAGGGTTAGGGTTCGGGCTAGGGCTAGGGTTAGGGCTAGGGCTAGGGCTACGGATAGGGCTAGGGTAAGGTCTAGGGTTAGGGCTAGGGCTAGGGAAAGGGTTAGGGCTAGGGTTAGAACTAGAGCTAGGGCTAGGATTAGGTTTAGGGTTACAGTTAGTGAGAGGGTTAGGGCTAAGGCTAGTGTTAGGGTGAGATTTAGGTTTAGGAATATGGTTTTTTGTTAGGGTTAGGGTTATGGTTAGCGTTAGGATTAGGGTTAGGGCTAGGGTTAGGTCGAGGGTTAGGGTTAGGGTTAGGGTTAGGGTTAGGGTTAGGGTTAAGGTTAGGGTTAGGGTTAGGGTTAGGGTTTGGGTTAGGGTTAGGGTTAGGGTTAGGGCTTGGGTTAGGGTTAGGGTTAGGGCTAGGGCTAGTGCAAGGGTTAGGGCAAGGGCTATGTTTAGGTTTAGGGTTAGGGTTAGGGTTAGGGTTAGGGTGAGGGTTAGGGCTAGGGCTATGATTAGGGTTAGAGTTCGGGTTAGGGTTACGGTTGGGGTTAGGGTGAGGGTCAGGACTAGGGTTAGCGTGAGGGTTAGGGTTAGTGTTAGGGCCAGGGTTAGCATTAGGGTCAGGGCTACGGTTAGGGGTAGGGGTAGGGGTAGGATTAGGGTAGGGTTAGGGTTACGGCTATGGTTAGGGTTAGGGCTCGGACAAGGGTTAGGGCTAAGGCTAGGGCTAGTGTTAGGGTTAGGGCTATGGCTAGGGCAAGGGTTAAGGTTAGGGTTAGGGTTAGGTATAGGGTGAGGGCTAGGGTTAGGGTGAGGGTTCTGGTTAGTGTTAGGGCTAGGGTAAGCATTAGGGTTAGGGCTACGGTTATGGTTAGGGTTGGTATTAGGGTTAGTGGTAGGCTTTGGGTTAGGGTAAGGTCTAGGGTTAGGGCTAGGGCTAGGGTAAGGGTTAGGGCTAGGTTTAGAACTAGAGCTAGGGCTAGGGTTAGGGTTAGGGTTCAGTTTCAGTTTAGGGTTACAGTTTGGTTTAGGGGTAGGCATAGGGGTAGGGTTAGGTCTAGGCCTAGGGTTAGGGTTAAGGCTATAGTTAGGTTTAGGGTTAGGGTTAGGGTTAGCGCTAGGGTTAGGCTTAGGGTTAGGGTTAGGGCTAGGGTTAGGTTTAGGGCTCGGGTTAGGTTTTGGGTTACGGTTCTGGTTCTGGTTAGGGTTTGGGTTAGCGTTACGGTTAGTGGTAGGTGTTGGGTTAGGGTTAGGGATAGGGATAGAGTTTAGGCTATGATTAGGGTTAGGTTACAGTTAGTGAGAGGGTTAGGGCTAAGGCTAGTGTTAGGGTTAGGCTTAGGTTTAGGGATATGGTTTGGGTTAGGCTTAGGGTTAGGGCTAGGGTTAGGGTTAGGGTTAGGGTTAGGGTTAGGGTTAGGTCTAGGGTTAGGGTTAGGGTTATGGTTAGGGTTAGGGTTAGGGTTAGGGTTAGGGTTAGGGTTAGGGTTAGTGTTAGGGTTAGGGTTAGGGTTCGGGCTAGGGCTAGGGTTAGGGCTAGGGCTATGGTTACGACTAGGGTTAGGGCTAGGGTTAGGGCTACGGCAAGGGTTACGGCAAGGGCTATGGTTAGGGTTATGGTTAGGGTTAGGGTTAGGGTCAGGGTTAGGGTTAGGGTGAGGGCTAGGGTTAGGGTGAGGGTTAGGGTTAGTGTTAGGGCTAGGGTTAGCATTAGGGTTAGGGCTACGGTTAGGGTCAGGGTTAGGGCTATGGTTATGGTTAGGGTTTGGGTTAGGGTTTGTGGTAGGCTTTGGGTTAGGGTTAGGTCTAGGGTTAGGGTTTGGGCTAAGGTTAGGGTTAGGGTTATGGCTAGGGTTAGGGTTTGGGTTAGGTTTAGGATTTGGGTTAGAGTTAGGGTTAGGGCTAGGGTTAGGTTTAGGGTTAGGGTTAGGGTTAGGGCTGGGGTTGGGGTTGAGGTTAGGGTGAGGGTTACGGTTGGGGTTGTGGCTGGTGTCGTGTTGTGGTTGGGGTTGGGGTTAGGGTTTGAGTTTGGGTTCGGGTTCCGGATAGGGTTAGAATTAGTGTTAGGGTTAGGGTTAGGGCTAGGGCTAGGGTTAGGGTTAGGGCTAGGGCTAGGGCTACGGATAGGGCTAGGGTTAGGGCTAGGGTTAGGGCTTAGGTTAGGGTTAGGGTTAGGGTTAGGGTTAGGGTTCGGGTTAGGTATAGGTTGAGGGCTAGGGTTAGGGTGAGGGTTCTGGTTAGTGTTAGGGCTAGGGTTAGCATTAGGGTTAGGGCTACGGTTATGGTTAGGGTTTGTGTTAGGGTTAGTGGTAGGCTTTGAGTTAGGGTAAGGTCTAGGGTTAGGGCTAGGGCTAGGGTCAGGGTTAGGGCTAGGTTTAGAACTAGAGCTAGGGCTAGGGTTAGGGTTAGGGTTCAGTTTTAGTTTAGGGTTACAGTTTGGTTTAGGGGTAGGGGTAGGGGTAGGGTTAGGTCTAGGCCTAGGGTTTGGGTTAAGGCTATAGTTAGGTTTAGGGTTAGGGTTAGGGTTAGCGCTAGGGTTAGGCTTAGGGTTAGGGTTAGGGCTAGGGTTAGGTTTAGGGCTCGGGTTAGGGTTAGGGTTACGGTTCTGGTTCTGGTTAGGGTTTGGGTTAGCGTTAGGGTTAGGGTTAGTGGTAGGTGTTGGGTTAGGGTTAGTGCTAGGTATAGAGTTTAGGCTAGGATTAGGGTTAGGGTTACAGTTAGTGAGAGGGTTAGGGCTAAGGCTAGTGTTAGGGTGAGATTTAGGTTTAGGGATATGTTTTTTTGTTAGGGTTAGGGTTATGGTTAGCGTTAGGATTAGGGTTAGGGCTAGGGTTAGGTCGAGGGTTAGGGTTAGGGTTAGGGTTAGGGTTAGGGTTAGGGTTAGGGTTAAGGTTAGAGTTAGGGTTAGGGTTAGGGTTTGGGTTAGGGTTAGTGTTCGGGCTAGGGCTAGGGTTACTGCTAGGGCTACGGTTAGGGCTAGGGTTAGGGCTAGGGGTAGGGCTTGGGTTAGGGTTAGGGTTAGGGCTAGGGCTAGGGCTAGGGCAAGGGTTAGGGCAAGGGCTATGGTTAGGGTTAGGGTTAGGGTTAGGGTGAGGGTGAGGTTGAGGGTGAGGGTTAGGGCTAGGGCTAGGGCTCGGGCTAGGGCTAGGGCAAGGGTTAGGGCAAGGGCTATGGTTAGGGTTAGAGTTCGGACAAGGGTTAGGTCTAAGGCTAGGGCTAGTGTTAGGGTTAGGGCTATGGCTAGGTCTTGGGCTAGGGCAAGGGTTAGGGTTAAGGTTAGGTATAGGGTGAGGGCTAGGGTTAGGGTGAGGGTTCTGGTTAGTGTTAGGGCTAGGGTAAGCATTAGGGTTAGGGCAACGGTTATGGTTAGGGTTTGTATTAGTGTTAGTGGTAGGCTTTGGGTTAGGGTAAGGTCTAGGGTTAGGGCTAGGGTTAGGGTTAATGTTAGGGCTAGGGCTAGCGTTAGGTTTGGGGTTACGGTTAGGGTTACGGTTAGGGTTAGGGTTAGGGTTAGAGTTAGGGCTAGGGTTGGGGTAGAGGTTAGGGTTAGGGTTAGGGTTAGGATTAGGTTTACGGTTGTGGTTGCGGTTGGTGTTGTGTTGTGGTTGGGGTTGGGGTTAGGGTTTGAGTTCGGGTTCGGTTCGGGTTAGGGTTAGGGTTAGGGTCTGGGGTAGGTTTATGGTTTGGGTTAGGGTTAGGGTTGGGGTTGGGGTTAGGTTTAGGGCTAGGGCTAGGGTTAAAGCTAGGGCTAGGGCTAGGGTTAGGGTTAGCGTTAGGGTTAGCGCTAGGACTAGGGTTAGGGTTAGGGTTAGGGCTAGGGCTAGGGTTAGGTTTAGGGGTAGGGATAGGTTTAGGGATAGTGTCTGGGCTAGGGTTAGGTTTAGGGTTAAGGCTCGGGCTAGGGCTAGGGCTAGGGATAGGGATAGGGCTAGGGCTAGGGCTAGGGCTAGGGTTAGTGTTAGGGTTAGGGCTAGGGTTCGGGTTAGGGCTAGAGTTCGGGTTAGGGTTAGGGTGGGGTTAGGGCTACGGCTAGGGTTTGTGCTTGGGTTAGGGTTAGGGCTAGGGATAGGACTAGGGATAGGGATAGGGATAGGGATAGGACTAGGGCTAGGGATAGGGCTAGGGCTAGGGCAAGGGTTAGGTCAAGGGCTATTGTTACGGTTAAGTTTAGGGTCAGTGTGAGGGCTATGGTTAGGGTGAGGGTGAGGGTTACGGCTAGGGTTAGCATTAGGGTTAGGGCTGGCGTTAGCGTTAGCATTAGAGTTAGGTTTAGGTTTAGGGTTATGGTTAGGGTTAGGGCTAGGGCTAGGCCTACGGTTAGGGCTTGCGTTATGGCTAGGGTTAGGGTTTGGTGAGGTTTAGGGTTAGGAGTAGAGTTAGGGTTAGGGTGAGGGCTAGGTTTAGGGTGAGGGTTAGTTTTAGGGTTAGGGTTAGGGCTAGGGTTATCATTAGGGTTAGGGCTAGGGTTAGGGTTAGGTTTATGATTATGGTTAGGGTTTTGGTTAGGTTTAGTGGTAGGCTTTGGGTTAGGGTTAGGGCTAGGGTTTGGGTTAGGGTTTGGGTTAGGGTTAGGGTTAGGATTAGGGCTAGGGCTAGTGTTAGGACTAGGGCTAGGGTAACGGTTAGGACATGCGTTAGAGCTAGAGTTAGGGCTAGCGTTAGGGTTCAGGTTCAGTTTAGGGTTACAGTTTGAGTTAGGGGTAGGGGTAGGGTAGGGCTAGGGCTAGGGTTAGGGCTAGGCCTAGGGTTACAATTAGGGCTAAGGTTAGGTTTAGGGTTAGGGTTAGCGCTAGGGTTAGCGCTAGGGTTACGTTTAGGGTTAGGGATAGGGTTAGGTGTAGGGGTAGGGATAGGTTTAGGGATAGGGTCTGGGCTAGGGTTAGGTTTAGGGTTAAGGCTCGGGCTAGGGCTAGGTATAGGGCTAGGGCTAGGGCTAGGGCTAGGGTTAGGGTTAGGGTTAGGGCTATGGTTCGGGTTAGGGCTAGAGTTCGGGTTAGGGTTAGGGTGGGGTTAGGGCTACGGCTAGGGTTAGGGCTTGGGTTATCTTTAGGGTTAGGGTTAGGGTTAGGGTTAGGGCTAGGGCTAGTGTTAGGGCTAGGGCTAGGGCTAGGGTAACGGTTAGGACATGCGTTAGAGCTAGAGTTAGGGCTAGCGTTAGGGTTCAGGTTCAGTTTAGGGTTACAGTTTGAGTTAGGGGTAGGGCTAGGGTAGGGCTAGGGCTAGGGTTAGGGCTAGGCCTAGGGTTAGAATTAGGGCTAAGGTTAGGTTTAGGGTTAGGGTTAGCGTTAGGGTTAGCGCTAGGGTTACGTTTAGGGTTAGGGATAGGGTTAGGTTTAGGGCTCGGGTTAGGGTTAGGGTTACGGTTATGTTTAGGGTTTGGGTTAGGGTTAGGGTTAGTGGTAGGGGTTGGGTTAGGGTTAGGGCTAGGGTCAGGGTTGGGGCTAGGGTTAGGGTTAGGGTTATTGTAAGTGAGAGCGTTAGGGCTAAGCCTAGGGTTATGCTTAGGGTTAGGGATACTGTTTGGGTTAGGGTTAGGGTTAGGGTAAGGGTTTGGGTTAGGGTTAGGGCTAGGGTGAGGTTTAGGGTTAGGGTTAGGTTTAGGGTTAGTTCTAGGGTTAGGGTTATCGTTAGGGTGACGCTTTGGGCTAGGGTTAGGGTTAGGGTTAGGGTTAGGTTTAGGGTTAGGGTTAGGGTTCGGGCTAGGGCTAGGGTTAGGGCTAGGGCTAGGGCTACGGATAGGGCTAGGGTAAGGTCTAGGGTTAGGGCTAGGGCTGGGGTTGGGGTTGAGGTTAGGGTTAGGGTTACGGTTGGGGTTGTGGTTGCTGTCGTGTTGTGGTTGGGGTTGGGGTTAGGGTTTGAGTTTGGGTTCGGGTTCCGGATAGGGTTAGAATTAGTGTTAGGGTTAGGGTTAGGGCTAGGGCTAGGGTTAGGGGTAGGCTTAGGTTTAGGGATACGGTTTGGATTAGGGTTAGGGTTAGGGCTAGGGTTTGGGTTAGGGTTAGGGTTAGGATTAGGGCTAGGGCTAGTGTTAGCGCTAGGGCTAGGGCTAGGGTAACGGTTAGGACATGCGTTAGAGCTAGAGTTAGGGCTAGCATTAGGGTTCAGGTTCAGTTTAGGGTTACAGTTTGAGTTAGGGGTAGGGGTAGGGTAGGGCTAGGGCTAGGGTTAGGGCTAGGCCTAGGGTTAGAATTAGGGCTAAGGTTAGGTTTAGGCTTAGGCTTAGCGTTAGGGTTAATGCTAGGGTTACGTTTAGGGTTAGTGATAGGGTTAGGTTTAGGGCTCGGGTTAGGGTTAGGGTTACTGTTACGGTTAGTGTTTGGGTTAGGTTTAGGGTTAGTGGTAGGGGTTGGGTTAGGGTTAGGGCTAGGGTCAGGGTTTGGGCTAGGGTTAGGGTTAGGTTTATGGTAAGTGAGAGGGCTAGGGCTAAGCCTAGGGTAAGGGTCAGGGTTAGGGTTAGGGATACTGTTTGGGTTAGGGTTAGGGTTATGGTTAGGGTTAGGGTTAGGTTTAGGGTTAGGGTTAGGGTTAGGGTTAGGGTTAGGGTTAGGGCTAGGGTTATCATTAGGGTTAGGGCTAGGGTTAGGGTTAGGGTTAGGTTTATGATTATGGTTAGGGTTTTGGTTAGGTTTATTGGTAGGCTTTGGGTTAGGGTTAGGGTTAGGGCTAGGGTTTGGGTTAGGGTTTGGGTTAGGGTTAGGGTTAGGTTTAGGTGTAGGGTTAGGGTTAGACTTAGGGGCAGGTTTAGGGGTAGGGCTAGGGTTAGTTGTAGTGTTAGAGCTAGGGCTAGGGCTTGGGATAGGGATAGGGATAGGGATAGGGATAGGGATAGGGTTAGTGTTAGTGTTAGTGTTAGTGTTAGGGCTAGGGCTAGGGTTAGGGTTAGGGTTAGGGTTAGGGTTAGGGTTAGGGTTAGGGTTAGGGCTAGGGTTAGGTTTAGGGCTAGGGCTAGGGTTAGGGTTAGGGTTCGGGCTAGGATTAGGGCTAGGGTTAGGGCTAGGGCTAGGGCTAGGTAACGGTTAGGGCTAGGGTTAGAGCTAGAGCTAGGACTAGGGTTAGGGTTCAGGTTCAGGTTCAGGTTCAGTTTAGGGTTACAGTTTGGGTTAGGGGCAGGGGTAGGGGTAGGGGTATGGTTACGGCTAGGCCTAGGGTTAGGGTTAGGGCTAGGGTTAGGTTTAGGGTTAGCGTTAGAGTTAGGATTAGCGCTAGGGTTAGGGTTATGGTTAGGGTTAGGGCTAGGTTCAGGTTTAGGGCTCGGGTTAGTGTTATGTTTAGGGTTACGGTTCTGGTTAGGGTTTGGGTTAGGGTTAGGGTTAGTGGTAGGGGTTGGGTTAGGGCTAGGGTTAGGGTTTGGGCTAGGATTAGGGTTAGGGTTACAGTTAGTGAGAGGGTTAGGGCTAAGACTAGGGTTAGGGTGAGATTTAGGTTTAGGGATATGTTTTTTTGTTAGGGTTAGGGTTATGGTTAGCGTTAGGATTAGGGTTAGGGCTAGGGTTAGGTCGAGGGTTAGGGTTAGGGTTAGGGTTAGGGTTAGGGTTATGGTTAGGTTTAGGGTTAAGGTTAGAGTTAGGGTTAGGGTTAGGGTTTGGGTTAGGGTTAGGGTTAGTGTTCGTGCTAGGGCTAGGGCTAGGGTTACTGCTAGGGCTACGGTTAGGCCTAGGGTTAGGGCTAGGGTTAGGGCTTGGGTTAGGTTTAGGGTTAGGGCTAGGGCTAGGGCTAGGGCAAGGGTTAGGGCAAGGGCTATGGTTAGGGTTAGGGTTAGGGTTAGGGTTAGGGTGAGGGTTAGGGCTAGGGCTAGGGCTAGGGCTAGGGCTAGGGCTAGGGCTAGGGCTAGGGCAAGGGTTAGGGCAAGGGCTATGGTTAGGGTTAGAGTTCGGGTTAGGGTTACGGTTGGGGTTAGGGTGAGGGTCCGGACTAGGGTTAGGGTGAGGGTTAGGGTTAGTGTTAGGGCCAGGGTTAGCATTAGGGTCAGGGCTACAGTTAGGGTTACGGGTAGGGGTAGGGGTAGGATTAGGGTAGGGTTAGGGTTACGGCTATGGTTAGGGTTAGGGCTCGGACAAGGGTTAGGGCTAAGGCTAGGGCTAGTGTTAGGGTTAGAGGTATGGCTAGGGCTTCGGCTAGGGCAAGGGTTAGGGTTAGGGTTAGGGTTAGGTATAGGGTGAGGGCTAGGGTTAGGGTGAGGGTTCTGGTTAGTGTTAGGGCTAGGGTAAGCATTAGGGTTAGGGCTACGGTTATGGTTAGGGTTTGTATTAGGGTTAGTGGTAGGCTTTGGGTTAGGGTAAGGTCTAGGGTTAGGGCTAGGGTTAGGGTTAATGTTAGGGCTAGGGCTAGGGTTAGGTTTGGGGTTACGGTTAGGGTTACGGTTAGGGTTAGGGTTAGGGTTAGAGTTAGGGCTAGGGTTGGGGTTGGGGTTAGGGTTTGAGTTCGGGTTCGGTTCGGGTTAGGGTTAGGGTTAGGGTTTGGGGTAGATTTATGGTTTGGGTTAGGGTTAGGGTTGCGGTTGGGGTTAGGTTTAGGGCTAGGGCTAGGGCTCGGGCTAAGGTTAAAGCTAGGGCTAGGGCTAGGGTTAGGGTTAGCGTTAGGGTTAGCACTAGGGCTAGGGTTAGGGGTAGGGGTAGGGTTAGGATTAGGGTTAGCGCGAGGGCTGGGGTTAGGGTTCGGGTTAGGGGTAGGGTTAGGGTTAGGGTTAGGGTTAGGGCTAGGGTTAGGTTTAGGTCTAGCGATAGGTTTAGGGATAGGGTCTGGGCTAGGGTTAGATTTAGGGTTAAGGCTCGGGATAGGGCTAGGGATAGGGCTAGGGCTAGGTCTAAGGCTAGGGTTAGGGTTAGGGCTAGGGTTCGGGTTAGGGCTAGAGTTCGGGTTAGGGTTAGGGTGGGGTTAGGGCTACGGCTAGGGTTAGGGCTTGGGTTTGGGTTAGGGTTAGGGTTAGGGTTAGGGCTAGGGCTAGGGCTAGGGCTAGGACTAGGGATAGGGATAGGGATAGGGATAGGGATAGGGATAGGGATCGGGATAGGGATAGGGATAGGGATAGGGATAGGGATAGGACTAGGGATAGGGATAGGGATAGGGCTAGGGCTAGGGCAAGGGTTAGGTCAAGGGCTATTGTTACGGTTAGGGTTAGGGTCAGTGTGAGGGCTATGGTTAGGGTGAGGGTGACGGTGAGGGTTACGGCTAGGGTTAGCATTAGGGTTAGGGCTGGCGTTAGCGTTAGAGTTAGGTTTAGGTTAAGGGTTAGGGTTAGGGTTAGGGTTAGGGTTAGGGTTAGGGCTAGGGCTAGGGCTACGGTTAGGGCTAGCGTTATGGCTAGGGTTAGGGTTCGGTGAGGTTTACGGTTAGGAGTAGAGTTAGGGTTAGGGTGAGGGCTAGGTTTAGGGTGAGTGTTAGTTTTAGGGTTTGGGTTCGGGCTAGGGTTATCATTAGGGTTAGGGCTAGGGTTAGGGTTAGGTTTATGATTATGGTTAGGGTTTTGGTTAGGTTTAGTGGTAGGCTTTGGGTTAGGGTTAGGACTAGGGTTTGGGTTAGGGTTTGGGTTAGGGTTAGGGTTAGGATTAGGGCTAGGGCTAGTCTTAGGGCTAGGGCTAGGGCTAGGGTAACGGTTAGGACATGCGTTAGAGCTAGAGTTAGGGCTAGCGTTAGGGTTCAGGTTCAGTTTAGGGTTACAGTTTGAGTTAGGGGTAGGGGTAGGGTAGGGCTAGGGCTAGGGTTAGGGCTAGGCCTAGGGTTAGAATTAGGGCTAAGGTTAGGTTTAGGGTTAGGGTTAGCGTTAGGGTTAGCGCTAGGGTTACGTTTAGGGTTAGGGATAGGGTTAGGTTTAGGGCTCGGGTTAGGGTTAGGGTTACGGTTATGGTTAGGGTTTGGGTAAGGGTTAGGGTTAGTGGTAGGGGTTGGGTTAGGGTTAGGGCTAGGGTCAGGGTTGGGGCTAGGGTTAGGGTTAGGGTTATTGTAAGTGAGAGGGTTAGGGCTAAGCCTAGGGTTATGCTTAGGGTTAGGGATACTGTTTGGGTTAGGGTTAGGGTTAGGGTAAGGGTTTGGGTTAGGGTTAGGGCTAGGGTGAGGTTTAGGGTTAGGGTTAGGGTTAGGGTTAGTTCTAGGGTTAGGGTTATCGTTAGGGTGACGCTTTGGGCTAGGGTTAGGGTTAAGGTTAGGGTTAGGGTTCGGGCTAGGGCTAGGGTTAGGGCTAGGGCTAGGGCTACGGATAGGGCTAGGATAAGGTCTAGGGTTAGGGCTAGGGCTAGGGTAAGGGTTAGGGCTAGGGTTAGAACTAGAGCTAGGGCTAGGATTAGGGTTAGGGTTACAGTTAGTGAGAGGGTTAGGGCTAAGGCTAGTGTTAGGGAGAGATTTAGGTTTAGGGATATGGTTTTTTGTTAGGGTTAGGGTTATGGTTAGCGTTAGGATTAGGGTTAGGGCTAGGGTTAGGTCGACGGTTAGGGTTAGGGTTAGGGTTAGGGTTAGGGTTAGGGTTAGTGTTCGGGCTAGGGCTAGGGTTACTGCTAGGGCTACGGTTAGGGCTAGGGTTAGGGCTAGGGTTAGGGCTTGGGTTAGGGTTCGGGCTAGGGCTAGGGCTAGGGCAAGGGTTAGGGCAAGGGCTATGGTTAGTGTTAGGGTTAGGTTTAGGGTTAGGTTTAGGGTGAGGGTTAGGGCTAGGGCTAGGGCTAGGGCTAGGGCAAGGGTTAGGGCAAGGACTATGATTAGGGTTAGAGTTCGGGTTAGGGTTACGGTTGGGGTTAGGGTGAGGGTCAGGACTAGGGTTAGGGTGAGGGTTAGGGTTAGTGTTAGGGCCAGGGTTAGCATTAGGGTCAGGGCTACGGTTAGGGTTAGGGGTAGGGGTAGGGGTACGATTAGGGTAGGGTTAGGGTTACGGCTATGGTTAGGGTTTGTATTAGGGTTAGTGGTAGGCTTTGGGTTAGGGTAAGGTCTAGGGTTAGGGCTAGGGCTAGGGTAAGGGTTAGGGCTAGGTTTAGAACTAGAGCTAGGGCTAGGGTTAGGGTTAGGGTTCAGTTTCAGTTTAGGGTTACAGTTTGGTTTAGGGGTAGGCATAGGGGTAGGGTTAGGTCTAGGCCTAGGGTTAGGGTTAAGGCTATAGTTAGGTTTAGGGTTAGGGTTAGGGTTAGCGCTAGGGTTAGGCTTAGTGTTAGGGTCAGGGCTAGGGTTAGGTTTAGGGCTCGGGTTAGGTTTAGGGTTACGGTTCTGGTTCTGGTTAGGGTTTGGGTTAGCGTTACGGTTAGTGGTAGGTTTTGGGTTAGGGTTAGGGCTAGGGATAGAGTTTAGGCTAGGATTAGTGTTAGGTTACAGTTAGTGAGAGGGTTAGGCCTAAGGCTAGTGTTAGGGTGAGAGTTAGGTTTAGGGATATGGTTTTTTGTTAGGGTTAGGGTTATGGTTAGCGTTAGGATTAGGGTTAGGGCTAGGGTTAGGTCGAGGGTTAGGGTTAGGGTTAGGGTTAGGGTTAGGGTTAGGGCTAGGGTCAGGGTTGGGGCTAGGGTTAGGGTTAGGGTTATTGTAAGTGAGAGGGTTAGGGCTAAGCCTAGGGTTATGCTTAGGGTTAGGGATACTGTTTGGGTTAGGGTTAGGGTTAGGGTAAGGGTTTGGGTTAGGGTTAGGGCTAGGGTGAGGTTTAGGGTTAGGGTTAGGTTTAGGGTTAGTTCTAGGGTTAGGGTTATCGTTAGGGTGACGCTTTGGGCTAGGGTTAGGGTTAGGGTTAGGGTTAGGGTTAGGTTTAGGGTTAGGGTTAGGGCTCGGGCTAGGGCTAGGGTTAGGGCTAGGGTTAGGGCTAGGGCTACGGATAGGGCTAGGGTAAGGTCTAGGGTTAGGGCTAGGGCTGGGGTTGGGGTTGAGGTTAGGGTTAGGGTTACGGTTGGGGTTGTGGTTGCTGTCGTGTTGTGGTTGGGGTTGGGGTTAGGGTTTGAGTTTGGGTTCGGGTTCCGGATAGGGTTAGAATTAGTGTTAGGGTTAGGGTTAGGGCTAGGGCTAGGGTTAGGGGTAGGCTTAGGTTTAGGGATACGGTTTGGATTAGGGTTAGGGTTAGGGCTAGGGTTTGGGTTAGGGTTAGGGTTAGGATTAGGGCTAGGGCTAGTGTTGGCGCTAGGGCTAGGGCTAGGGTTACGGTTAGGACATGCGTTAGAGCTAGAGTTAGGGCTAGCGTTAGGGTTCAGGTTCAGTTTAGGGTTACAGTTTGAGTTTGGGGTAGGGGTAGGGTAGGGCTAGGGCTAGGGTTAGGGCTAGGCCTAGGGTTAGAATTAGGGCTAAGGTTAGGTTTAGGCTTAGGCTTAGCGTTAGGGTTAATGCTAGGGTTACGTTTAGGGTTAGTGATAGGGTTAGGTTTAGGGCTCGGGTTAGGGTTAGGGTTACTGTTACGGTTAGTGTTTGGGTTAGGGTTAGGGTTAGTGGTAGGGGTTGGGTTAGGGTTAGGGCTAGGGTCAGGGTTTGGGCTAGGGTTAGGGTTATGGTAAGTGAGAGGGCTAGGGCTAAGCCTAGGGTAAGGGTCAGGGTTAGGGTTAGGGATACTGTTTGGGTTAGGGTTAGGGTTACGGTTAGGGTTAGGGTTAGGGTTAGGGTTGGGGTTAGGGTTAGGGTTAGGGTTATGGTTAGGGTTAGGGTTAGGGCTAGGGTTATCATTAGAATTAGGGCTAGGGTTAGTGTTAGGGTTAGGTTTATGATTATGGTTAGGGTTTTGGTTAGGTTTAGTGGTAGGCTTTGGGTTAGGGTTAGGGCTAGGGTTTGGGTTAGGGTTTGGGTTAGGGTTAGGGTTAGGATTAGGGCTAGGGCTAGTCTTAGGGCTAGGCCTAGGGCTAGGGTAACGGTTAGGACATGCGTTAGAGCTAGAGTTAGGGCTAGCGTTAGGGTTCAGGTTCAGTTTAGGGTTACAGTTTGAGTTATGGGTAGGGGTAGGGTAGGGCTAGGGCTAGGGTTAGGGCTAGGCCTAGGGTTAGAATTAGGGCTAAGGTTAGGTTTAGGGTTAGGGTTAGCGTTAGGGTTAGCGCTAGGGTTACGTTTAGGGTTAGGGATAGGGTTAGGTTTAGGGCTCGGGTTAGGGTTAGGGTTACGGTTATGGTTAGGGTTTGGGTTAGGGTTAGGGTTAGTGGTAGGGGTTGGGTTAGGGTTAGGGCTAGGGTCAGGGTTGGGGCTAGGGTTAGGGTTAGGGTTATTGTAAGTGAGAGGGTTAGGGCTAAGCCTAGGGTTATGCTTAGGGTTAGGGATACTGTTTGGGTTAGGGTTAGGGTTAGGGTAAGGGTTTGGGTTAGGGTTAGGGCTAGGGTGAGGTTTAGGGTTAGGGTTAGGTTTAGGGTTAGTTCTAGGGTTAGGGTTATCGTTAGGGTGACGCTTTGGGCTAGGGTTAGGGTTAGGGTTAGGGTTAGGTTTAGGGTTAGGGTTAGGGTTCGGGCTAGGGCTAGGGTTAGGGCTAGGGCTAGGGCTACGGATAGGGCTAGGGTAAGGTCTAGGGTTAGGGCTAGGGCTGGGGTTGGGGTTGAGGTTAGGGTTAGGGTTACGGTTGGGGTTGTGGTTGGTGTCGTGTTGTGGTTGGGGTTGGGGTTAGGGTTTGAGTTTGGGTTCGGGTTCCGGATAGGGTTAGAATTAGTGTTAGGGTTAGGGTTAGGGCTAGGGCTAGGGTTAGGGGTAGGCTTAGGTTTAGGGATACGGTTTGGATTAGGGTTAGGGTTAGGGCTAGGGTTTGGGTTAGGGTTAGGATTAGGGCTAGGGCTAGTGTTAGCGCTAGGGCTAGGGCTAGGGTAACGGTTAGGGCTAGGGTTAGAGCTAGAGCTAGGGCTAGGGTTAGGGTTCAGGTTCAGGTTCAGTTTAGGGTTACAGTTTGGGTTAGGGGCAGGGGTAGGGGTAGGGGTATGGTTACAGCTAGGCCTAGGGTTAGGGCTAGGGCTAGGGTTAGGTTTAGGGTTAGCGTTAGAGTTAGGATTAGCGCTAGGGTTAGGGTTATGGTTAGGGTTAGGGTTAGGTTCAGGTTTAGGGCTCGGGTTAGTGTTAGGTTTAGGGTTACGGTTCTGGTTAGGGTTTGGGTTAGGGTTAGGGTTAGGATTAGGGCTAGGGCTAGTGTTAGGGCTAGGGCTAGGGCTAGGGTAACGGTTAGGACATGCGTTAGAGCTAGAGTTAGGGCTAGCGTTAGGGTTCAGGTTCAGTTTAGGGTTACAGTTTGAGTTAGGGGTAGGGGTAGGGTAGGGCTAGGGCTAGGGTTAGGGCGAGGCCTAGGGTTAGAATTAGGGCTAAGGTTAGGTTTAGGGTTAGGGATAGCGTTAGGGTTAGCGCTAGGGTTACGTTTAGGGTTAGGGATAGGGTTAGGTTTAGGGCTCGGGTTAGGGTTAGGGTTACGGTTATGGTTAAGGTTTGGGTTAGGGTTAGGGTTAGTGGTAGGGGTTGGGTTAGGGTTAGGGCTAGGGTCAGGGTTGGGGCTAGGGTTAGGGTTAGGGTTATTGTAAGTGAGAGCGTTAGGGCTAAGCCTAGGGTTATGCTTAGGGTTAGGGATACTGTTTGGGTTAGGGTTAGGGTTAGGGTAAGGGTTTGGGTTAGGGTTAGGGCTAGGGTGAGGTTTTGGGTTAGGGTTAGGGTTGGGGTTAGTTCTAGGGTTAGGGTTATCATTAGGGTGACGCTTTGGGCTAGGGTTAGGGTTAGGGTTAGGTTTAGGGTTAGGGTTCGGGCTAGGGCTAGGGTTAGGGTTAGGGCTAGGGCTAGGGCTACGGATAGGGCTAGGGTAAGGTCTAGGGTTAGGGCTAGGGCTAGGGTAAGGGTTAGGGCTTGGGTTAGAACTAGAGCTAGGGCTAGGATTAGGGTTAGGGTTACAGTTAGTGAGAGGGTTAGGGCTAAGGCTAGTGTTAGGGTGAGATTTAGGTTTAGGGATATGGTTTTTTGTTAGGGTTAGGGTTATGGTTAGCGTTAGGATTAGGGTTAGGGCTAGGGTTAGGTCGAGGGTTAGGGTTAGGGTTAGGGTTAGGGTTAGGGTTAGGGTTAGGGCTAGGGTCAGGGTTGGGGCTAGGGTTAGGGTTAGGGTTATTGTAAGTGAGAGGGTTAGGGCTAAGCCTAGGGTTATGCTTAGGGTTAGGGATACTGTTTGGGTTAGGGTTAGGGTAAGGGTTTGGGTTAGGGTTAGGGCTAGGGTGAGGTTTAGGGTTAGGGTTAGGTTTAGGGTTAGTTCTAGGGTTAGGGTTATCGTTAGGGTGACGCTTTGGGCTAGGGTTAGGGTTAGGGTTAGGGTTAGGGTTAGGGTTAGGTTTAGGGTTAGGGTTAGGGTTCGGGTTCGGGCTAGGGCTAGGGTTAGGGCTAGGGTTAGGGCTAGGGATACAGATAGGGCTAGGGTAAGGTCTAGGGTTAGGGCTAGGGCTGGGGTTGGGGTTGAGGTTAGGGTTAGGGTTACGGTTGGGGTTGTGGTTGCTGTCGTGTTGTGGTTGGGGTTGGGGTTAGGGTTTGAGTTTGGGTTCGGGTTCCGGATCGGGTTAGAATTAGTGTTAGGGTTAGGGTTAGGGCTAGGGCTAGGGTTAGGGGTAGGCTTAGGTTTAGGGATACGGTTTGGATTAGGGTTAGGGTTAGGGCTAGGGTTTGGGTTAGGGTTAGGGTTAGGATTAGGGCTAGGGCTAGTGTTAGCGCTAGGGCTAGGGCTAAGGTAACGGTTAGGACATGCGTTAGAGCTAGAGTTAGGGCTAGCGTTAGGGTTCAGGTTCAGTTTAGGGTTACAGTTTGAGTTTGGGGTAGGGGTAGGGTAGGGCTAGGGCTAGGGTTAGGGCTAGGGCTAGGCCTAGGGTTAGAATTAGGGCTAAGGTTAGGTTTAGGCTTAGGCTTAGCGTTAGGGTTAATGCTAGGGTTACGTTTAGGTTTAGTGATAGGGTTAGGTTTAGGGCTCGGGTTAGGGTTAGGGTTACTGTTATGGTTAGTGTTTGGGTTAGGGTTAGGGTTAGTGGTAGGGGTTGGGTTAGGGTTAGGGCTAGGGTCAGGGTTTGGGCTAGGGTTAGGGTTATGGTAAGTGAGAGGGCTAGGGCTAAGCCTAGGGTAAGGGTCAGGGTTAG